>NW_026057577.1:143191052-143386798 GCF_023721935.1 Panthera uncia
CCCCCCCCCCCCCCCCCCCCCCCCCCCCCCCCGCTTAAATACCAAATTCTGACAAGTGAGTTTTAGGCCTTTAGTTTATATGTTACATATGTTTAAAAAAATCAATATGAAAATAACAGAGAACAGTGTTTTGACAACTGATCAAAGTTATATTATCCACAAAAAAAATTCATATGAATTAAAGGTATACGTAGATATTTTATTTTTATAATAACATTGTCAGAATATCATAGACATTAGTATTTTGTCCAATAAATGGTGGCTAATTTGTGAATTGTACAGCCCTCTGAAAGCTTAATTTACCATGGAGGATGATTTCTGTAGCCATGCTAATCCTGGGGCCGTCAGACTATTGCCAAATAGCCCATAAATGAACTGAACCTGGCATTTAGTGCAAGTATAGAGAGTGAGTATCCTTTAAAACCCACCTCATACAATGCCTGAAGTTTTGAGTGATTTACTCAAACTTGTTTAGCAGAAAAACAACAACTGTCTTAGTGCCACATTCACAGAAGACTTTATATCAGAGTAAGCACATTAATTTACAGACCAAATAGGAAGAATCTAAATTGAAACAATTCTGTAAACCAAGAAAGTAAATCCTGTATGTAGGGTAGATGGCCAAGAGAATTTCATCTGAAAATCTGAAACCCTTCACGAGCACATCCTAGAGAGTTGGGACTGTTGTCACAATACGAATTTACCATGACATTTTGTAAATACAGGCAGTGCTATTAATTTTGGGACAGAAACTAATATCATATGGGTAATATTTTGCAAATATAAAGGTGATGCATTTTAACTTCCACCTGCAGACTTGTTCCATTCCACTATCTTCCTTCTGTTTGGGCTTTAAGGTTTCTAGTTCCAGGGAAGGAGATATTAGATACACCCAGCGTGGAGAATCAGCTTTGGCCCTCAAGTAGACTTTCTTCATCTTTTAGCATGACAGAATCATGAATGCCATGGGATGGATAGACATGAAAGGATTTTCCTTGTCTGTAATCCCCTGTACCACATTGATAACAAGGATGGACAGATTAGACTGTAGAGTTTCATATCTGAGTCTGGATCGGATGAGAGGTTGGGAGCTCACATCTTCTGCATCGGTCAGTGTAGGAAAGGGGCCCTGTGTCCCCTCTTCCATCCAGAAGTTCTGAAGGGAGGGGCCATGTTAGATAAATATAAGAAAGAGAAAGAGAAAGCCAGTGGCTGAGGGCTATTGAGGGCTCTTTATTTAGCAGTAAGAGAAGAGCTGGCTTTGCTGTGAGAGACTGTAAGAACAGTCTCATCAAAGTAAACTGTGAAGAGTGAAGGCTTGTGTATAGCTCTCCCATGCCACCTTGAGATCCCCTTAGGGCGTGAAGTCATGAGCTGCCATGACAGGGCCCAGGAGTCTGCTGAGACTCTTCCTGGACAGTTTGCCGAAGGTGTCGCCAAGGCCAGGCAGAGGGGCCCTGAAATCCAGAATGCAGCAAAGATTGCTTTGGTCTGGATTCATCCAGCCCTCAAGAGGATTGAGAATACCTGTTGATTCATCTGAGTTGCAAGGAAGATAATTGAGCCTTCCTAACCAGAGACTGAGAAGAGATTGTGAAGTTTCCCCAGCCTCCAGCTTCTGTAGCAAAGCCTGACAGAATGCTGAGGGAGAGCACCAACAACCCTCAGCTCCCCAGCTGGTGAACACCACCCCAACAGGGGCTGTCAGAGTGTTCAGAGTCCATGTCCCCTAGCCTTGCACCCAGCTCACGTACCAACTGGGCACCATCTTGGGAAGGAAGAGGGGTAGGTCAGACTCTGAAATACCAAGTACTGATGATAGACATACAGGCAAAGACTCCATTCGACTATTTAAATTGTTTAATCTGGCCAGAGTCACCTCATCGTAGTAAAATTCAATTTTCCAGCAACTGATCGACCAATGGCTTCAGCTCAGGAAAATAAAAATAGTTATGGGGAAAGAGGATATATATACACACACACACACACACACACACACACACACACACACATATACACATATGTGTGTATATATAAATAGTCACTCTAGTATTTTTGTTATTCCTGTAGTTTGATTATTCAAAGTATATTTATTGTATTGCGATAAAAACTGTAGCCAGTAGGTTACATGGATACACCCATAGTCTGTGAGAAACAGGGCAAATCCTTTTGAAGTCTTTGCTTCACCTGCCTCCACTCCTCAATGTGTCTCCAGTCAGGCCCAAATGGAGAAGAAAGTCGTAAAAACTTACTAGCTGATGCCTCATAGCTGCAGAGACTGGATCCGCTAGAATTCAGACAGTTCCCCACAAGTTATCAGGAGAGAAAACTACTCGAGGTTGTGCAGTTATTTTTCTCCCATTAAGAAGATAAAGACAGGCACTTGTTTCTTTTAGATTCTGTATTCCTTCTTTTCTCTCACATTCACAAAGCCTAGCGTAATACTATTAATTTTTTTAAATTTAAATTTCAGTTAACATGCAGTGCAATACTGGCTTCTGGAGTAGAATTCTGTGATTCCTCACTCACATAAACAGCCAGTGCTCATCATAAGTGCCCTCCTGAGTGCCCATCACCCATCTAGGCCATCCCCCACCCACCTCCCTCCGTCAACCTTCCATTTGTTCTCTTTCATTAAGAGTCTTTTGTGGGGGCACCTGGGTACCTCAGTTGGTTAAGTGTCCAGCTTCAGCTCAGGTCATGATCTCGCGGTCCGTAAGTTCAAGCCCCGCGTCGGGCTCTGTGCTGACAGCTCAGAGCCTGGAGCCTGCCTCATATTCTGTGTCTTCCTCTCTCTCTACTCCTCCCCCACATGTGCTCACTCCTCTCTCTCTCTCTCTCTCTCTCTCTCTCTCTCAAAAATAAAAAATAAACATAAGAAAGAGTCTCGTGGTTTGTTTGCCTCTCTCCTCTTTTTCTCCCACTTCTCATTTGTTCACCTGTTTTATTTCTTAAATTCCACAAATGAGTGAAATCATATGGTGTTTGTCTTTCTCCAACTGACTTATTTTGCTTAGCATAATACATTCCAGCTCCATCCAAGTCATTGTAAGTGGAAGATTTCATTCTTTTTTGATGGCTGAATAATATTCCATCACATATATTTACCACATCTTATTTAGTTAACTATTTATTGAACTCCAACTCTACAGACATTGTTTGAAGTAGGGAGTCAGTAATGCACGTCCTTGCCCAACATTCTTGGAATAAGTCTTGGGAACAAATCCTATCTCCTGCCCTGTGCTCATTACCTCCTCATCTACAGTTACCTGCTGAGGAGAGAAAACATGCTATAACTAAATACCTGGCATTTTCATTTTTAAGTTGACCACGTATGTACTCAAGGCTTTGTTTTAGCTGACATATGAGGTTTCCCTTTTGGATGTGTGTATATCACACACACACACACACACACACACACACACACACATTCTTTGGTACACTCATTTTTTTTTTTTTTAACGTTTATTTGTTTTTGAGACAGAGAGAGACAGAGCATGAACCGGGGAGGGGCAGAGAGAGAGGGAGACACAGAATCGTAAGCAGGCTCCAGGCTCTGAGCTATCAGCCCAGAGCCCGACGCGGGGCTCGAACTCACATACTGTGCGATCGTGACCTGAGCTGAAGTCGGAGGCTTAACTGACTGAGCCACCCAGGCGCCCCTGGTACACTCATTTTATTGAACTTGCTTATTCTAGTACTTCCTTGCCACTTCAAACCAACAGAGCTTAGAGGTGAAGACTGTAGGTACTTTAGCCATTTGGCCTAGTTCAAATGAGATGCCCCCTCTCTTTCTAGCTGTGGGAACTAAACACTGGCTCATGGGGCTCATACACAGTTGGTGGAATTAATACTCTTGGCGAATTAATGAATTCATGGGAATCACTATGTTAATGCTAAAGCCCTCGCAATAATGTCTAGACACATCATAATCAGTACATTTCCTTATCTCCATCTATCTGTCCGTCCCTCCCTCCTACTTTTTCATTATTGTTAATAGATTTCCATGTTGTTTAATGAGTTGGCATGTGTTTAAGAACCATGATAACCTGCCAAATTTATGATGCTTCTGTCTTCTGAAACATAATATGCTTTCATAATGGATGGAGAAGTGCAAAAAAAGAAAGTCCTATAATATATATATTTCCTTAGTCAAATTTTGAAACTCTCCAGAGACTTTTTCTTTTTTGAGTGCAGTTATAGTTTAGTCTGTGTCCTCAATTTCTGTTTTCAGCTTATGTGCTTCTTCCCAAGCATTAATTTTCTTATTTTATAATAGTGGGGTTTTTTTAGGCGTAAAGAACGTGTCTGTACTGCTGGTCTACGTAATGCCCTAGACCTGCTTGAGCTGCATCGTGGCACCCAACATAGTAAACGGGCCCAAATCCCCAAGGTCAGAGCCTGTGCCTCTCTGTAGCCTCTGCCTTCCAGCATGCCCCATGGAATCCCCTGACCTCTCTGTGGAGACATGGCGTGGAGACTCCCGGTCTTTTCAAAGAGAGAAGCTGTCTGATTTTAATAACCACACACAATTTTCATGTGTTCAGTCCAGCTTGATTCTGAATTTCCATCATAGATACCCGGCAAAGCGCTCTGCCTCCCGACCAGTGGGATGGAGTTGTGCCGGTGAATCACCAGCCCAGCTGGCTGTCTGCTGTCTCCTCCCTTCTCACTTTCTGCTGCCCTCGGCTTCTGCAGTGCTGGGCCCCTGGGAGAAGGCCTTAGAGGCAGAGCAGTTGTACTGATGTCAGCCAGCTGCAGGCCTCCTGTAGGAGAGGCATCCTAGATGCTAGTTCTGCCTGAACCCCTGGTTCCGGTTCTTTTCATGTGTGACACATTCACGAACTGCTGGGATTCTCTCCCCTAAACTGTCCTGTGCACAAAAGACCCCCGAGCACATCTTATTTCTGTAGTCTCCTTGCCCCAACATGCAGGCCTTTGGAGCAAGATCCCTCTGAAAGGCCCGGGCAACTTGTGTTTTCCCCAGGTAGCTGATGGGAAGTTCACACCTTTCTCACCAAAGAAAGGATGAACAGACTTCATCTATTCTTACCCGGCCCATGGTGAGTCTCCCACACTGTATATGTTTTCAGATTTCTTCAGGCATGAGACATGTGCCAGCCCCCAGGTGCATGTGCGGCCCCAGGCCCAGGGACACCTGCCAGGCCTTTGCAAGGGCACTCTGTGCACGCTCTATGTGGATACCAGGGTGGGCTCTTGGGCTCATGTGCTCAGCTGGCCAGCAGGGGGCAATGAGAAGCTGTGTCTCCTCCTTGCAGGTACCCCCTTATATCTCAGTGGGTACCTTGGAGATCTCATCAGTCACATGAGGGGTGGGAGGGAGACTTCCCCTCTGCTTTCCCGAAGTTAGGACCCCACCTCTTAACAAGTCTTGGAGGAGGCTGATGGCAGCTACTCAGCACTATTCAGCTGCTCTCATTAGAACCCCTGTTCTGGGCTTTTGCTGAAATGCTCAGAGGGCGTGAAGAGCTCCATACCTTGTCCCGTCGTATTAACAAATTGCTGGCACAAGCCTCGTTACCTGAATGGCATACTTGATTTGGTTTTAATTAGCATTTAATGTTAATTTTAATTCATTGGTACAGAAGCTTCATATTTTTCTATGGTTTTCAGTTAACTTAAATTTCTTTTTCATTTTCATTTCACTCATAGCAATGTTCACGTCATTTCCACATCTGGCTGTATATCACTCCTTAGTGATATCTGTCCTCTCTTTATGAACGTACATTTTGCAGGGATTTGGGTTTTTATATATAACTTGCAGGCATAATTCCTGCAGGTATAATTTCGCAAGTAGGATCCTGGCATCCACAAAATTCTCATTAACGAGAATCCTACAAAATGAGAGAAGGGCTTAAAAATAAGTTCATAAATAATGTTTACCTTTTACAGTAGAAGTCTGTTCAATCCGCCCTGGTCAATCATAGCTTAGTGCCAGTTGATTATAAGAATGGAAACATCAACTCATTTATCTTGTTTAGAAATCTTAAATATAAGTCTACATTGTAATCTCACAACCAGAATTATAGTCTTACTGCTGCTATACTTTCATTTGATATTTTATTTTGATCAAAGGCAAAAACCTTGTTTGGGCTGCATTGCAGAGTCCTTTTTAGAATGAGATCTGAGAATTTCTAGCAAAATCCTTGACATTTGCCCATTAAAACTGCAGCTTGGATAGGATTCAAAGTAGCTTAGCCTCACCCAACAGTAGCTCATCATTTCCTGTGTAGGGTTTCCTCTTTTCACCTGGCCGAGTGCCATTCACTTTCCTTTTCCACACATACTATGCTCCTCTCCATCCCATGAGCCTACCATGCTGTCACTACTGCTTGCAAACTTTAAATTTGAGACAGATTTGCCTTCCTGTCATAGAACTATTTAAATTAGCAGCCCATGATAGTGTGAGTACATCCAGCGGTGATATCCCACATACACGGACTAGAACTTCTGTCATCTACCACGTCTTTTAATTAAATGCAAGTCCACTGGGGACTCTGTTCTGCAACGTCAAGATGTCTCTATGCTTATATGTGAGATTTCTAGTTGTGTAGGTACGCAAAAATGCATTCTGATTTAAAAATGCATTTAACACACATCTTAAAATCTGCATTGGCATGGTTTTAAATGTTTTAGGCAGCAGCTAATTGAAGTTGGAAATGTTTCACTTTCATCAGTATTAAAAATGACATATGCTAGGGGGCACCTAGGTAGCTCAGTCGGTTGAGCGTCCGACTTGGTCTCAGGTCATGATCTCATGGTTCATGGGTTCGAGCCCCGTATCGGGCTCTGTGCTGACCGCTCAGAGCCTGGAGCCTGCTTTGGGATTCTGTGTCCCCCCCGCCTCTCTGTCCCTCTCCTGCTCATGCTCTATCTCTCTCTCTCTCTCTCTCTCAAAAATAAATAAACATTAAAAAAAGACTTTTTAAATGACATATGCTGGTAATCGTAGATGTAGAAAATAAATACACCGATGATGAAAATACGCGTCAGATACATAAGCAAGCATAAACTAAAAAATCAAAAAAATTATAACAATAGCATAATTCCATTAGCAATTTTATGGTAACTAATAGATTATACTTCTCAAATAATTATTGAGAGTATTAACAGCATTTACCTGGAGCAGTGACTAAGTGTGCTTACAGTGACTTGTGGGAAAGCATGAAAATCATAGCCTCATTGTAAAGCCTTGTTAACATTTTGATTAAAACACTTATTTAAATGTTTGTTTTTTTTTTTTTTTTTTTTTTAAATTTTTTTTTTTTATTTTTGGGACAGAGAGAGACAGAGCATGAACGGGGGAGGGGCAGAGAGAGAGGGAGACACAGAATCGGAAACAGGCTTCAGGCTCCGAGCCATCAGCCCAGAGCCCGACGCGGGGCTCGAACTCACGGACCGCGAGATCGTGACCTGGCTGAAGTCGGACGCCTAACCGACTGCGCCACCCAGGCGCCCCTAAATGTTTGTTCTAAAACAGATGTGGACTCTTCTGGAAATTGGGTGCTGACATAAAATGAGGTATAGGTACCACCAAAAATATCAGTCGCTCGGGAAGTATTTGGATATGCGTGTCAGTGCATACAAGACCCAATTAACAGCAGAAATAGTTGAATATACTTCTGTAGTAAGTGGTGGAGGACGAGAGTTATTGCAGCTATTAAAATGATAAATTGAAGAGAATACTTCATGTTGTGAAGACGTTCCAGGGTGGCTAAAGCAGAAGTATGTTATTTCATCTTATTCTGGAAGACCGTAGTACTAATGAGATTTTTAAAAAGCCCAATTATGCGGCTTCATTAAGGTGTACATCTGCATATGTGTGTACTTTTTTGTGTGTGTTTGCACATGGCAGTTCATATTGCTTTGACCCTATAAAGCAGGGAAAAAACTCACCCAGAATTAAATAATCATAGGAATTTATTGTTTAACATATCTGAAAAATCTACTGGGATTGTAGGTTTCAAGCATGGTTTGATCAGGGCTCCATAACATGCCTATGTAATTCACTTCTCCTCTCCTAAGAGGAAGCTTGATTCCAGGCTCTCTTCCATTATCAATAAAACAAAGGCTACAACAGTTCTGAATGTTGCATTGCCAAATACATCTGCTGGAGAAAGGAATCTTCCTTTTTCCCTTTTGTTTCTCACCAAAGGTACTCCGCTTTGCTTTTATTTTCCTATCTTAGGTTTTGCCCACATCTGAGTTGTTCAGTGAGGTCAGTGAAATGACCTGTTTGGGTCTGGTTAGACCTGGGTTACAGACCAGTTACTATGCCAGGTTTTGTTACAGTGTGGTGATCAAGTCAATTCCACACGCAAGCCTTGGCCTCTGAAAAATGGACTAGGGAAGGGAACACGTGTTCGAGAGAACCCAACAGAGTCTGCTCTTGGGGAGAATATGAACAGGAGACTGGAAAGATACATAGGGGCCAGGATAGTTTCCAGGCTTGCAGTTAGAGAAGGACAGAAGGACTTTGGTATATTTCCAAAGTGACCTCTTTTCTAAAGAATATGTTTCCACAGAATTAAAAAAATGTTCAAATAGAGGGGCACCTGGGTGGCTCAGTCACTAAGCGTCCAACTTAAGCTCAGGTCATGATCTCGCAGTCTGTGGGTTTGAGCCTTTGTCAGGCTCTGTACTGACAGCTTGGAGCCTGGAGCCTGCTTTGGATTCTGTGTCTCCCTCTCTCTCTGCCCCTCCCCACTCACGTTCTGTCTCTCTCACTCTCAAAATGAATAAATGTTAAAAAAAAATGTTCAAATAGAATCTAAGAATAGAAATAGGGCTGCAATAGTAAGGATTGCAAACACAGAGTGATGATAATGACATGCAGTTCTAATTAATGTAATTAACTTGATTCCTGCCCTCAGGTGCCTTCTCATCTTCATTCAGATGTCAGTGATCTTAGGGAGGACATGTTGATCCACTCCATTTAAGAGAGCGATATCTCACCCCACAATTTCAATTCACTTTCTCTGCTTGGTTTCTCCTACTCAGGTGGACATCTGTATGGTACTAGCTCATTTCAGTATTTAGTGTTTATTTCTCCCTGGTAGAAGATATGCTCCACAAGGGCAGGGATATTGGACTTTTTGAACATTTGATTGTAATGGGGCTTCCATTGGATAGTGTCTAATAAATACTTGATAGATACATTACCCTGTGTGCTTTTATTATGTTTTAGTTAGCACTTCAAGTGTATGAGGATGGCCATTTCACTAAAGATTTTTAAGTTTATTTATTTTGTGTGTGTGTGTGTGTGTGAGAGAGAGAATAGGAGTAGGGGAGGTGCAGAAAGAGAGGTAGAGAGAGAGTGTGGAGAGAGAGAGAGAAAGAGGGAGAGAGAGAGAGAGAGAGAGAATGAAAATCCTAAGCACTCCATGCTGTCAGCACAGACCCCAATGCAGGACTCAGTCTCACAAAACTGTGAGATCATGACCTGAGCTGAAATCAAGAGTCGAATGCTTAACCCACTGAGCCCCCCAGGTGCCCCTTCTGAAGATTTTTAAAGAAGCTAATGGAACAGGAAATCAACCCACATAACTCTCATGATGCCATGTTTGAGGCTGTTGCTAACCTAAGACATTGCCAGCTTCTGCTGTTCATCCAAGGACAGTAAGTTAGTTGATTCTGGCTGCTGTAACAAAATACCACAGACAGGGTGGCTTAAACAACAGGAATTTATTTTGTCACGGTTCTGGAGGCTGGAAGTCCAAGACCAAGGTTCTGGTCGATTCAGTTCCTGGTGAGGACTCTTCCTGATGTGCAGCTGGCCACCTTCTTGCTGTGTCGTCACATGGTCTTTCCTCCGTGCATGGGCACGGAGAGAGGAAGCAAGCACGTGTAAGCTAGTTGTCTGATGTCTCTTCCATTAAGGACACCGATCCTATCAGGTCAGGTCCTATGACTTCATTTAACCTTAATTACCTCTTCCTTCCCTCCAAATACAGCCACCCTGGGTTAGGGATCAACATCCAAATTTGGGGGAGGGGGAGGGAGGCACAAAGAGCCCGTAACAGCTTACTTGTGGATCCAGTGTCTACAAAGAAGCAGGGTTATTGAGCCTTAAATTATATGTGATTTTACTGATCTGATCTTCTCATCATTGAAATGGGGGGAATTCATGAATAGTTATTTCCCTTCATCTTTAAATGCCACAATGAAAATAGATCAGAAGCTTTGTTGACTTCTTAGCACTTAAGCAATGCATAATATAAAACCAGGACTCAATCAGACCCTGTGTAATATAAACTGAAATTTGGTCGATCTAGCTTTTAATGTTTATTTATTTTTGAGAAAGAGAGCGAGAGACAGAGCACAAGTGGGGAGGGGCAGAGAGAGAGAGGGAGACGCAGAATCTGAAGCAGGCTCCAGGCTCTGAGCTGTCAGCACAGAGCCCGATGTGGGGCTTGAACTCATGAACCTCGAGATCATGACCTGAGCTGAAGTTGGACGCTCAGCCAACCGCCTGAGCCATCCAAGTGACCCTGGATCTAGCTTTTAGATGCACCCAAGAAGCATGTGCCACCTTACATGTTGACTTATGCAAAGAGAACTTCTGGTAGCCCATTACATTTATTTGTGTTCATACATCATCTTATTTCACGACAGTCTTTAAAAGAAAAGTCTAGTCTAGAATCAGTCAGTTGTGCTACCTATGTGCACTCAGTCAGGAGACTCACGATGGCAATGAAATAGCCAAATCTTATCAGCAGTTGTACCGACCCGTTAAACTGAGCACTGGAGATGGTAGTTTAAGTTCCCCAGGCAGTATTTAACTCCCTTCTCTGTAGTTAATACAAAGTAGTCAGTTCTCAATTAAGCAGACTGGTTGTGTGGTGGTGAGAGCATGGCATTTGCAGTTGGAAGGCCAAGGTCAGATTTCAGCTCAGCTGCAAACTGTGTGAGGAAGTCTGTTCCTGTGGTTCCATTTCCTCCCTGTCTCAGACCCCAAGAGTGGCTGGTTCCTAGGGAATCCAAGTATTTGTTGGCTGAATGTAAAATCCTCATTTTTCTAGTAATTTTTTTTTAAATGCAGACTTTTCATTTTTAAGGTGATTTCTTATGGCTTAAAGATACTGTAATTTTTAGCTCACTATAGAGTACATCTAACAACACGAACTATAGCGAAGCTCAGACAATCCATACAAAATATAGTAACATATGTAATATAATAATATAAAAACCATTTCACCACTGCATGTCACAAAGTATGTCTGTCTGTAAAAAATAGGTCCTTGGGGCACCTGCGTGGCTCAGTCAGTTAAGCGTCTGACTTCAGCACAGGTCATGATCTCACGGCTGGTGAGTTCAAGCCCCACGTAGGGCTCTGTGCTGACAGCTCAGAGCCTGGAGCCTGCTTCGGATTCTGTGTCTCCCTCTCTCTCTGCCCCTCCCCAACTCACACTCTGTCTCTCTCTCCCTCAAGAGTAAACATTAGAAAAAAAAAAAAAAAAAGACTAGGTCCTTAAGTATGGACTCCAGGTGTTGGCTAATTTACCCGACGATTTTAGAATCACATTGAAAGTGGCATGACAGTACCTAATTAACTGATTTAAGAGGTTCATTGCTTTTCATTTTAATCAGTAGCATACCTGTATATACTCGTACACCCACATACACACACGAGTAATTTTGTTGCTCTCCAAATTACAATCATGCCTTATAATAAGCACTAGAAACAAAGTTTTTCACATTAATGATTTTCCTGACGCAACACAATTGATGTAATTGCAAATTATATTTTATAGTAAATGAAAAAAGTGCCCATTTTTAATTTAGAAATCAACATTTGTTAAAAGTAGTAATCCACATTTAAAAATTTAATGCAATGCACATTTAATTTTCAAAACATTGCTCTAGGCAGTGGTTTGACATTTCTTATAATTTACCAGATTGCTTTTTAAAATTAAGCTAAAAATTAATTTACTCTAGTAAATCCTTGAAAAAATTATGAATATCATCCCAAACTCCACAACCATCCTTAATGAAGGCCTTTCTTCTTTTCCATCATCAGTGTCATAGTTATTCTTAATTGCTTTTTAGCTTATGTCATAATCTTGGCAGTTTAACTCAAATTAACATGATGGCTCAGATGGCAACTTTAGCAAATGCTCAGGAAATGTACATAACACCATTTAAAACTACTGTGCTAGATACTAGATATGGATTTTCTGCGTAAAGCAGAACATATTACATACAAATATTTCATATGGTAAAGAATACGAAGTTCCACTTGGGGACATGTGGTGTTGCATTTAGTTCTTATATTTAGGATTCTGAGTATCTCTGGGCACTTGATTGTCCCAATATTTATAAAGTAGGGTACTGTCAGTTTCAGAGACTGATACTTTCTTTGTTTTTTTGTTTGTTTGTTTTTGCTTCAGAGACTGATACTTTGTTTGTTTGTTTGTTTGCTTCAGAGACTGATACTTTGTTTGTTTTTTTGCTTCAGTGACTGGTACTTTCTTTGATTCATTTGCTGCATCCTTAGTGCCAGTGTTTGTAGACCATACTGTTCCTTGAGTTCCACTCTTCCATTGGGAACTCGTACACATTCTCCCCCCTGATGATAGTGACTTCTCTTATACCCTGTGCTCTTCAACCATCATCGATTGCTCCGTGCATTTGAAACAAAGACGCCTTTAATTGGTTCCAGTTGTTTCTGGTTGTCAGCCACTAAACTGTGAGCCTTCCGTGAACCATGACCTGTTCCTGTATGTTGGTATAGCACAGAACTTTTCTTTATCCTTGTGTACACATGGTGATAAATCAACATTTGGTGATGCTGAGGAAATATCATTTGAGCGTGGAGACCTGAGTCTACCCTGCCTCAGTTATGTGTGCCTCCTTTCCCTGGCATAAGGTACGCATTTCTACCATGGCTCACCCTTCATCATTTGTGAGATTCATGCTTGAAGGGTATCCAAAGGAGTTGACTAAATTCAGTTGGGTAATGAAATTAGGAGCATTTTCTTGATTTTTGAAGTAACCTTGTCAATATAGAGTCTAAGAAAAATGACTCACTTTGAATCCCACCAGTTTACTGTGACACACATATACTTTTAGAATTTAGAATGTCCTGAAAATTCATCTTTTTATGTTTTATTGTGTGATGTATGGCTTTACAACACTTTGAAAGTGATGTATTTCCAAAGAATGCTAGAATAAATGGATAGCCCATTTAGAAGAATTCACTTGTGTGAAGAGGCTTAAAATAAGGTTGCCGTAGTTAAAATCCTGATCATGAAAACATCCAGATTTCCCATCTTATCACAGAAAAGCTTGTGCTTTTACAGTTTGCTTAAGCATTTAGAAATTAGCTCCATGCTCAACCTGCATCATTTCCAGGGAGTTAAATTCCAGGAATCCGCCTTCCGTGATGACCACAGAGTGAAGTGTTCCTAAGTGGTCTCAGAGGTGATCATTCCGACCACTTTCTCCTCTTATTGGACTCGGGTCATTATTGGGCTCAAGTTAATTTCCTTTGTATCTTTTCAGATGTTTTAGTGGTAGTTGTCAATACTCTCATTTCCACTTTCGACATCTTTTGTAATAATGCATATGATGCAGTTTATAACCACTGAGCTTCTGGTCACGGACATGTTGTGATGAACGTGAACTTTGCATTTCAGTAAAATCAGTTCTGAAATGTTTGTCAACCGTGTTCCGATGGATACATGTTCTAATGGATTGGAATAAATAACTGAAGGAGGATGAAACCATTTTAAAGAAATCTCAGTATCAGATCTGGCATGTGTGGGTGATTGTTAAAGAGCCAAATGGACTTGACGAGTGCAAGTCCTCAATGCCTTACCTGTAATTTGGAGATGCAAAATGCTCCAAAAACCAAAGTTTCTTTCAGGCGTTCATGGAAAAGTCGTTGGGGAACAACATCTAACCTGGACTGAGGCACAGTTATATGTAATCATCGTTTCTCTCACTTAATGTGAATATGCCTATCTTGGCTCAGAAATATCAGTAAGTATTGAAATTTCTCAGTACATTGCTTGGAGTTTTCTATAGAAACGGTAGATTCATCTTTCTAAATCCAAAAGAAATTGAATGTGGAAGCACATATAACTCCAAGGATACAGATAACCAACTGGGAAGCCTCTAAAAGGTGAAAGTTAATAATTGGTTCTGCTAAGAAAATGATGGGGTCATAATCAGGCATAGGAAACGGTGCTGTGGGTAGGGACATGCACAGATGTTGGTTCGTGTTGCTAACTCCACAGTGAATGGCTTTGATTTCTATTTTCCACAGTGTTAGTGCCTGTAATAGAGAGATGAAAGAAACCAGTGCAGGTGAATCCGCGGGGGTGGACAGACCAGCTAGGAGGGGAAAACATTAAGGAAGAAATCAACTTCTGGTAGCTCTGAAAAGCTCCACAGAGCAGTTGGCATGAAACTGCCTGAAAGCCCAGAGCTGCAGAAAAGTCCTAAGAGGATCCAATTCTAAATGAAAGAATTCCCTGTGAAAGTTAGGGTTAGTTTAAGCAGTGATTGATCTCAGTACTTATTGGTCTGCATTGTTAGTGCCTGTTTATATCTCTGTGCCCCACTAGACCGCAGGCTCCGAGCACGTAGCACTTTTCATCTCTGTTGTTGAGGGAGGGGTTCTCAGCTCCTGGCACATGGCCCGCCGGGTGGTGGGTGTTCAGTAGATACTTGGAAGTAAGTCAGTGAAATATGTTTAGCTGCGCTCCAATAGCTGTAAGTCTGCACATTATATTTGAAATCTATGATGTGTAATGTGGTACATTGGAGTAGGGCAAGGGAGAAAAGTGGCCACGTGTTTCTAGAATCCCTTCCTTTGGACAGAGACATGGGGCATATTTTCAGACTGCAGCACATATACTATCCCATCTGAATTCTAGGGCACCCCACATCTGATGAGAATTTCTATTGTAAGGAGCCTTTCTTACTAATGGAATATTTCCTGGTTTTCTTTTGTACTGAAGTGAAACATAAGGGTGAGAACCACCATAGAAAGCAGCATATAACCCACTCAAACACAACCATGAATAATATAAGTTAATTCATAGGCTTAACAGTTCTAATAATAATGGCTGTGTTAATATATATATGATAGAAAAAACGTGGCACGCGTCTCCTTTTGGTTAAGCGAGCCCATGGGAATATGCAGACACTACTGATATGCTTGTGTTCATGGGTCTTGGTGCATGCAAATTGCAGACTGAGTCCCAAGGGGAAACATAACATGGTTTTCATTTGGCTTTTGCACACGCAAATCTATAACGATCACACGGTTAACAATTCTAAAGTTAGAGATGAAGTCTGCATTTTCCCGGATTTCCAGTCAATTCTATCGTGTAGATCACAACTCTGAGCTGTATGTTATATATCCTCATTCCTCTGGCTATGGTGGCCTCGGTGCCATATTTGTTGAAAGTAATACTGGGACAATTAATGGCAGTCAAGTTTTTGACACCTTCTTTATTATCTGGCACCACAAGATTCTCCAGGCTCATCTCGTACAGTCCCAGCCATAGTCCTTAGACTCCACGTGTCTAAGTGTCTAAGTCTAAGTGTCCTTAGACTCCACGTGTCTAAGTCCTTAGACTCCTCCGTGTCTCCACGGAGCCCTGGTTTCTTTTATTGGAGAACAGTGTGTGTGTTCTTCACTACTGGGATACCCTTGTTTTAGGCCCTTTCTGCTGACTGGGAAAGGAAGCACACGTGTGTATACTGAACGTATATACCTATCTATAAGTGTTTCTATATGTGACAGTCTGTATCTACATGAAACTATACATGAGTTCCCTTTTTGTCTCCTTCCTTACAACATGGGTCATTCTACTTATTTCCTTGCTTGTGTATAACGGCCTCCTCCACATAAGAGAAATCCTTCAAACCATCTGCCATCCATTTACTTAATTACAGTTTACATTTAGACCAGGAGCAGAATTGTTAACCTGTAGTCCTGTGGAAAATTACAACTGGATTGCAATGCTTCAGGACAACTGATCTTCCCTGTAGTCCTACAGCAGCAATGCTCTTCCACACTTGCTTAGGTCACCATGTCTTTACCCTACCGCCCACAGTGACATTACTCCACGTTTGTGATGCCTGTAGGTTGCTTTCTCATATTCTGCATTCCACTCCAAGATGCCCTGATCTCCTCAGTGAGCTTTAAACTTTGTATACATTAAGCATCAGACTTGTGCTGTAATACTGCATTGAAAGATGCATATTGAAAATGAATTGAAAAATTAATATTATCATGTCTCCACCATTATAGTTTCATAGAGAATATTTTCACTGCCTTAAAATATCCCCTGTGCTATACTGTTCATCCCTCTTTTCCTCTCAAAACCCTTGGCAACCACCAATCTTTTTTTTTTTTTTTACCATCCCTATAGTTTTGCCTTTTTCTGAATATCAGATCTTCCTCAACTTATGATGGGGTCACATCCTGATAAATGCATTGTAAGTTCAAAATATACTGAGTTGAAAATGCATGTAATACGCCTAACCTACCAAACACCATAGCTTAGCCTCGCCTACCTTAAATGTACTCAGAATAGTTACCTTACCCTACAGTTGGACAACAGGTAGAACACAGAGCCTATTTTGTAACAAAGTTTTGGCGATCTCATGTAATTTACTGAATCCTGAAAGTGAAAAGGACAATGGTTGGTTGGGTACAGATGGCCGTCAGTGTATCACTTGTTGGCCCTTGTGACCACCTGGCTGGCTCACTGCCACAGCCCAGCATCATGTTAGCTTGCAAAAAGATCAAAATTCCAAAGTATGGTTTCTATTGACCCCATGTTGCTGTTGTACCATTAAGTTGAACCGTAATGAGTCTGGACTGTCTGTGCTTAGAACATATAGTACGTAGCCTTTTCAAACTGGCATTTTTCCCTTGTAACAGTAGGCATTTAAGATTCATCCATGTCTTTTCATGGCTCGATAGCTCATTTCTTATTGCTGAATAATATTGCATTCTTCGGATACACCACAGTTTGTTTATTCACTCACCTACTGAGGGAGATCTTGGTTGCTTCTAGTTTAGGTAACAATGAATGAAGCTACTATACACATTCACATGCAGGTCCCCCCGCCCCCTGCTAATTTTACTGAGATATAGTTGACATACAACATCATATAAATTTGATGTCTATCATGTGAGGACTGGACACATTTTTAAATAATTTGTGTATGTAACTAGGAGTGTAATTGCTGGATAGCATAGTAAGACTGTATTTAGCTGCCAAATGGTCTTCCAGAACGGCTGAACTATTTTACAGTCGCATCAGCGATGAATGAGAGTTAGGTTGTTCTGTATCTTCAACATCAATTGGAATTGTCAGTTGTATTTATTTATTTTTTAGGCAATTCTAATAACAGCATAGTCATCTCTCTCTTTTAAAATTTTTTTTTAAGTTTATGAGAGAGAGAGAGAGAGAGCGCGCATAAGTGGGGGAGGGGCAGAGAAAGAAGGAGACACAGAATCCGAAGCAGGCTTCAGGCTCCAAGCTGTCAGCACAGAGCCCGACATGGGGCTCGAACCCACAAACCACGAGATCATGACCTGAGCCGAAGTCAGATGCCTAACTGACTGAGCCACCCAGGCACCCCTCTCATTTTTGTTTTAATTTGTAACGTATCTGAAAAAAGGAACCATGGCTTGTATTTGAAATTGCGTCTACCTAGAAGTCCCTGAATCAGAGTCTTTGCCAAACTTACTCCAGAAAGTATGAAGACTTTGAAAAAGTGGAGAACTCCTATGAATCCTCAGAATAAAAGTTAGCAGTTAAAATTTAGTAAAACTGTTTTTACAGATTAGACTGGAGCAGAAAAAAAAATGTGTGAGAGAAGAAAAAAACCAACAGCAATATAGCAGGACCAGATGGGGAAAGGTGGATACTGGCCAGAAAACATTGAATTCTAGGAGGGCTGGTATAAAATTGTATAAGTGCTGAGATCTCCCTTTGAAACAGTAACAGAAACAGGTTGTAGAATAAAAAATAAACTCATCTCATGTTGGAAGGACACTAGACAATGACAGCCAACAATGCCCTGAAAAATGGGCTGTGGGAGTCAGATGTGGCAGAAAAGGGTTGTTCTCTTCATGTTTCACTTGCCTTCAGTTGGGTGGCTCTTTCTCTCACCCCCTCAATCTCTGAGTCACCAAGGTGTCTGTTGGGCCCACCTCTGAAAGATCACTCAACACCAAGTCAGTAACTGGGTGATGGCTACAGACTGTTCCACTCAGTCTTGGACTTTTCAGGTCTGTTTCCCTGCTGGAACTGGAACTAAAATGGTCTTTCAAAAACACAAAGTTAAGTTGCTCAGTGGCTCTTTGTTCTGCGAATGTTAGAATGTCTTAATTGGGTTGAAAGCCTTGTGTGAACTCACAGCCTTCTTAATAAACCTTTTGTGTATCAGAATTCTGTCTTCCTTCTCTCTGTGTTCTCGGAATCTTGAAATGTGTCAAGGTCCCTGGTTTTTGGTGCTCCAGGGCAAATCTAGGCCACTACACTATAAGTTTTTGAGAACAAAGATTGTATTTATTGTGAAATTGCCCATACCAAGGACTCAAATGTTGCTAATTGAATGAATACATATTTGACAAAATGGTCTTCATTATAATGCAGTTAATAGTAAAAAAGTAATATTATCCAAATAATCACAGAAAGTTGTTAAATGCATTAGGATAGAGCTATATACTGGACTATTATGTAATATTAAAATCATATTTTGCTTGTACCCAACTTGGTAAAGTATGTGCACTTAAACAAACAATAAATAAAGGTGTTTTTACAGTATTTCAGCACCAGACACATAGGGACATAGAGATGAGTTTGGGAAAAAAGTGTTAAAACATCAACACATTAACATCTCATGAGTGTCGAGTATTTTCCTTTTTGTGCTTTTTCTGTCTTTTCCGAATATTCTATAATTACAGAATGACATATTTTTCCAAAATTTGTTATAAAATATATTTTGTTATTTAGATCACAATGTTCAGCTCAGAATAACTGATTATTGTTTACTGATTTGATATTGTAGGATTGCTTTGACAATAGGAAAGTCCTAGTTTTATACTGACACACTTTAGGATAAAAGTTTCACTGCTAAATATATAATATAGTTAAGGGTATATAAGCAGATGTGAAAATAAAAAAAAAAGCCCAAAACAATTGCTGCCTATGGAGATTCCCCAATTATATACCTGGCATGTGCCAGCCATTCTCATTTCAAACGCTTTTAGATACAATGTCCCCCCAGAAGCCTTGCAAAAATGGAAACTGTAATTGCCTGATTATCATAGGTGAGAAACAGCTAGCACTGAATTTAGACATCTCTGTACCTGCTCAAATTAGGCTGCTCATAAGTGAGCAAAAGCCTGGGTTTTGTTATTAAACACAGAGCCAAAAACAGATTTGAGATTTAAAAGAGATCCAAAAGCAACTGTATCACCGATTCAATGCTTTGTAGCTAGTCAATGCAGTTATCGCTGTTCCTCACCCTAGGTGTGTAAGAGTTTGCTCATTATTACATCTGTTCTGTACTGGCTCAGAAAATAAAACCACTGTGCAAACTTAGACAAAAGCTCTGTGCTTAACTGGAACCCGTCAGCTACCAAGACATTTTGCCAGTGTGCTGTTTAACTTGGGCAACAACAACAATGAAAGAATGTGTTCATTCTGGAAGATAAAATAGTAAAAGATAATTATGGAAGGACACCCTTGAAAGTGTCCAAACCATTTATTATGCCTGTAGGAAATTAGCTTCTTAAATACCTTCTTTCTTTTAGTACTGGTAGATACAAAGAACACCCTCATGAAAAGCAGTCATGAAACACTGTATGTACTTCCTCATTAGGTAATTAGTGGGCTGATTACTAGTCAACAACTGAATTTTCTGAACGTCACGTAAGGACAAGAAGGGAATTCCAAAATGTATTTCATGCCAAGTGTCAGGGCACCTGGGTGGCTCAGTCAGTTGAGTGTCTGACTTTTGATTTCGGCTCAGGTCATGATCCCAGGGTTGTGGGCACGAGCTCCATGTTGGGCTCTGCACTGAGCTTGGAGTCTGCTTGGGATTCTCTCTCTCTCCCTCTGCCCTTCCCCTGCCTATTGCTCTCTCTCTCTCTCTCTCTCTCTCTCTCTAAGAAAAAGTAAAACAAAACAAAACAAAACTAATAAAAAAATGCAAAGTGTCTGCCAGTTTATATTTGAACTTTAAATATAATACTAAATTTTGATTAATTATTTCTTCCAGGATTTTATTTAAATTCTAGTTAGTTAACATACAGTGTAGTATTGGTTTCAGGCATAGAATTTAGTGATTCATCCCTTACTTACAACACCCAGTGCTCATCCCCTCCTTAATGCTCTTCACACACTTAGCCCATCGCCCATCCCCCGCCCCTCCAGCAGCCCTCACTTTATTCTTTCTGTTTTCCTTTTATTAAGTAAACTCCATGCTCAACATGGGGCTTCTACTCGTGACCCCACGATCAAGAGTCACATGCTCTACCAACTTAGCCAGCCAGGCACCCCATAATATTTAATTTTAAATGAGAATGATTGGGCTTCCTATTAGCTGAAGGTATGCGGACAGTGTTATTCTGCTAAAATAAATTGTTTCTGCCTGATTATCTCAGTTTATTCCATTTTTAGCAATTGTTTCATATACTGAAGATGAGTCAAATTAAAATACTGTTATAAAAGCTTCTTCGGTTGGCTGAAGAATATGCCATTTTTTCCACTGTAACTCAGATGCCCAGCCGAGTGTCTGGCACACAGTAGGACCGCAGTAAGTGTCCGATGCATGGATGAATAAATTAAGGAATTTATGTTGGTCAGTTTCTTATTCTGCTAAATAAGGCTCAGTAATTTCCTTAATATGTACTGTGTGATTCCATGACTGCTTAGTATGTCCTATCTAGATGGAATTTTGAAATGTATATCCCCAGGTGCTTTATGTCATTAAGATTTTGAATCGCACAGATAGTTTCCGGTATTAGGAGCCCAGAGGCCATAACATATTGAATCATCGTTGCTTTCAGCTCCTCCCAAAAGTTCTATATTTGCTAACAGGTGGCTACGTAGGGAAAGCCCAAACTGATATGCTATAATGTGAGTAATTATTTGATGACTTAAATTCCATTTAACAACATTTACTCAACACCTAATATGTATCATGCTTTTTTTAGTGTTTATTTATTTTTGAGAGAGTGTGAGTGGGGGAGGGACACAGAGAGAGGGAGACAGAGGATCAGAACTGGGCTGCGTGCTGACAGCAGTGAGCCTGATGTGGGGCTCGAACTCACCAACCACAAGATCATGACCTGAGCTGAAGTCAGATGCTCACTTATCTGAGACACCCAGGCGCCTCCCAGGCTTTTCTCATACATTTTATATCATTAAGTCACCTCAGAAGCCCATGAGGTTTATTTTATCATTCAGATGTGGGGGAAACATATTACTGAGGCCAAGAGACATTAATTCATTTGACTTACTAGGTAGCTGAATGGACAGCCAGTCCAAGATTCTGTTGTATCAAACTCTACCACGCTGGTCTGTCCCTCTTGGAAATGATTTAGTATGGAGTTTGTTGTAGTAAAAAATGTTTGCAGTGTTTGGACATGAGTCTGAATCCCTACTTTGCTGTTCATTCTATGACTTCGAGTAAATTACATAAACTTTTTCAGCCTCATTTTCTTTACCTTGACTAGCACAATTTAAGTGTCATGTAAATAGCATCTGTTACTATCTGTACTGTTAGGACCTTGTTTCATCATAAAGGATGGCTAACACATAAACAACATTGAAAAGCCTCCTCTCTATCCAAGTAGAGATTTGGACAGAGAGGGGGGATATTTCATAGTAGAGATGTAATATAGCACCTTGTATCTTCTCCCATTAAATTCTACATAAAAGTCTATAATTTGCCTGAAAGAAAGTAAGTGCATTGAAAATAATGTAAGTTAGCAACACCGGAGTGGCTCAGTCAGTTAAGCAACTCATTTCAGCTCATGTCATGATCTTGCAGTCTGTGAGCCGTGTTGGGCTCCGTGCTGATGGCTCGGGGCCTGTAGCCTGCTTCTGATTCTGTGTCTCCCTCTCTCTCTCTGCCCCTCCACTGCTCATGCTCTCTCTCTCTCTCAAAAATAAATAAACATTAATTTTTTTAAAAAAGAAAATAATGTAACTTAAAATGGGGAGAAGTTCATAAAAATTAGTAGTTGATGATTTTATGTTCTGAAAACACGTACACACTTCAAAGGGGGGAAAACAGTAAAAATGTACAGATTAAGTTATGAAATTCTACCACAAAACAAAGACATAGAAGCCAGCAAAGAATCTAGACCTTTACTCTAAGAGATAAGAACAAAAAAACAAACAAAAACAAAGAGGGGCATCTGGCTGGGTTAGCTGGAGGAACATATGATTCTTGATCTTGGGGTTGTGAGTTCTAGGCCCACATTGGGCATAGAGGTTACTTAAATAAATAAACTTAAAACAAAACGAAACAAAAGAAAATTAGCAAAGCAGGTGGTAAACAAAACCAATATGGGATTAAAAACATCACCAGTGAGATAAAACTACTTTAGAAATTAAAGGTAGAACCACAGAATGGGAAATTAAATCAAAGAAGTAGAAGATAAAGTCATGGCACACCTGAGAAATGTGGGCAAACATTAAAAAGATAGGACATATGATGCATGATGTAGGATGTAAAGGAAAAAGCACAGAAGTCTAAACTGGATATACTAGTTTCCAAAGCGACAGAATGTATGTCACATACTAAGTCGCTAAATACTTCCAAAGTGAAAAGAGGGATTGAGTTTCCAATTGGAGAGACATAATAGAGTGCCAGTTTAAAAAATAATAATAATAAAAGCACAAACGAATACAAAGAGAATTATTCATAAAATTTACAAACATTAGGGGAATATTAGTATATGGCATATACTGACAAGTGTGCAGTGTATAGAAATCAACTATTTTGATTGTTTGCCCTATAGAATATAGTGTGAAATATATCACTAAGTAATATACACATATGTAAGTAATAGTATATATAAGATAAATATGTATACATATATGTGTATATATGCATATTTACATACGCATACCCACACCAATATATTACTGAAATAAAATGATGTTATAGAAATGAAAAGTTCGCCTAAGTGTTTCTCCACAGATTCAGGACCACTTTCATTATTGAGTGGAAGGCTGCAGTATTGGTATGGAAACATGGAAATGATTACAATTAGTGATCTGGACTGCTTTTATAAACATGCCATTCATTATATAAGCATCTAGGGGAACAAGTGAAATACTTAACAAACAAAAAGAAACTATAAATTAGGAATATCTTAAATATTAATGTTCAACAGGTCTGTGTCATCATAGGGAAAAGAAAGGTGAACATTCAACACACTACCCTTATGGACTGAATGTTTGTATCTTCCCCAAATTCATGTGTTGGACCCCTGTTTCCCCAGAGTGATGGAATTAGGAGTTGGAACCTTGGGAGGTGGTTGGGATTAAATGGGACTGGTGCCTTTGTTAGGGTCAAGAGGGATCTTATTTTCTTTGTTCTCTGCCATGTGAAGAGATAGGGAGAAGATGGCCATCTGCATGCAAATGAGGAAGCAGGCTTTCTCCAGACACTGGATGTGCTGGCACCTGGTTCTGGGACTTGCAGCTTCCAGAACTGTGAGAAATAAATGTTTGTTTAAGCCACTCCGTCTGTGGTATTTTGTTATAGCAGCCCACACTGACTGAGACAGCCACCAGAAGGAATCAGATACTGGCATCAAACAAGCCCACAACTTCTTCTGCCTGATCAACTATGAAGTCATGTAGTGACTTAGTAGAGGTGTTATCTGTGAAAGAAGAAAGACAACTCGTTTATAGTGACTAGAATATGAAGTAATTGGTAGCAACCTTTAATCCAGTGGGTCATGTGATCTACTTAAAGAAAACTAAGAAATTTTGAGTTTTGCTGGTGATCACACCATTTGTATTTATTTCTACCCAGATCTACTGTGCTTCTATCATATCCCTTGGAGAAAAGGTACAATGTCGTGCTTAGGAAATATTTTCTTGACTGCGTGAATGAAGGCTCCGAAAGCAAGACCCGTCTCTCCTGTGGGTAACATTTCTGTTCCAAACTACATACGTTCATTCATCTTTGAATTCCTTGGAACACATTTACTTCTAGCACACGGTTAATTCAAGATCTAGTTATTGTAGTTGCATTGAAGTAGCCTCCTTAATAATAATGATATAATTATAAGTACCTTGTTTAGGAAAATGAAACAAAATGGAGATCTCACATATTTGAATTTTACAACATGAATTGTGTTGAAATCTAGGCTTGCTTCTTAGGGAAGAATTCCTTCTTTACTGTTAACGTAATCAACTTGAAATGTACAATAGTAGTTTCAACGTGTGTAGTGTTAAATTCCTCAGGGAACAATGATAAAAATACAATACATGAGGGGAAGCTAACAAACTTAGATTTGAATGCTGCTATTAATATTTTAGGAGAGGTTTAATAGCATATCAGTTTAAAAAAAAACATTTTTGAGTTTAAGCTTATTTTTCTGTGGCAATGCGTTTCCAAAATATAAGCAAGTTTGAAAATATGTTGTCCCATTTTTCCAGAATATCTTTCATAAATTGAGGACTACTCCTGTTGGAAATATTGGATTTGAAGCATAATTTCCCATTTAATTGGATATTTTAGGATAATATAGTTCATAATTTATATTACCTAGAAATGCTCCCTTAAATCTTATATTATTATTATTCAAGTTTACAAGTAAATGGTAGTACACTGAAGATTTTACAAATGAGTAAATTGAGGTTTGTCGAAGTTAACTTACTCAACACTCTTTAAGAATCAGCCTCAAACAATCCCAAAATTTGTGCAGAATCACAAGAGACCCTGGAATAGCCAAGGCAGTCTTGAAAAAGATGAGGAAAACGGAGGTGTTAGAATTCAGGACTCCAAGTTATATCACAAAAATGTAGTAATCGAGACAGTATGGAACTGCGAAAAATAGACACATAAATTAATGGAACAGAATGGAAGGTAGAGATAAACTCACAGTTATATGGTCAATTAATCTTCAACACAGGAGGCAAGAATATACAGTGGGACAAAGTCTTCAGCAAATGATGTTGGGTAAACTGGACAGCAACATACAGAAGAATCAGTAAATTGAGGCTTAACCTTCAACGTCGCTCCTTATCAGGGAAATACAAATCAAAACCACACTCAGATATCACCTCACACCAGTCAGAGTGGCCAAAATGAACAAATCAGGAGACTATAGATGCTGGAGAGGATGTGGAGAAACGGGAACCCTCTTGCACTGTTGGTGGGAATGCAAATTGGTGCAGCCACTCTGGAAAACAGTGTGGAGGTTCCTCAGAAAATTAAAAATAGACCTACCCTATGACCCAGCAATAGCACTGCTAGGAATTTACCCAAGGGATACAGGAGTACTGATGCACAGGGGCACTTGTACCCCAATGTTTATAGCAGCACTCTCAACAATAGCCAAATTATGGAAAGAGCCTAAATGTCCATCAACTGATGAATGGATAAAGAAATTGTGGTTTATATACACAATGGAGTACTACATGGCAATGAGAAAGAACGAAATATGGCCCTTTGTAGCAACGTGGTTGGAACTGGAGAGTGTGATGCTAAGTGAAATAAGCCATACAGAGAAAGACAGATACCATATGTTTTCACTCTTATGTGGATCCTGAGAAACTTGACAGAAACCCATGGGGGAGGGGAAGGAAGAAAAAAAAAAAGAGGTTAGAGTGGGAGAGAGCCAAAGCATAAGAGACTCTTAAAAACTGAGAACAAACTGAGGGTTGATGGGTGGGAGGGAGGGGAGGGTGGGTGATGGGTATTGAGGAGGGCACCTTTTGGGATGAGCACTGGGTGTTGTATGGAAACCAATTTGACAATAAATTTCATATATTGAAAAAAAACTTGAGGCTTAACCAGGTTAACTTACTCAACTTTCTTTTTTTTTTTTTTTCTTTTTTTCTTTTTTTAATTTTTTTTCAACGTTTTTTATTTATTTTTGGGACAGAGAGAGACAGAGCATGAACGGGGGAGGGGCAGAGAGAGAGGGAGACACAGAATCGGAAACAGGCTCCAGGCTCTGAGCCATCAGCCCAGAGCCTGACGCGGGGCTCGAACTCACGGACCGCGAGATCGTGACCTGGCTGAAGTCGGACGCTTAACCGACTGCGCCACCCAGGCGCCCCTTAACTTACTCAACTTTCAGCAGGGAAAAAATAATGGAAAAGCAGGAACCATTGTCAGATATTTCAGATTTTTGAGGTAGCATTCTCTTCTATGAATGAAAATGCTTGTTACCTTCTTTAAATTCTGCAGATTAAAATAATGATTATTTACACTATAACATGTATATATTTATGCTATTATATATACAGGTATGAACATTTTCTATGATTTATACTGTGTTTTATATGCTTCATTGAATGTATTCAGTATGTTTTAATGCAAAACCTCTTATTTCTGCTGAATACTTATTGGCCAAAGATGTTTACAACCATATAATTTCACCATATTTTTAGAAAATGTAATTAAAATATGTAATGTAAGCTTACACACACACACACACACACACACACACACACACACACACGAACACACACTGGTTTTTACAGGAACAAAAGAATTCCAACACACAAGAAAATAGTTCCCAGTAAAAGAAAATAACATTTAAAATATTTAAAGAAGTATATTAATATCTGCATTATTTTCTGGAAGCTCTAGTGGGGAATGTGGTTCCTTGCTTTTTCCAGCTCCTAGATGCTGCCCACATTTTCAGTGGCTTCTCAATGCTCATAGGACAAAAATTTCATCTCTTTAAAGCCTGGTAAATCTTGTTTCTAGAATTTCATTCCTTCTGTGTGGTTTGTATCCTGACCTGTTAGTTTGGTGACTCCGTTGTTCTTTTCAGTGCTCAGCTTTAATGTCACTTCTTCTAGAGACCTTGTGTGACCTTCTAAATAAAGATGACCTTGGCATTTGTAACCTCTGTCTACTTTTCCAGAATGGCGGGCATCAAGTTTACTTGGCCTCCACAGGATCATAGCCTATAGGGCATTGTCTAGCACAGTAGGATCACTCTGTATTTGTTTCAAAACTGGGTGAGTTAATGAAAGAATAAGTGAACATTTATTCTCCTTCAAGAGTATTTTTTTTCACCGAGTTGAATAAGTTTGTCAAAAGAGAGAAGTCACAAATGCGTGAGAAAATATGAGACTGCTAAGTAGAAATACAATGTTTGGAAAGAGAATAATAGTGAGTTTCTTTCCTATGGGGCTAATGACATGAGTTTTCCTGTGTTGAGCCTCCTAACAATGAATACAGACGTTTAAACCATTATGGATGCCAAAGGGCACCCAACTAGATATTGCTTACCCAGAGAGGCTTGGGCCACGCAAATGGGGAAAATGGAAAACCCACCTGCTTGGGTCCTAACATTATATCCTTTCCTTTCAATCATGCATACACTGGAGAAAGATGGTATTAAAATCTCATTTTGTAAATGACTGGTATTTGTAATTCTTGCTTTCCTTGCTGGTTTACAATTTATCATCTTCCCATCCTGTTGAAAAATCAGCATTTCGTGTGGACAAAGATGTTTAAGTATGCTTCCATGTTGTAAATTAATTCTAAATACTTGTAAGATATCCTGAACAGAGATGAGTCTACAGATGACAAAGCAAACCAAAGAGAGAAATGCATCCTCACACAGCAAGACTCCAGTCCTCTGACACACTCTCATTGATCTAAGCCTCCTCTGATCTATTTTAGCAAGTAACATCTGTGTGCACAATTTAGCACCTAATTACTCAGTGACTTGTATCTGTAGCTGTTGCATTTCCGGTTCATAAACTATTTTTTTCCAAATTCAGCTCTGTTACTAAAATTTCAACAGACTGATTAAAAAAATACAAACCCAATGGATGTATTAAAAGATAGTGAGAAATGATAGTGCTTAATAACTTTGAGGACTTTATTTGACTTGCTTGATGATTCCTGTTTGAGAGGGAAAACTCTTTGGGGAACAATTAATATTGAAAACTTGGCTGTGAATAAAGAGGGCTCGAATCTCGGAGAGACTCAGGAAAGCACAGCCTTCTGAAGGTGTGATCACCTGGTATGTTGTCATGCAGCAGGTGGACAGGCTTCCCTGTGGTCCACCAGCAAGGATGGAGGAAACAAAACAACAAACTCACATCTTTTATTATATTTCTTATCAGTCAATTTAAAAGAAGTACTGGAGGGGCACCCGGGTGGCTCAGTTGGTTAAGCATTTGACTCTCGGTTTCGGCTCGGGTCATGATCTCATGGTTCATGGGGTGGTAGAGCCCTGCATCCGGCTCTGCGCTGACAATGCGGAGCCCGCTTGGGATTCTCTCTTCATCTCTCTCTGCCCTTCCCCTGTTTACTCTCTCTCTCTCTCTTTCTCAAATAAATAATCTTTTAAATAAGTAGAGTCAAGGTAAAACTAACACTACTTTGTTGAAAACTTCCTCAAGGGAAGTAAAATCTAGGAATAACCCTAGTGTTTGAAGAAAAACATTTGCAAGTAATTTTATGGGTATGCGGAGCCAGTAGGTTTGGCTGATGGATTGACTATTCTTAGTTTGCCAGGCCACTGCCATAGAGTACTGCATACTAGGTGACTTCAAACACCAGAAACTTAATTTCTCATGGTTTTGGAAACTAGAAGTCTGAGATCAAGGTGTCGGTGGGGCTGTGCTCCCTCTGAAGTGCCAGGGAAGGATGTCTTCCAGGCCTCTTTTCCCAGCTGCTGGTAGTTCCTTGGCTGGCGGCAGAACGATTCCAGTGTTCACATGGCATTGTCCCCGTGTGTGTGTGTGTGTGTGTGTGTGTGTGTGCGCCCAATTTCCCCTTTTTGCGAGGGCCCCAGTCATATTGCATTGGAGGCTCACCCTACTTCAGTATGACTTCATCTTAACTAATGACACCCCACTCGATTCTATTTTCAGAGAAGGCCGTATTCTGAGATATCGACGGGGACACAGTTTAACCCATAACCAATCCTGTGTGTGAAATAAGAGTCAAGAATGAGTCCAGAGTTTTCAGACTGGGCAAATAGAAGAACGGAATTGCCATTCATGGGAAATAGATGACAGAGAGGAGCTGGTGTATGGGGAAAATCAGATACGGCACCCCGGAAGGATGGATTTCGATGGGTCCTTGTGAAGGGTGTATGTTTAGAGTGAGGATCAAGGGTGTATGTTTAAAGTGAGGATCACCAATAAAACAAGAAATCACAAAATAGTTATCTAATTCTCCAGCTTTCAAAATTTATATCAATAGCTCAGCATGTGGAAAAATATATATTGATTGCATAAGATAATTTTTATCTACCCAAAGCATTTGTAGTTTTTCTTAAAATGCGTCATGGGTTCATCACTGTATGTATTAAAGAGTCCTGCAAATGTGGACTTCTTTCCCCCTAAATAAATGTAGCTTAGGCATTTTATCCGAGTTAGTTTATCATTTCAAGTCTTTGTTGGCAAGAGTTTGCTGGCTGTGAATGGGATCTGGCCAGGAAGCTTTCCTTAGGGAATGAGGAAATGGAAGCACAATAGAAGCATTGTGCACTGCTAGAATATTCTTCTTTTAAGAGGACATTGCTGTTTTATTGGTGGAAGTAACCATGGAATTTGATAATTAAAAGAAAGAATAAGCAAAATTCCAGGCGACAAGAAGTGAGAATTTTATAAAAAGCCATGTCAAGCATGAATAATATCTTGAATACTCAATTCATTGGCCTTGATATGCTTCCTCTTAGACCCCTGCTGTAATTATATTTAAATTTATGAAAGCTTTCACGCTTGTACAAAAATATACAGGGAAGAAGTGTCTATGGACTTTTTCTTATAGTCGCATACCGTGTGATAATAAAATATTCATGTTTCCATTGAGTTAACCAATATTTTTGAATTGTTTAAAAATGGAAAGAAAAACACATGTCAGAACTAATTTGATAGTAACAAGTTTGTGCTAATAATCATTAATGATGGATTTTAATGGATACACATTTAGATAGTTAAAAAATATCTGCATATATGTTTTAAAGAAAATTGAATCTTGGTATTTAAACCAATCAGCATTGCCCTACAATTTTTGAGGGTAGAACTTGCAATAATTATCATCAGTCCTTCCTAACTATGCGATTAGAGCATTGAGGTTGGCAGGAGTCCTGTCATTTAAATTGATTATCATTGGAGAATAAAAACTTTGAGACCGCATGGTCTGGAGAAGAGAAAACTGATGGTGAGAAATTCTGGTTTCATTCCCAGATTTAGAATTGCTTCATCATATGACTTGGAGAGTAAGTCAATTAATTCTATTTGTAGAATGTTAAATGCAGCCACCCACTTCTTATCATTGCTGTTCACATCTTTGATCCCGTTTGACCAGAGTGAAACCAGCATGACTACATTTTGCTCATCTGGAGTTTCTGATCAGGGATAATCATAATCAGTTTAGCTCTTGTCATCAATTATAAAATAGAGAGTGATGAGGAAGATGCAGTTGTGAAAGTTGACATTGACACTATTAAGAAATTACATCTAAGAAAGTTTGGCAGTAATGAATGGATGAGACAAATGGGAGTTACAAGGCAAGGGAGTCCCAGTGCCCAGGATGCTTTTTCATGAACTGTTTTTGTGACAAAGGTAATTGGAGATTATGAACTGTTCGGGGTTACTCTGCCCCAAGAAGTTGTGTTTCTTTGGCAACATTTGTTAAACCCATTATCAAATATATTCTAGCAGTTAAAATGGTACCCGTTACCTAGTGAATTAATGAGCATCTGATAGAATTGTAGTTACTCTTGACCACGGTTCACCATTATGGCACAAATGGTTGTATTCTCTGCTCTCTTCTAGTTTTATTCTGCTGGATGCACAGTTCAGTTCATGTTCCTATTTTTGTCCCAGCTCAGATAGCATCCAACTTAAAAATCAACACTTTCTTCTTGCTGGCTCTGTGCCATCTTTCTCTTGGTTTATTCCATTGACAGCCTGAACCTCCAAGCCATTCCCTGCTTCTGATGCCCAGGGGGACCATTACAAAGTAACAGCAACTAGGTGGCTTAAACAGTGGAAATTTATTATCTTAGAGTTCCACAGGCTAGAAGTCTGTAATCAAGCTTTTGGCAAAGGCTCCTTCTGAAGTTCTGAAGAGAATCCTTTCTTATTTCTTCCAGCTTCTGGTAGCCCCAGGTGTTCCTTGGCTTGTAGATGCGTCACTCTAGTCTCTGCCTCTGTCATCGTGTGGTGTTCTCCCTGTGTGCCAGTGTGTTCACGTCATCTTTCCTCTTTTTATAAGGACACTAGTCATATTGGATTAAGAGCCCCTGCTTACTCCAGTGTGACCTCATCTTAGCTAATTATATCTGAAAAGATCCTATTTTTAAATAAGGCCACATTCACAAGTACTGGAAGGAATAGGTTCCCAACATATTTTCGGTTGGGGGGGCACAACTCAACCCAGAACAATCACCTACTTGGGCTGTGGGCCCTACCACATGGTTTTCATTTCCTCCACTGCCTTAGGATCTGTGTCTGTTTTCTGACACCTATCTATTCTTATACGTCTACCAGTAAGCTTTCTTTTATGAATGATATTTGTGCATATCCTATGTCAACCCTAGGTATCACTCGACATGCAAAGGTCAAGGCTGACATATTCAAAGAAAAGTGTTTATGTTTACATTCATCAAAAAATCACGACCTTTGTTATTTATAGAAAACCTTGTATATATCAGATACTCTGTGAACATTAACTTATTCTTATAACCGCGTGCGGAATGGCTATATCCATCCACTTTACAGAGGAGAACATGGATCTCAGTTCACACAGTACTGGGCCACGTGGGGTCTGACTCATTCTGCAGTTGTGTGGCATTCCCACCCAAACCAGGGGGCTTCAGGACTGCATAGTAAAATGCTCTTTGAACAGGCAGTGGTAAGCATATGGTTGGTACTAAGTGGGTGAAATGTAACCTGGGTGGGGGAGGATAGAAAGGCCGACAAGCCAGCAACAATGTAATTTGAGTTGCTTAACCAAAGAAAGATTATGTTAAAGAAATTTGATTTTATATAAACGATACGGGACCCCACTGCCTACGCCAGAAATGAAAGTATAGCTCAGCTTCACTTTTAAGCACTGGAGCAAAAATCATATGTCAAACTCAATCAGCTAAGTATAAAATAATCACAGAAAAGTGAGTTTTGTTTCAGATATGCAAGGATGGCTTAATGTTAAAAAACTTGTTAATGAAATCTGGTATATTAATATTAATCAGAAGAAAAGCCTATGGCCATCTCCACAGATGTCCAACATCTACTTGAAAAAGTACCCTATCATAATTAAAGGAGAATTCTCTTATAGCTTCCAATCATGGAAGGAATAAGTTACAGGCGTAAAAGGCACAGCGTAGGGCATATAGTCAGTGGTATTGTAAAAGGGTTCTGTGATGTCGGACGGTAGCTACGCTGAGATAAGCACAGCGTAACACATAGGCAAGTTGAATTACTATGTTGCACACCTGAAACCAACGTAGCATGGGGTGTCAACTATGCTCAAATTAAAAAAAAATAAAAATAAATGAATACAAGTTAAAAAATCTCTTAACAGAACACAGAAGGGGTGTTCTTCAATTTCTCAGGGAGTTACCAGTCAGGTATATCATATTTAGAAGCTTTATAAACATTAAAAACATTTCCAAAAAAAATGGAATTTTATGCATCATGTCATCTATAATATTTAAAATTATACTTGGGATACTAAGCAATGCTAAGCATCATAAAAGCGAAGGGAAAAGCAAGAGACATGCCATTATTTGTGGACTTCACAATTATATACCCAAAATACACAGGAGAATAACATCAAGCTGTTATAACTCATAAAATGAGTCCGTTATCCAGATATAATCTCAAAACACAAAATCCCATAGCTTTCCTTTATACCAGCCATAAATAACTAGAAAATGTAAAAAGAAATGCAATCCAACCTATAAAAACAATAAAATGATAAGATACATAGGGTAAAATCCTAACAGAAATATGCAAAATGTTTTGGGAGAAAAATACTAAATTTTATATAAGCTCAAAATGACCGGAGGAAAAAGAGACACGTGTCAAGCTCATGAATGAGAAGGTTCACTATAGAAGCCTTGAATTTGAAGGAGAGGACTCCTCCCAATAGGCTCATTTAATGATCTTGCATTCAAAGATTCCAATGAGATTTTTCAGGAGTGGCAAAAAATTGATTCAGTAAATCACATGTAAATGTAAATGACCAACACAGCACAAGACAATTAACAGGAAGATTACAAGAACAATAAGACAAAGCATGCACAGGCACTATGTTCTTTTTTAAATGCTGATTTAATTATTTTGAGAGAGAGGGAGAGTGGACACGCAGGGGAGGAGCAGAGAGAGAGGGAAAGAGAGAAGCCCAAGCAGGCTCCACTCCACACTCAGCACAGAGCCCGATGCAGGGCTTGATCCCCCATGACCGTGAGATCATGACATGGACCAAAATAAAAAGTTGGATGCTTAACTGACTGGGCTACCCAGATGTCCCTATGCTGTTTGGTTTTTTTTAAACATGAATTACCTTAAGTTCTTAAGACAATAATATAAGGACTAGAAGTAGACTCCTACTTGGATAAGAATTTCACATGTGGGAGGGATATATAGAACTTTTCAGTTCTAACTTTTCAGTCAGTGCAATTGTCTGAATGTTATATCCTTGGCTGTCTATATGGAAAATGAAGTAAAATTCGATTTCTGTCTATACACCACAAACAAATTCTGTGTTGAATAAGGGTCTACATGCTTTAAGAGTATAAAAATTAGGTAAAGTTATGGGAATGTTTATTCATGTTGCATATTTAATGTCTTTATGGACAACAAAATAAAGTATTGAGAAATTTGCCCATATTAATCCTTAAATCTTATGGAGAAAAAAAGTCTTCATAGCTAAGGTTAAAAGTCAAGGGATATGCAAAATAAAGTAACAGTGAGGTAGTACTGTACATCTATTAGAATGGCCAAAATCCAGAATATTGTAACACCAAATCGTGGTGAAGATGTAAAACTGGAAATCTTTTTTTATTGCCCATGGGAATGCAGCACAGTACAGCCACTTTGGAAGACAGGTCGGTGGTTTCTTCCAAAAGTCAGCACTCTCTTACCCTGTGAACCAACAGCTGTTCTCCTTCATGCTCACACAAAGGAGTTGAAAATTTATCTCCACGGAAAAACCTGCACACAGTTGTTTGTAGCAATTTTGTTTATAATTGCCCAAACTTGGAAGCAACCAAGGTATCCACAGTAGGTGGATGCATAAACTATGGTCCATCCAGACAATGGAACAATATTCAGCACTAAACAGGAATGAGCTATCGAGCCATGAAAAGAGATGGGGTAAACGTAAAAGCACATTGCTAAATGAAAGAAGCCAATCTGAGAAGGCAACGTGCTGAATGATTCCAGCTATATGAGAAGGCAAAAACTATGGGGACAGTAGAAAGATCAGGGATTGTCAGGGGCTTAACTGGGGGAGTAGGAATGAATCAGTGGAGCATTGAAGACTCAAAGGGCAGTGAAAATAGTCTGTATGAGATCATAATAATGGGTACGTATAATTAAGTATTTGTCCAAACCCAGTGAATATACAACACCAAGGGTGAACTGTAAGGTTATCTGTGGACTTTGGGTGATTTTGATATGTTGATCTAGATTCAATCATTGTCACAAATGTACTACTTCGGTGGGGGATATGGATAAAGGGAGAATGTACTTGTGTAGAGCAGGGAGTATATGGGAAATCTCAATACCTTTCCCTCATTTTTACTGCAAATCTAATAAAACTGCTCTAAAAAAGTAAATTTTTAATTAAAAAAAAAAGCTAAGGACGGATGGGAACACACACCTATAGAAGCAAACAGTAAATACCATGAATATGTAAAGAAGTCACATGAGTGAATTTTCAAAAGTCATATATACTAACATCCCAAATTTTGAAGAGGAAAGAAAACGGAAATGGACGATATATGTAAGACGAGATGTTCAACCTTGCTGACATTCATAAAGTACAAATTAGAAAGACATACTGTTTTCAGGCATCAGATTGGCAATAATTAATGTTGGATAATATAAGGATTAGCTGTACGTGTGGGAACCTTGGGATTCAAAGTGGAGAATAGCCATCTGGGAGGGCACTTTGGCAATATTATTTGAAATTTGACATCAGCATTACTCATCCTCCAGCAATTTCCTAGAGCAGATCAGTGATTCTAATAGTGCATCTCTATTCTGGTAGCATCGTCATCACCTGGGACTATGTTAAAAATGCAAAACAGGTCTCCCAGGTGATCCAAATGCCAAAATTTGACAATCACCGTTATGACCATTGTTAGGTAACTAAGGGATGACAGAACCATGCGATGAAACACTGTGCTACAATTAAGAAAATATGGGATAGATCCATATGCCTCGCCACACCAAAATATATTGCCAATAAAGCAAGCTACAGAACAGGACATGATAGAATAGCCATTTATGTAAGTGGTTCAGATAAGACTTGAGTCTTACCTGAAATGACTCCAGTTGTTACAAAGGAGAAAGTATTACATGCCATATGTACACGTTGAAATGAACGATAACGAAAGGTCTTGCTAGAATGACCTGCAAGTGTAGACCAAATGGAGCCATCATTGCCAGGCGGGCCATGTCTGGTATGGTTTCCAAACTGGGGTATGCCTATGCCATTGAGTGCATGTTGGGCTCTCGGAGAATATATTAGCTCTACTATACTGCTTGTGTGTGCAGTTTTTACACCCCCAAACCAGAAAAAATAGAACTTTATTAGTTTTAGTTATGGATTGACATAGGAGCCTTCACTCTTTCTATACATCTGATGGCCATATGAGATTCATAGTGAGCATATAAACTGAAGAAGTTGGGATTCTGTAATGCAACCATGTGCCTCGGTCGTTGTCCATTGTCAGTCCATTGTCTTCAATTTATTCAATTTAAATGGTGTCATAGAACATGTTCCTTTAACATTACTGAAACTTAATGATACTTTGTAATGGTGACTGAGATTAAAAAATTATATCTGATAAATGTGAACAGCTTAAACTATCACTAGTGGAAAAAAATGCACAACTTATGGACTAAAAAGGTTTCAAATTTTCCTCATTTTTTTTCTGTGATGACAGGTGGCTCTCCACAATATGCTACATATTTGAAAATATATTTGAAACGAAAACACATTTTAAAAGGCGGATATTTAAAGGTGGCCTTTAAAAATCAAGAGTAAGTTAATTGCTTTTATAAATGAATTATGCGCTAGAAAGAACATTTTGAATGTTTGAAAGAGCTTGGAATATGTGATTAGTCATTATGTGACGTTGTTGCTAAAATCATGTAAGCCATTGTATATTTTTTCATATTTGCTTACTTAACAAGTCCTGAAAAATCAATGTTGTAAACATTTTTGATTACTCGCCCAGTTTCTTTCTTTCTTTCTTTTTTTTTTAATTTGGGCCCGGTTTGCTCCAAAATATTAACATGAAACAACTGGACAATTGCACGACTGGAGTGGAAATAAAAATTACTACCTCAAGTTCAACAAAATATTCCTTAATAATAATTAACTTTGGTCAATTACAAATGTAATTTGTCAAGCATGTGCAAAAAGGAGCACCCCATCTGTGACTGTGGCATGGTTTCCTCCTTTGCTGTTCAGCTCTGTATCTGCTACCTATGAAATTCATCCCTATGATTCTCTATTTAGTTTTCCAAAAGCTGCCTTTTGCCTTCCTTGCCTGTCCTGTTCATGCTTCTCTCATTCTGGCTGACTTTGTGGAAGTTGTAAAAAGGGGATTGCTGTCCTGTGCATAAATCCAGTCCAAGGAGTTGTTTCACAGTGACCATGGTCACCTGTTAGGGCTTCTCAAGTGCTTGTTTCATGTGCATTTGTTACAGGGTGCAGTCATCATTTTTCACAAAGCTTATTTCATTCAGGTTTTCAACAAACACAAATACCTAAGGTGAACAAAATATAATTCCTCAAAGAACTGGTGAATTAGGGAGAAAACAGGTAAAACAAGTGATGCGGAGAGTCTCGGACCATATGGCTTATCTGAGCAGCCAGAAGGATAAAGGAATTAAAGAAAGGTTTCAGCAGGGGTAGTATTGGCCAGGAGGAAACAGAGGACATTCTAGGAACAAGTAAAGGCAGGAAAATGTAGAACAATATAGTTTTGAGGTAAAATTACTACAGTTTGCTTTGCTTTGGTAGAAAGCCTGTCAGCAGCTGATGGAATCTCTCCTAGGAAAATTTTTTATTACTAAATTATAGATTTATGGTTCTTAGCGTGGGCTATGCATCAAAGTTGTCTGGGACCTAACCCAAGACTACTGAAACAGGACTTCAGGTTGGGACCTCAAGCACTGTATGTTTTTTTGTTTTTTTTTACAAGATCAGTTAATTTTGAGGGGCTGAGAAATTTGTGTACAACGTGTCAGTATTTAATATTCTTTTGATGTTGCAAGACCTTGCAACAGTGATGTTTATCTATTTCATTAGGTATCTGCTGCATCGAAAGCAATACTCTCATAGATTTAAGCAGAGTCCTTAGGGTTCTTAGCACTGCCTCAAACATAAAGTTATAAAGTAAGGGAATAACTTTAATAACAGATTGTGAAAATTCTGAATACCGTGCTAAATTATTTAACATTTTAATTGGTTAAAAAGGTGGATAATCATCGAGCAGAACTAATTACACGTAAAAATTAGTTGTGGCCAATGGAACATTCTCCATGATAGATCACGTTAGCTCACAAAACAAGCCTCAGTTCAAAAAGGTTGAAATCCTATCAAGCATGTTTTCTAATAACCACAATGTTTTGAAACTAGAAATCAATTACATGAAGAGAACTGGAAAAACCACAAATGCATGGACATTAAACAGCATGCTACTGAACAACAGTTCAGTAGGGTTGTTGAAAAACAGTTCAGCTGGGTTATTGAAAAAATCAAAAGGAAAAAACATACTTGGAAACAAAGTGGAAACAGAAAGCCAATGGTGGAATCTGTGGGATGCAGCAAAGGTGGTTCTGAGAGGGACATTCTTAGCAATACAAGCCTACCTCCAGAATGAAGAAGCATCTCAAAAACTCTAACTTTACACTTAAAGGAACTAAAAAAGAAGATCATAAACAAAGCTTAAAGTTAGTAGAAGGAAGGAAATAAGAAAGATCAGAATGGAAAGAAATGAAATAAAGACTAAAAACACAATAGAAAAGATCGATGAGACTAAGAGGTAGTTTCTTGAAAAGATAAACAAAATTGACACACTTTTAGCTAGACTCACCAAAGAAAAAGAAGTTTCAAAAGAATAAAATCCAAAATGAAGCTACAACTGATACCACAGAAATACAAAGGATTATAAGAGACTAGTGTCAACAATTGTATACTAACAATTGGACAATTCTCGAAGAAATGGGTATATTCCTAAAAAATGGACTATCTATGTAAGACTGAATCATGAAGAAATAGGAAGTCTGAAAGGACTGATTACTACTAAGGAGATTGAATCAGCAATCAAAAGCCTCCCAACAAACAGAAGCCCAAGACCAGATGGCTTCATTGGTAAATTCTACCAAACATTCAAAAAAGATTTAACACCCATACTCAAATTATTCCAAAAAGTTGAAAAGGAAGGAATGCTTTTAAACTCATTTTACAAGTCCAGTCTTTATCCTGAAACCAAAAGCAGACAAAAACACCACACAAAAAGAAAGAAAATTATAAACAGTATCCTCGATTAGCATTGATATAAAAATGCACAATAAAATATTAGCAAACTGAATTCAACAATATATTAAAAGGATCATATGCCACCTTCAAGTGGGATTTATATCAGGGATGGAAGGATAGTTTATTTCTACAAATCAGTGTGATACACCACTTTAACAGAATGAAGGATTAAAGTCATATAATCATCTCAATAGATGCAGAAAAAGCATATGACAAAATTCAAAATCCATTTATCATAATAACTCTCAACAAAATAGGTATAGAGGGAATGTACCCTTAATATAATAAAAACCACATATGGCAAACCCACAGCTAAAACATACTCAAGGGTGAAAATCTGAAAGCTTTTTCTCTGAGATCAGAATAAGACAAGGATGCCCACTCTCTTCACTTTCTTACTGATGGGAATCCTAGGTACTGCAATTAGGCAAGGAAAGGAAATAAAAGGCACTCACATTGGAAAGAAAGAGGTGAAACTGTCACTGTTTACAGATGACATGTTACTGTATACAGAAAACCCTAAAGACCACCCAAAAACTGTTAGAGCTAATAAATGAATTCAGTAAAGTGGCAGGATACAGAGTTAATATACAAAAAGCTGTTGTGTTCCTCTACACCAATAACAAAATATGACAAAGAGAAATCAAGGGAATAACAGCACATACAATTGCATCAGAAAGAGTAAAATATCTAGAATAAATTTAACCAAGAAGGTGAAAGATTTGTACACTGAAAACTGTGAGACATTGATGAAAGGAACTGAAGAAGACACAAATAAGTGGAAAGATATTCCCTGTTCATGGACTGGAAAAATTAATATTGTGAAGATGTCGATACTACCCAAAGGAGTGTACAGATTCAAAGGAATCCTCATCCAACTTCCAATGGCATTTTTTTTTGCAGAATAGAACAAATGATTCTAAAATTAGCATGAAACCACAAAGACACCAAATAGATAAAGCACTCTTGAGAAAGAGGGACAAAGTTAGAGGAACCACGCTCTCAGATTTCATACTATACTACAAAGATGTATTAATCAAAACAGTATGGTGTTGGTATAACAACAGACCCATAGATCAATGGAACAGAATAAAAGGCCAGAAATAAACCCATACATAGGTGCTCAATTAGTTATGATAAGGAAGCCAAGAATATGCAATGTGGAAGAGAAAATTTCTTCAATAAATGGTGTTGAGAAAACTGGGAAGCTACAAGGAAAATAATGAAATTGCACCAGGATCTTATACCACTCTGGATAACAGAATGGAGTTCCCCAGAAAGTTAAAAATAGAACTACCCTACAGTCCAGCATTGCACTACTCGGTATTTACCCAAAGAATGCAAAAATACTAATTCAGAGGGCTACATGCACCCCAATGTTTACAGCAACATTATCTATAATAGCCAAAATATGGGAACAGCCCAAGTGCCTGTCAACTGATGACTAGATAAGGAAGATGTGGTCTAGACATACAATGGAATTTTACTCAGCCATAAAATGAATGAAGTCTTGCCATTTACCAAGATGTGGATGGAGCTAGAGGGTATTATGCTAAGTGAAGTCAGAAAAAGCCAAATACCTTATGATTTCACTCATATGTGGAGTTTAAGAAACAAACAAGCAAAGGGATAAAAAAATAGAAATGGAGGCAAACCAAGGACAGACTCTTAACTATAGAGAGCAAACTGATGGTTACCGGGGGCGGGGGGGGGTCGGGGGGAAGGGATAGGGTAAAATAGGGAATGGAGATTAAGTATTGCAATTGCTGTGATAAACTCTGGGTGTTGTATAGAAGTGTTGAATCACTGTATTGTACACCTGAAACTAATATTACACTGTATGTTAAGTAACTGGAATTTAAATAAAAACTTAAAACAAAAGGCAACTTACTGAATGGGAGAAGGTATTGGTAGGTCATATATCAATAGGGGGTTAATACTGAACATATATATGGAACACATACAACTCAATAAGAAAAACAACAAATAATTTGATTTAAAAATGGGCAGAGGATCTGAATAGGTGTTTTTCCAAAGAACACATACAGATAGCCAATATGCACATGAAAAGGTGCTCAACATCCTTAACCATAATTAGAGAAATGCAAGTCAAAACTACAAACGGATATCATCTTACACCTGCCCCAGTGGCTATTATCAGAAAGACAAGGTTTAACAAGTGTTGATGAGGAGGTGGAGAAAAAGGAATCCTCATGTTCCATTGGTAAGAATACAAGCTGGTGTAGCCACTAGTGAAAACAGTATGGAGGCTTCTCAGTCACTAAATTCTACATCTGAAACTAATATTATACTGTGTGTTAACTAACTGGCATTTAAATAAAAATGTAAAGAAAAATGAACAAAATGCCCCCTCAAAATAGAAGTATTATCTGATCAAGCAATTTCATTCCTGGATATCTATCAAGAAAAGGAAAATGCTAATTTAAAAAGACATATGCATGGCTACATTCATTGCAACATTATTTATTAGGCAAGATATGGAAACAATGTAAGTGTTCATGGATGGATATACACAATGGAATATTACTCAGCCAAAAAAAGAATGAAATTTTGCCATTTGCAACAACATGGATGGATCTAGAGGGTATTATGTTAAGTGAAATAAGTCAGAGAAAGACAAATACTGCATGATTTCACTTGTATGTGCAATCTAAAAAATTAAAACAATTAAAACCCAGACATAGAGATAAAGAAAGCAAATTGTCAATAGCCAGAACAGAGGCGAACAGGGAAAGGGTGGGTAGTGGGTAAAGGAGATAAAAAAAATACAGACTTTCACTGGGCACCTGGGTGGCTCAGTCTCTTAAGCCTCTGACTTCAGTACAGGTCATGATCCCACGGTTCGTGGGTTTAAACCCCGTATTGGGCTCTGTGCTGACAGCTCAGAGCCTAGAGCCTGCTTCAGATTCTGTGTCTCCCTCTCTTTCTGTCCCTCCCCCATTCACACTCTGTTTCTCTCTCTCACTCTTCTCTCAAAAATAAATAAACATCAAAGAAAAAAAATTTTAAAGTACAGACTTACACTTATATATTAAATAAGGCATAGGATGTAATGTATAGCATGGGGACTGTAATCAATAATATTAATCTCGTGTGATGAGAGATGGTAATTAGACTTATACAAAGGTCAAATCACTATGTTGTACCCCTAGAACTAATGTAATATTGTATCTCAACCATACTTCAATTAAAAAAAAAAAACTAGATGTGAGCGTCAGCTAATGATGACGTCAGCTTCGAAATCTTCTGGAAAATACTTTTAAATATGGTTTGAATAAGAGAAATATTAGATTTTCCGCATATCTTCTTCAAAAGCAGTAAACTTGAAGTTCTACAGATGAATATCTACTGTGTATTTGTTGGGAAATCAGTCATTAATTGATAGAATTCTTTGTAGTTTAGTGTAAAAGTACATTAAAGATGATTGAAAACATTCTCAATAGGAATTGGAAGTAAAAATATTCCCCCAACAAAACTCAACTGTGTTTTAGGATTTGCTTTCACTTTTCTTACGGCAAGTCACAAGATATCTGCATAAAATAATCTTCCTATAAATAATCTTCCTGACTCATCTTAAAACTAGAGTCTATATTGTGTGGGCATGTGTACACATGCTTGCACACACACTTGCGCACACACACTGAGAGCCCTTTATTAAGTGATGGAAATTTGTGCTAAAATCCAATGATTTCTAATATAAACAGTCAAAAATGTTAAGTGGGGTTTCAATAATCCTTTATGTTAATTAAAAATCTTAAGACGCTCCAAATCCAGCCTCATAAGAAGGAAAAAGTAAACCTCACAAATACTCTGCATAATTAGATCGATTACAGATGAGATTAGAAATGTCATCACTGGGGAGCCTATTTCTTAGTGCGACTGTGGTGGCTAAGTAGTGGCATATAAACGAGTCCCTAGAAAAGTGGCTGAATTAAATGAATAAATAATGTGTAATAAGTCATGAGTTACTGGTTATTAGTATTGTTGCACTTATCTTACTTATGGTTTATGTTCATTCTCAAATCTTTTTCTGAGTTGGTATTACAGTTGGAAACGTTTAGCATGTCTAAACTCTCAACAGACTTTTTAAGCTAGGTGTACATACGCATAACAATTTTGCTTAGCTCTGTTTAACCAGAACAGTGTGTAAAGATATCATTGTCTAATTTAAGAAACATTATTAGTATTAATAAAGACTTGCATTTTGTTAAAAAAAAATCAAGGTCTTTAATAACTTGCCTACTGTTGCATAGTCCAAATGTCCTATATAGGATCATGGGATCATTCCATCCATCACATTCCACAAATTGATATCTGATTTCACCTCTGGAGGATAACTATGTTATTGTTCTGATGTGACTTTATTGTTTTAGCTATTTTGCATCTCTGTGGTGGCTAAGCATTAGGAGGGTGAAAATTCTCTTCCTCTGGCATTTTCATGATCTGACTTCTGGCTCCTGATTTTATTCTGATACTTAGAGAGAATGAAATTATTGTGCAATAATAAATTAAATATGGGGATACACCCTAAAAATATCACTGAGAGTCTCAAGCTCATTATATTAGCACACTGTTAGAAAGTTGAACAATTGAAGATAAATGTTTGTGCACAGAAGTTATTTAGGAAAATATACCCAACTTAGAAGGAGAGAGATTTTGAGGAATTCTTCATTTTTACTTTAGTGTAAACTACTTTTCCTTAATGGCCCCAGGATAGTATTATTTCATTTATTAAGCACTTAAAAATTATTTTCAGGGTGCCTGCGTGGCTCCCCTGGTAGAGAGACCAACTCTTGATTTTGGCTCAGGTCATGATCCCAGGATCGTGAGCTCGAGTCCCGAGTCCCAGGTTGGGCTCTGCTTTGAACATGGAGCCTACTTAAGATATTCTCTCTCTCTCTCTCTCTCTCTCTCTCTCTCTCTCTCTGTCTCTCTCTCCTTCTGCCCTGTCCCCCCACCCACATGCTCTTTCTCTCTCTCCCAAATTAAAAAAAAAAAATCACATTGTTTATTACGAAAATTTTTATTAGTACACATTTTCCATTTCTCTGTTATTTTTCAATTGTCTCTGACTTCCATGAACATTTGTTTAATGTTCTGTATGTTTTCAGGTGTGTCAACTCTTTTTTTTTAATGTTTATTTCTAGTTAGTTAATAGTGTGATATTAGTTTCAGGTGTACAATATAGTAATTCAGGACTTCCATACATCACCCTGTGCTCATCTCAACAAGGACACTCCTTAATCCCCATCACCTATTTCACCCATCCCCCCCCCCACCTCGTCTGTGGTAACCATCAGTTTGTTCTCTGTATTTAAGTCTGTTTCTTTCTTTTTTTTAAGTGTATTTATTTTGAGAGAGTATGCACAGGGGAGGGACAGAGCAAAAGGGAGAGAGAGAATTTCAAGCAGGCTCCGTGCTGTCAGCACAGAGCCCAACATGGGGCTCCATCACCCGAATCATGAGATCACGACCTGAGCCAACATCAAGAATTGGATGCTTACCCTAGTGAGCCACTCAGGTGCCCCAAAAGTCTGTTTCATCACTTGTCTCTCTCTTATTTTTTTCCCTTTGCTCATTTGTTTTGTTTCTTAAATTCCACATGAGTGAAATAATATGGTATTTGTCTTTTCTCTGACTTGTCTCACTTAGCATTATCGTCTCTAGCTCTATCCATGTCATTGAAAATGGTGAGATTTCATTCTTTTTATGGTTGAATAATATTCCATTGTATATTTATATACCACATCGTCTATGTCAACTGATGGACACTTGAGCTGTTTTCATATCTTGGCTATTGTAAATAATTCTTCTGTAAACATTGGGGTGCACGTATCCCTTTGAATTAGTATTTTTGTATCCTGTGGGTAAATACCTAGTAGTGCAATTACTGGATCATAAGGTAGTTCTATTTTTAATTTTCTGAGGAGCTTCCATACTGTTCTCCAGAGTGGCTGCCTCGGTTTGCATTCCCACCAACAGTGCACAAGAGTTCCTTTTCCTCCACATCCTCGCTGACACCTGTTATCTCTTGGGTTGTTGATTTTAGCCATTCCGATGGGTGCGAGGTGATAGCTCATTGTAGTTTTGATTTGTATTTCCCTGATGATAAGGCATCTTGTGTCTGTGGGCCATCTGGCTGTCTTCTTTGGAGTAATGTCTGTTCACATCTTCTGCTCATTGTCGGCTCTTAACGTCATTTTGCCATAGGTTATGTCATTTTCAACAAGGCAACAATAAATGTTATAGTATCAACTCTGTATGTATCCACTGATCCCAAAAAGAAAGTCTACAGGATCCCCAGGGTTTTCTGTAAGCCATTGTCTTTTCTGTTCTGCTTGAAAGCAGCAGTTTTGTGGAAGTGGTATGCAGTCTGTCTACGGAACATGCCTGTGGCGCCCTGCTGAGGGGCTTCGCAAATCTCCTGTCTTACTCTTCCAGCTTCTCTGAGAGTTCCCTGTCTTGGGGCGGGGGGGGGGGGGGGCAGGGAGAGCCATCACACAGGAAGTCCTGGTACCAGGACGGTAACACTGGCGTTCAGAGTCTTCCCTGTCTGTGGTGGCTCTGGGAAGGAAACGAAGAATCCTCTGAGCAGTAGGGCAGGACAATCATTTGTTAGAAATAGAACAGAAGACATAATTGAAGGTGGCAAATGAGAAGAGCCGCCAAGACGAAATAATAGTGCATATTTGCCAGTTCCTAGTGGAGGTCATGACCGGATCTGCAGTATACTTGCTATGTGCCTGTGGTGAGGGAGAAACTTCTTTCCCTGGACCTCTCTTGCCACAGGAAGGCACACCAACTAGAGAAATCATGACTTCTCTCAGCTACCTCTCTCATGTCCCCTTGGGTGATTGGGGAGCCTAGGGAAGGGATTTGGCATGTGTTGATCCCCTTCTCCCTCCTCTTTGGTGTCTGCCTCTGTATTGCTCTGCTTTATAATACATTAAGGTGGCTAAAGCAGCCTCAGTTGGTCTGGCTGTGTATGTACTTCAGTATCCGCATTCCTTCTGGCCCACAGCTATAAGCCACATTCTCCAAAGTCCACGAGACTAGCACTAAGAGTGAATTTTTTATGTCCATTTTTTCAGTCTTGCATCAGTCTCTTCCTTGGTTCTAAACTTAGGCTTTAAGCAGAAGTGTGATTTACTCAACTCCCTAAAATATTAACATCATAGATATTGGTGAATTGGGTGTAATCAGAAGAAAGATCAGCACATATATGGGAAATACATTCCTAATATCATAATGGAATATGGTAATGAAACGTGAAGATACTGAAGTTTTCATAGTAAACTTGGATAGTTTGTAAATGAGGGTTAAATTAGGCCCAAGCAAATGATTCTTTTTGAAATGTTGCTGTGGTATGTAAACACTTTTAAAATAGTCCAGCAGTATATAACAAAGCATGAAACTTTATATGAAAAGCACACACATGTTTACGCTTGATTTTATAGACACTGGATGTGCTTGATAGAGAGTTTAGATGACTACCAAAATCATTTTATTGTCCTGATGAGTGGTTAATTTAGGGTTGGTCTTCAATCTTATTTCTTATAAAGGAAATTCTAAATATCATAAGGTTACACTTTTTTTTCTTATTTAGTTGAGCAGTTTTCTTTCTTTCTTTTTTTTTTTTAAAGTTTACCCATTTATGTTGTGAGAGAGCATGCATGTACCTGTGCATGTGGTAGAGGGGAAGAGAGAGGGAGAGGGAGGGAGGGAGGGAGAGAGAGAGAGAAAGAGAGGGAGAAGAGAGAATCCTAAGCAGGCTCCTTACTGTCAGCACGGAACCCTCCAACCCATAAGCCCTGGGATCATAACCTGAGCTGAAGCCAAGAGTCAGATACTTAGGTGTCTAAGCCACACAGGCATCCCAGCAGTAGTTTTATGCTACATTGAAAATTGCTACGTTGCTACACTTTAAAATTACCATCCCCCAATCCAGTCCACGCTCCGGCCTAGTTTCTTCAGAATTTTCTGGGGACAGGAGCCCAGGTATCAATATATATTTATTAAAACCCAAATGATCCCAAAGTATAGATACATTTAAGGATTATTGTAGCAGTAATTTAAAAGTCCGTTGGCACCCTCCCCCGCCCTCATTTACAGCTTCGCTTTCTGGGGGTTTCGGTACCTGTGCTCAAACGAGGCTGGAAGCGGGTGATCGTCCTTCTGACCAATCTTGGCACATCACTGATAGCCTAATGCTGTACTTACAGTGCCTATCTCAGTCACCTCCATCTCATCATGTATGCATTTTATCATCCCACATCATCACGAGAAGTTGGGTGGGTTTGGTACAATAAGGTATTTGGAGAGAGAGAGAGAGACAGAGACAGAGACAGAGAAGAGAAGAGAGAGACCACATTCACACAACTTGTATTACAGTATGTTATTATAATTGTTCTATTTTATTATTAGTTCTTTTGTTAATGTCACAACTGTGCCTAATTTATAAATTCAGCTTTATTGTAAGTACATATGTAGAGGAAAAAACATAGCGTGTGTAGGGTTCAGTACTGTTGTGGTTTCAGGCATGGAGGTCTTCAAACATATACCCCTCAAAGCGGGACTACAGTAGTACATCCTTTTTTTTAAATTTTTTTTACCATTTATTTATTATTGAGAGGCAGAGAGAGACAGAGCATGAGCAGGGGAGGGGCAGAGAGAGGAGGAGACACAGAATCCGAAGCAGCCTCCAGGCTCTGAGCTGTCAGCACAGAGCCCGATGCGGGGCTCAAACCCACAAACCGCGAGGTCACGACCTGAGCCGCAGTCGGAGGCTTAACTGACGGGCGCCCCGTACAGTAATCCATTCTTTAGGACAATAATCAGTTAGAAAGTAGAGAGAGATGTGAGTACCAGTTATATGCCCTGTGATCAAATGTGATCGTTGTGGCGCGTTGTGAGTGTCATTCAGTGTGGACAAATTCAAAGGGAAAAAAAGCAAAGAAAACTTTTTTAAGTACAGATGATAAATCAGTTGTAAAGCTGATTTACGGGTGTTTACACAATTATCCCTTGTGTAAATTATCTGTTAAATAGATTTCAGAGAAAAGCAGATGTTTGCTCTTGTATGCTACTGTTTATTTCAGAACCCATCTTAATATAGGTTATATTCAGAAAGTACCTTGTGCTTTTATCAGATAGTCCTCATATTGTAATATTTGCTGCAAAAAGATGAAGTGAAATAAAAAGCAAAAGTGAAACGGTGGGGACGAGAGGTTCTCAGCATTGGATGGTAGGCTGCCTGACTGCAGGGCCGGGTGTAGTTCATTTCTCCACATTCCTCGGGATCCTCAGGACTTGGTTGTGGCTTTGGTTAAATTGTCAGCGTTTGGTGAGTGATCCCATTAGGGAATTTGTAGATTAGAATGACAGTGGAAAAGCCAGCCAGAAACTGGAAAGGCACGGACTTTTTAAATTTTTTTTTTTTAACGTTTATTTATTTTTGAGACAGAGAGAGACAGAGCATGAACGGGGGAGGGGCAGAGAGAGAGGGAGACCCAGAACCGGAAGCAGGCTCCAGGCTCTGGGCCATCAGCCCAGAGCCCGATGCGGGGCTCGAACTCACGGACCGCGAGATCGTGACCTGAGCTGAAGTCGGACGCTTAACGGACTGAGCCACCCAGGCGCCCCAAGGCACGGACTTTTTAAATTCAGCTGGGCTGGAGTTCAACAGTGTTTCTACTTAGTTCCCTCCCCTGTAAATGAGATTAGTGTTCTCTCTCTTACCTACTTGCTGGCAAAGTTGAGATGATGTTTGTAAAACACCTGGTGACTGTAATAACTGGTATGTGTTGAGGTACTTGTCCTCTTCTACACCTGTAGTGAAAACAGTTAATATGAGAGTTAATACAAGAAGTTGCTGCGGGCAAGATCAAAGAGGTTTTTGGCTGCTTTCTCCTCGAGGATTTTGATGGCTTCCTGTCTTACATTGAGGTCTTTCATCCGTTTTGAGTTTGTTTTTGTGTATGGTGTAAGAAAGTGGTCCAGGTTCATTCTTCTGCATGTCGCTGTCCAGTTTTCCCAGCACCACTTGCTGAAGAGACTGTCTTTATTCCATCGGATATTCTTTCCTGCTTTGTCAAAGATGAGTTGGCCATATGTGTGTGGGTCAATTTCTGGGTTCTCTATTCTGTTCCATTGATCTGAATGTCTGTTCTTGTGCCAGTCCCATACTGTCTTGATGATTACAGCTTTATAGTATAGCTTGAAGTCCGGGATTGTGATGCTTCCTGCTTTGGTTTTCTTTTTCAAGATCACTTTGGCTATTCGGGGTCTTTTCTGGTTCCATACAAATTTTAGGATTATTTGTTCGAGCTCTGTGAAGAATGCTGGTGTTACTTTGATAGGGATTGCATTGAATATGTAGATTGCTTTGGGTAGTATCGACATTTTAACAATATTTGTTCTTCCTATCCAGGAGCATGGAATTTTTTCCCATTTTTTTGTGTCTTCTTCAATTTCTTTCATAACCTTTTTATAGTTTCCAGTGTATAGATTTTTTACCTCTTTGGTTAGATTTATTCCTATGTATTTTATAGTTTTTTGTGCAACTGTAAATGGAATTGATTCCTTGATTTCTCTTTCTGTCGCTTCATTGTTGGTATATAGGAATGCAACCGATTTCTGTGCCTTGATTTTATATACTACAACTTTGCTGAATTCATGAATCAATTCTAGTAGTTTTCTGGTGGAATCTTTTGGGTTTTCCATATAGAGTATCATGTCACCTGTGAAGAGTGAAAGTTTGACCTCTCCCTGGCCAATTTGAATGTCTTTTATTTCTTTGTGTTGTCTGATTGCAGAGGCTAAGACTTCCAATACTATGTTGAATAACAGTCGTGAGAGTGGACATACCTGTCTTGTTCCTGACCTTAGGAGGAAAGCTTTCAGTTTTTCCCCATTGAGGATGATATTGGTGTTGCACTATCAACAATAGCCAAAGTATGGAAAGAGCCCAAATGTCCATCGATGGATGACTGGATAAAGAAAATGTTGTGTGTGTATATATATATATATATATATATATATATATATACACACACACACACACACACACACACACACACAATGGAGTATTACTCGGCAATTAAAAAGAATGAAATCTTGCCATTAGCAACTACGTGGTTGGAACTGGAGGGTATTATGCTAAGTGAAATCAGTCAGTCAGAAAAAAGACAAAAATCATATGACGTCACTCATATGAGGACTTTAAGAGACAACAAAGATGAACATAAGGGAAGGTAAACAAAAATAATATAAAAACGGAGGGGGACAAAACAGAAGAGACTCATAAATATGGAGAACAAACTGAGGGTTGCTGGAGGGGTTGTGGGAGGCGCGATGGGCTAAATGGGTAAGGGGCATTAAGGAATCTACAACTGAAATCACTGTTTCACTATATGCTAGCTAATTTGGATGTAAAGTTTAAAAAATTAAAAATAAAAAATATATGAGATACTATAAGTATAATTGGGAAAAAAAAGAAAATGGAGCAGTTGGTTTGCAACAAGATTAAGGAGGTTATAACATTTAAGTTTGAAGGAAATAGTGAGCCCCTTATTGGTTAAAGAAATTCTCATGGAAATCCATGGACCTTACTGTCCTTGTTCTCCACCTACTCAGAAATGACTGGTTAGCTTTGGGTGGGCTCCTTGGGCCATTGGTGACATCATTGGCCTGTCTTTTTGAAGGCCTGGCCCTGGTGAAGTCATAGAGAAGGAAGGCACCATCTATATTAAACATCTCTGGCGTCAGCTTTTTGTGCCAGTGTCATCGCTCCGTGGAAAAGCCTTTGCCAACCTCTCCCAACCTCCTCCTTCCTCTCCTTGTTGGATACCTTGAGATAATGTGTAACCAGGGGTGGGTGTGCTAGGTGGGGACTTTTCCGGACTTGGGGACGGGGATCTGTGGATTCAACGACATTCTACCATCACAGGTTTGCTGGCTGTGGGCTCTCACTTAGGGGAGACGAGAGGTGCCGTTTCATTGAGTGGTCACCATAGACTCAGCACTCCCCAGTGAGAGGGCAGATGGAGGATGCATGGTGGCTTTGGGGGCAGTGCAGTGTGAGCAGAGGCAAACTCCCCCCTGCCTGAGTGAAGACTGGAGGCTGTTCCCTTCCTGCCAGTCACTGGCAGAGTTGGGGAATGCTAAGCAAAGAGTGAAGGACCACATCTCCTTCCCTGGGCTTACTGAACTTGACTATGAGAAAGAAGTATGGTGGCTGGCTGGCATTGTGTTGAATTTCTGGTTTCTGGGAAGTATGAGAGATGGGTCCAGCCTGTGCCTGGGAGCTCAGAATTGTGCAGCAGGGGCAGATGAGGGTGGCTTTCAACTTCCCAGGGGCCCTATGGTGTGGTGTTCCTAAACAAGTGACTTGGAAGTCCAGAGGGGATCATCTGGAGGACTTGGCCCTGGCTCCAAGGGTCTATTGATGCCCAAGGCAGATGCTGTGATCTGAGCAGCTCTCACAGGTGCTTTCCAGGAGCTTAATGAGTGGGAGCCCCTTACAGGAAGGAGACCTCACACTCAACAGGGAAAGTCACTTGAAGCCCCCCCCCCCCACCCTTTCCTTATCCTTCTTTTGTCCTCTCCCAAATCCTCAAAGTGGAAGAGAGAGGAGATAGGTTACAGGGTATGGCCTCCACCCTCCTTAATACTAAAGAAAGGGAGATTGACTTTAGAACGATGTTAGAGTCTTAAAATCCACAAGTATTAACTCCTCTTAACTGAAATTAGACGGTTTAAGTAGCCAAAAATCACTGAAAATTTAATAAATTTAGACAAAACTATTTTTAAGGAAACCAGCCACCCGGCAGGAAAGGGAAGGTTGACAAATCATCGCAGGTAGAAGTAACTGGGAAAAAATAAGACCATTTGATATTGAAACCTCAAAAAGTAGTGATTCCTCACATAGCCAAGGTAGATATTTGAATTACAAGAGAAGCCGTGATAATAGCTGACCTCCATCTAAGTGACTTATTAAGACTGCCAACTCATAACTGATATAACCTATATTTTATGTGGACGGAGGCCAGCAGCTTCCCGGGTGCTGGCTCTCCACGAGGCTACCTATGGATTCTTCCCCAAGGGCTTGTTTGTGCCTGTTGTGTTCCCATGAATAGGTCATTTAGCTGAACAATACATAAAGCAATGGGATGGGAGGGCAAGGTGAAACCTATTGTTTCAGTGGGAGCCACCGTACATGCTGGAAGGTGAGAAGGAAAAAGCTGTTGTATCCTTTGGATAAATACCTGGTAATGCAATTGCTGGGCTGTGGACTAGTTCTATTTTTAATTTTTTGAGGAACCTCCATACTGGTTTCCAGAGTGGCTTGCTGATTCGAATGGGCACATGCCCCCAGTGTTTATATCAGTGCTGTCAACAATAGCCAAATTATGAAAAGAGCCCAAATGGCCATTGACTGATGGATGGATGAAGAAGATGTGATGTAATATATACACAATGGAATACTAATTGGTGATGAAAAGGAATGTAATTTTGCCATCCGCAACAACATGGCTGGAAGTGGAGGGTACTGTGCTAAGTGAAAGAAATCAGTCAGAGAAAGACAGATATTATATGATTTCACTCATAGGTGGAATTTGAGAAACACAACAGATGAACATAGGGGAAGGGGAGGAAAAATAAGATAAAAACAGAGAGGGAGGGAAACCGTAAGAGACTTTTAAATACAGAGAACAAACCGAGGGTTGCTGGAGGGGTGGTGGATGGGGGGATAGGTTAAATGGGTGATGGGCGTCAAAGGGGACACTTTTGGGGATGAACATTGGGTGTCATATGTAAGAGATGGATCACTGGGTTCCATTCCTGAAGCCAAGACTACACTGTATGTTAACTAACTTGAATTTAAATTAAAAAAAAAAAAAGATTCTGGGGAAGGTGCAGGTATCTACTCATCCTGCAGCCACCTAAGACAAGCCACCAAGCCCCTTGTATAGGTTTCCTTGCTTATAAAACGACCACATACAAAAAAAAAAAAAAAAAAATAGCTGTTGGATTAGGGTGTGTTATGAAGGCAATAAAAAGTATGGTAAAAAAAATCATAAAAAGTCCAAAATTGGTCTGCACTCACTCTGTTTCACAGTTTTGACATCGAATTCCCCACACCTCTGATAATTAACTAAAATGTGTGCTTATAGAAGATGCAGCATGTATCACAGGTCACACGTGAAGATGTTGTTGCCTTCTGATCCGAGGTCCAGACCCCAAAGGGACCTGTCTTTCTATGGAAAGATGGGAGAGCGAGTGTACATCATGTTGTAAGTTGAAAAAAAAAATTAAAGGATTCTATCAAAATTTGTCAGTTTTTTTGCTTTAACTGGTTTTCTCGCTTTTTTTAAGTAAACTTTCTTATTTTAGAACACTTTTAGATTTACAGAGCTGTGAGAAAATAGTTCAGAGAGTTTCCATATGCTTCACACTCAGTTTTCCCTATTATCAACATCTAACATTCCTGTGTTTCATTTGTCACAATTAATGAAGCAATATTGGTACATGATTACTAACTGAAGTTCATAGTTTATTCAGATTTATTCAGTTTTTTTCCTAATTTTTGGTTGTTGTTGTTGTTGTTCTGGGATCTCATTCAGGATACCATGTTACATGTAGTAGTTATGTCTTCTAGTCTCCTCTTGGCAGGGCGGTTTTCCTGACCTTCCTTATTTTTGACGACCTTTGATGGCCGTGGCAGTTTTGAGGAGGGCTGGTCAGGTATTTTTTAGAATATCCCCCCACTGGCATTTATCTGAAGTTCTGATCATGATTCAACTGAGGTTATGGGGTTTGAAAGGAAGACCACAGATAAAGTACCATTCCTGTGAAGGTTACTTCCTGTCAACATGACTTCTCTCTATTGATGTTGACTTTGATCCCTGGCTGGGGTTGCTGCTCAAAGTCACCTGGAGAATCCACTGACGTTCACATTTTTGGGCCTGGAGATTTTGATTCCAAAATTAAAAGATACATTTGGCAACTGGTTGGTTAAAATAGTGCAAGGAATGTCATAGGTAATAAACACCATTAGGATCTTTGAGCTCTGAAATTCTTTTATTCTGGGGCAACCTTAAAACCAAGTATCAGGTGCTGACACTTACACTGGTATGGACTAGCAGTTCTCAACTACTTAGGTATATCAGAATCAAAATCAATCAGAATTGTAGAGCTAAAATAGAAATACACGAAGGCCAAGGGTCATCGAGAGAGTCAGGGCCTGGGTGTTTGTGTTTACCAAATTTTTCAGGTGAATTCTGACATGACAGACATTTGAACACTAAAAATGAAAATGTTGGCTGCAGGACACTTTGGGGCAGGGGGAGAGGGGGAGAAATCTGTTGTGTTTTCTTGTCTTACATCCGGTTCTCGACTTTAGGTATAGATCCTAATGCTTGTTAGTGAAGCCCTTTCTCGTTTGTATGGTTGCCTCTGTCTAAGACTCAGCAGTGAAGCCTTGACTCAAGCTTGGTCAACGAACCAAGTCCATTTTCCTGATTTCAGAACTTGATCAGGGCTGGAAACATGAACCAAGTTGACCATGTTAACTGAAGTGAAGCAAATGAATGGGAAATATGAGTATGAACATTGCATCTAACAAATTCAGTGTTTTGAACATTGATGTACGAAATGCCAAGGTAAACTTGACTCAAGAAGTGTTTTGTAATCAATAGTCAATGAACTGATTATCTAGTTATGGGCAGAATGCCATCTTTGAATTAATGATAGATGGCTATTGTTAAAGTAATTGTGCACAAAGGCCCTGTTTGTTGAAGAGAAAGGTGATTCATTTGTAGCTGAGAGACAAATTCACATGCCAAGAGATGTTTCCTGACATTTTGTTCATGTGAAGGTCAATTATGGTAATTTATTTAAGCAATTCATTGAGTATATTAAAACAAAGTGATTGAAAGTGAGGATGTGCTTATACAATTAAGTTTTTGGAACAAAAGGATGCCACACCTATGTATGTCATGAGTGTTACATATTTACTGAGACTTACTTAATGAAGATACTTACTTTTTAACAAGCAGTCATCCCTAGATTATCCTTTTTGACAATCTAGATTTTATTTTTTTTTTAAAAAAAATTTTTTTTTCAACGTTTTTTATTTATTTTTGGGACAGAGAGAGACAGAGCATGAACGGGGGAGGGGCAGAGAGAGAGGGAGACACAGAATCGGAAACAGGCTCCAGGCTCCGAGCCATCAGCCCAGAGCCTGACGCGGGGCTCAAACTCACGGACCGCGAGATCGTGACCTGGCTGAAGTCGGACGCTTAACCGACTGCGCCACCCAGGCGCCCCGACAATCTAGATTTTATATACTGTTTTTATTGGAAGCACCGATAGCTAGTAATATAACTTACCTAATTTTTTTATTATGGGATGCCTCATAGTTCTCAATTATTCAGTTATTTTGATCATTATCATTAAGGACTTGTAACTGAAGAATGTTTAAAAATAAAATATTTCTATCCTCTGCTATTCAAGATTATGCCCCACTCCCTTTATGAATAAGGAACAGGCAATTTTTATTTGCTACATGATTAACTTGGGGACATCTCCCTGGGATAAAGCATCCTATCGTAGCTAAAGTCAGATATATTTTGTGGGGAAATCCCAGATTAGTCGCTCCTTAGCCATTTGTGAAGTTGAGTATGTTCATCAATCTAAGTCATAGTTTTCTCATCTATGAAATAATTGGGATATTTGGTATCCCATTTCTGATTCTGCAGATTAAAAACAACATAGCAATAAGCCTATCACATAGTACATGTTCACATTATCGTGGCTGTTTTAGAGTCCATATACTGCATCTGTTGCTTCTTTGTGTCTCTGTTCCTATAGAAACACTTGCATGTCCGGCAGAGAAGGCACATGATTAGGAATTAAATTAATAGAAACTATTATTGACAATACATTGTTGGTAGAATGGGAGGTGACCATTTCGAACCCCAGTGTTTTCAACACGTCTTGCTAACTGGCTGAAGAAGGGGAGGTCTTTCCTCCGTGCTCTGCCCTGCTTTTTCATGACCACAGCAAAACCAAGATTTGGGTGTCTTTCCCACTCCCCGGGTGTATTTGTTCCCTAAGGTTGCTGTAAAAAATGACCACAAACTGAGTGGCTTAAAGCAATAGAAATCTGTTTTCTCTCAGTTCCGTGGGTAGAAGTCCTAAGTGAACGTGTCAGGAGGGCCAGCCATTCCCCTTCTGAAGACTCTAGGGGAGACTCCTTCCTTGTCTCTTCTAGCTTCAGTTGGTTGCTGGTAATTGTTGACATTCCTTGCCTTGTGGCGGCATACTCCAATCTCTGCCTCCATCATCATATCGTTTTCTTCTCTGTATGTATGTCTGTGTCCAAATTTTCCTCTTATTAAGGACACCAGGCATTGGATTAGCTCACACCCTAATCCACTATGACCTCATCTAAACTTGATTATGTACGCAAAGGCCTTATTTCCAAATATCACATTCACAGGTTCCAGGTTGACAACTTTTGGGGGATACTACTCAAAACAGTGCACCAAGGCTTCCGACACATGCTCCATCCCTTGTCCCTTCTGGAAACCCTGGCTTCTCACACACTTTGCCCCTCTGAGTCCCCTGCAAGCAACAGCAGCCCCCTGAGAACAACCCGTAGCCCTCCCTGAGGTTCTACGGGAATGGAAAAGGCCAAATTCTATTTGTGATATTACCTGCATTGACTTATTAGTTGTAAATATCCCAAGTTGTAAATTTTCCATGGGGAAATATTCTCCATGGGAGAGTGATATCAAATAGCAAGAGAATTGGGGAAAATGCAATGGAGGGACACTCGTAACGGGTACTGAGCGTCCAATGGTATGAAGGTCTAAACCCGCCTGAGCTCATCTCATGTGAGGATAGTGCTCAGCATTCTCTCAGTTTTACAGGTGAGGAAATGGATGTTTCAGTTACATGACTTCTCCAAGGTCCTACAGCTAATACATGGCAGAGAGAATTGTATGTCCAGTTTTCTCCAATGCAAATGTTCAAGTCCCTTCCTCTTCTCCAAGAATTTAGGATATGTGTGTGTGTATATATATATATATATATATATATATATACACACATACACACACACACACACAAACTTTTTTCTCTTTTAACTGCCCACTGAATTTCTATGATATTTTCTTATGATGGAATAATTCCTGAAAAGACATTGTGATGAAAACAGTGTTTTCCCCTACCCTTGTAAGTGCTATTTGTCACACACATATATCACACATATACTCTTCCTCCTCTTTATTTTGCTGCCTTTGATTATAATGCTTTCTGACCACTACTTGCAACTTATTCAAATGAGATGTGCGTCCTGAGGGGATTCCAGAAGGCAAGCTAGGATGGATGTGGATGGAAGAAGCGAGGGGCTGGTGACTGCATTTCCAGCTAAGGAGTATTATAGTCAGAACACTGCAGCAGTTGAAATTAGTTGTTAGGGACGGTCTCCTCGATATGCAGAAAAAGACTGTCGGGTAACACAAAGTAGAGTAGTGTGATACAGTTGGAAAAACACATCCCTTCAGTCAAGACGGAGGTATATTTTATTTCCAGTTTGCAAATGACAATTTAAGTGACTGCTCATCAACATGGCTAGCGTGTAACCGGTGATTCTGACAAAAGCCGGCATTATTTTGTTCTCTGTCTAGAAATAAGCAAATTGACTTGACTTGAAATATATTCCAATGAACTATGCTGTGTGTTTATCGAATAATAAAAGACACAGTAACGTTAAGGCTTATTCAGTTGTTGTTGTTGCTGTTGTTGTTTTGTTTTAAGCTAATACTTGAATTGCCTTCTGCTCAATAGTTTTCCTGACCACATTCAGTCCTACAGATTCATGTACTGTCTCTTCTTGCTTGACAACATATTCAGTATTTTATCTCCTCTAACAAATTGTTTAGAATAGCAAGTACAAAACAAAAAGAGAAAACAACTCTATTGTGCATTCTCTTAGTATTAAAAGAAAGAATTTAATGGCTTCTACATAATGACTTTCTTTTAATATTGATTGGGTATAAATTTCCATGTTTTTCATATGGTTCTTTATTTGGTCCTGATTTGTGGAAACTAGTTGTAAAAGAAAACAACATTGTCAGAGCTCTGTCCTAAAACAGCACCTGGAGTGAAGGCTGAGTTTGGCATAACTGATTCTGCATTGCAATAGCTTTTAAATCAATTGGCGATATTATGTATTAACTAAAAATGAACTGTTTGGGGCAATATTATTACTATTGCCCAAAGTAGGAAACCTAAAAAGAACTGAATTTTACTGCTTGAAAAAAATCATTATATTTGCGTGGGCTTACAAACATATTTAAATTCACATGTGGATGCAATCTTTTTTTCTTGTTACATTCTACAATGGGTACGTGAACTCGCAGATTAAGTGGGTCGTGTCCAGTGGCCTCCACTGCTATTTGAGGTTGATTTCATGGTGGGCAGACACTGTTCAGCACAAAAGCTCCCTCTGTGACACTGTCAATCCAACTTGGCACTGACGCCACAGGGTCTCATATAGGATGATGACTTGGGTCATCTTATAGTCAGTTCTTTGAGGCAAGGGTGCATCTTCCTTAACTGGTCCACTACATGATTTATTTCAGTTTCTGTAACCATGGAAAATTTGAGTTATGATAAATCATTCCGAGAACTTCAAATAAATGGTAGAAGATGAATTTCATGACACATATTTTGCTCCCTGGAACCATAATATTCTAATAAGATATTATAAAATTCTGCTGCAGATTTCGAGGCTCTCCAATGCCTGACTTAATAGAAACTTTGCTATAATCTGTTGGGCTTTGTGTGACATTTCACTTAAACAAAGGTTTCAGTGGCCAAAAGATCAGGCAACTATGTCTGCTCTTCTGAAATTAAAAGGAGTTTACCACCTTTTTAAAGAAAAGGACCACTGTATGTTTCATCTGTATGTAACTCTTTAAAGCAAAATTCTTCACCATTTAGAGTTTATATACCTATTTGAGAATTTTATATTAAGTTTGAAACTTAGATAAATTTACAAATGCATAGGCATGCAGTTTTTCAGAGATAATTTAAAATGTTCAAAGTTTACTCTAAGCCCTTGAATGCCAAGTTAACTCTTATCTAAATTTTATGTGATTATTAATTTTACCACCGGAAAACCTGAGACAAAAAGCCTGCTACTGGCCTTTATATTGTTTATAAAAATGAATTCAACAGAGATATAACTTTAATTCTAAAAACAAAACTTTAGAAATAGTTAAGAGAGTGTATGTATAGAATATTGGAAAATCAAAGGCAGACATAATAAAGAGTCAACGATTGAATAAAGATTAAAACATCGAATTTCTAAATAACAAAATCATTGTAAAATGAACTTTTGATGACTAATAGGAAAAAAGTAACTTGATACATACATATGCTAGTTAGATAGTTCATCTTTTCCTATATAATGAAAAATATATAAGAAAAGACTGTCATGATGGTAGAAAAATGGAGAAAGGCCCTGAATGTGCAAACCTTAATAAGAAATAAAAATGTTCAATGAAATGTTCATTTTCCCTAGTAATTAAAGCCTAATGTAGCTGTTTGTTCTTCAGATCAGCAGACTTAATACAAAAAAAAATCCCGGTACCCAGCATGGCATTCTGATATGCCTACTGAGCCCATAAATCGAACAACCTCCCTGGAGTGAAATTTTTCAGTGTGTTTCCAAAGCCCTAAAATGGTACATGGCTTGAGGCAGTAATCCCATTTCAAATAATTTATTTAAGAAAACGGACAAGAAAGCAAAGGTTTCTGTTGCAACCTCTTTTAATAGTGGGAAATGGGAGACAACTTAAATATTCTAAAAAGCAGATGGAGTAGGTAATTATAATACATCAGCTAATTAGATATGATTGAGTCATTAAAATGACATTGCATAAAATGATTACTGATATAGAAGAGTGTCAGAAGAAAATATTAATTGAAGACTGCATATTACAAAGTAACTATAGAATTTTGTTTGTATGTGTTATGAAAAAAATATATATATGTATGTATGTATATATATATACATACATACATATATATAAACATACTGTTTTTTTTAATGGTAGTATTTTAAGTATTTTAACTCTGCTCTTTTCAAATTACATTGCTTATTGGTATTTTCTATTTTCTGCTGTCCTGCACGGATGGAATCTGTTCCAAATTTAAATTTTAAATGTATTTCGAAATCTAAAAAACAATGCTGAAGGCGTGGATGTATGAAACATGTAGTTATTTCCAAGATGATAAGAAGTTAAGATTCCTTTCCTTTTTTATATTTTAAAGCTTTTAATTACATATGTGTATATATGTGATTTCATATATATTTACATCATGTATATATAGTGATTTTATGAGGAGATTAGGGATATTTGGTTCTGACAGAATCCAGCTCGTACATGTTGAAGAAAAGAACAAGTTCTTGTTTTATGAGGAGACAGCTTGGGTCTCTTGTTACTCAGGAGGACGAATGTGACTTTCTCAGGAAACCAATGATACTAGTCACCTCTCTGCTCCTTTTTGGGTACTTGCTGTGCTCTCTCCCTGTCTCTTTCTCATTCTTTCTCTCTCCCCTCGTCTTTCTCTCCATCTTTCTGCTTCTCTGGTCTACATGATGGGAAGTGCAAGCACTCAGTATTCTCAGACCATACAATGGTAGAGCCGTAGTCATCGGAGAGAGATTGGGTAACCCCAGTGGACCCCAAATCCACAGTCCCAGGTCAGACTGTGTCTGTGGTAGCATGGGTCAGATGCCCGTGGCCAGAAAGTTGGCTCTGGGGGAGGGGTCCAGCAGGGTAGAAGAACATGTCAGCTCTCTCCTGTTCCCTGTGGGTCACAGCGCACAAGTTCCTTGATTATTGGGAAAAATTCAACCGAATTAAAAATGTGTATCTGCCATCTTGAGCAGTCTTTTTATTACTTGTTTAGTTTTCTGCAGAACACCTGACAAACTGAATGTGAATCTTCACTAGGATTTCAAGATCCTGATGTATTATAATTATGCGTTGTTTTGTGTAGTATCAGTTCAGTACCAAGCACTGAGATTAAGATTAGAATATAAAATTGCAATCAAATTCCACGGATGCTCGTTCTGTGTTTTGGAAAGTACAGAGACCAGGTGTCAGTGCATGTGTGTGTCCCTCAGTCTGGCTGCTGGGGAGGGTCTCCTGATAAGCTTCAGGCAGTCTCTGTTTCGTCTTGTCCAACACATGACTGTGGCTTCTCTCCAAAGACTTCGCCAACCGCAGAAGTATAGGGTGTTTGGAACAATTTAACCCACGGTGTTAGTTTACTTGAACTATTCTCGCAGGCTGATGACGTCCTTTAAAATTTTTAGCTACTTAGAATTTTATCGTTTTCCCCAGAGTTCTAGCAGAATCCAGTCCTAAAAATATACAGAAAGTTATTAAACCTGGAATTAGGCTGCCAACATATTTTCAAATCGAATGTTTAATTTCATAATTGGGAAATGATACATCTGCCTGGAGAAAATCAGTGGGGTTGGAAAACAAATTATGTGTCGGCAGTGTTGGTGCAGAGAAATTATACATATTTATGAATGGCCAAATCATCTTATTACTGGAATTTGAAAATATAATTATCAATCATTTATGAGGTAATGATTTCAACTGAATGCCTTCTCCCGGGGCATGTATTTTATGTGTGTGTGAATTGACACACGTATACTACTCATGCACAGTCTCCCTGGGTACTATCTCATTTAATCTTTACATTTTTATTAATAGAATTCAGAATCTACAGAATTACATGTCCACTTCACTGCTACTGCAAATAGGTACTGTGTGAAATGATTAGTAAAGTAAATTTCCATTTTAAGTTTTAGGAGAATGCTAAGCGTCACAGTATTTTGATATTTATGTGTCATATACACCTTAAGTACGTTGTGTGATTCGTTCAAAGACCGTATTAAACTGAGATCCTTTAAGGATTTTAGTTTTGTACTCATAAATGTGAAAGGACAGTGTCTTCTATTGATGTGTGGTTATTGTAGTTCGCTATAAATATAAATGTGTTTTCCATGTCACTTTATTTTAATACTGTGGGGATTGGATGACATCAGTCTGCAGGAAGATACTCTGGAGGTACCATCACCGCCCCCCACAAAGTTGCCGTGGAGACAACCTCGCCACGGTTTCTGTGTCTGGGTTTTCAAGATGAGGTATGGGACAGGCGGTTCCTTCAGTGACCGAGGCCTGGATCCCGGAAGGAATTCCAGAATTTGTAAATCTGATTTTCTGGTGTGCTGCTTAGAATTCTACATTTTTACCAAGGTCCCCTGTGATCTGCTGCATATGGACGAGTGAGACCCACTGACTTTATTCAGAGGGGGAAATACATCCGTTATATAACGTGTGAAAGTCAAAGCATCGAAAATGCTCTTTCCTCCCCTTTAAGAGAAATCGACTTTATTATGTTAGCTGGATGAGTTCTTTCCTGCAGAAACCTAAATCTGGGGAGAATAACTCCATGCAACATTCTATTGCTGAGTTCTGGAAAGGCAGAGAAAGGACCCAGGATCCTACACATAAAGGAATCGGGGCCTTTAGGGCTAGTATGTTTCTCGTGGGAGGATCTCGTGATTCATCTCTGACACTGGTTTGTCCTCAGAAATGACTGCAGAGAGTTCTTGTCAATCATTTGGAGATAGTGTGCTGTTGAGAACTCTAAATGCCTAGTCGGGCAACCTGGATTCTGGGTCTAGCTTAGTCATTCGTTGGTTATATGAACTTTGGAAATTCTTAGGACCCCAGATTCTTGGCTCTTTAGCAATATCCTGATTGAGAAGGAGGCTCTTTGAGTTGTGGGTGGCCCTCACTGCCCATGACTTAGTATATTACATCCATAATATAGTTCTAGTTGTTGTTAGAAAGACTAATTAAGAGACCACAGAAAACCAGGTTCATTTAGTTTTGTAGAGCTTCATACAAGAGTTTTCTCATGCTTCATACTGTAATTAGGGAAAAAAATTGGTATGACAAGTCACGTCAACCTCTATCTTGGATTATTAGTAGAAATGAAGGAATCTGCAATTTCAACCTAGAATTTTTATATTTCAGTTAAGAATTTCGTGAAACATTATTGGAATGTTCTCTCTTTTTTTAACGTTTATTTAAACATTAATGAGAGAGAGGGAGAGAGAGCACAAGCCTGGGAGGAGCAGAGAGGAAGACAGAGGATGCAAAGAGGGCTCAGTGCTGACAGCAGGGAGCCCAATGCGGGGCTCAAATTCATGAGCTGTGACATCATGACCTGAGCCAAAGTCGAACACTCAAACAACTGAGCCACTCAGGTGCCCCTTGGAATGTTCTTTTAATTGACCGATAAAACTATGGACTGTTATGTGTCATATCTGTATCTGTCATATAGTTTTCCCTTTACTTAAATTGGCAAATACTGTCCAAAGAATGTACAGTGGAGTAGATGGGGTACAGCCACGGAGACTGTCAACAGAACACACAGTGTTGATCAGATGTTTGCCAAATAAGCTTGCTTCACTCTGCCTTTGGCACTCCTACCAAAGTGATCGTCAGCGTCTGGTCAGTGGGAAACTTGTGCAGACTCAGGGAGAATCATTCTTCATGGCAGGTTGCCTCGATTTGCGTCCTCTAGGAATCCATTGTCAGTATTACGTAAAAGAGAGGCTAAAATCATCCTGGAGGTTTACCAAAAGACAGTAAGATAAAAACGGGCATTCATCTGACTCACTCAGCGGCAGGGATAGAATTCTTGTTTGTGGCTCCCTTCTAAATCGGCTCCTGAGTGTAGCGTATACTCAGTAGTCCTTTGTCCTAGAGACAGGTGCTCAGGCACAAGCTGTGCATTTTTGGAACTGGGGTTGGAGACATTCGTTGGGTGTATATGAACAGACAGAGACACGGACACAGCACACACACACTCTCACACCTGCAGTACTATGGCATCTTAGTAATTAACATTGTGCGGCCACTGGTTTTCCTGCCATCAAAGTATTTTGAAACAGTGGCAGTATTGGTCTGTCATGTACAGCTGCACAGGATGCACTCTGCACAACTCTAAGGGATGCTTTCATCTACCTCGGTGCGTCCTGTTACAATGCTGATTCCATTCAGCTTCGCGTGACAGCCAGTGCTGCAGGAGTAGTGACTACGTTGAGGAGTGTGCCCCCAGACAACAATGTGGATGGTACCCTCCAGAGTTGCATGATGGGGCAGCCCTAGGTTGGAGCCAGGCTCGCACAACTGCCTGCCACAGAGAACCGTCAGTTTCTTGGTTCTTCTCATAGCTGGTACGTATCACCATGAATATTTCAGACTCACAAATCTTCCCCTAAAATACAGGGTAGGTTTGAGATTTTATGTTACCGTATTTTAAAAAGCAAGGAGAGGAGAGGAGAAGTAGGATTTATAGCACATCAGTCCACAGGTGACAGGCTTTCCTCCATGACTTGTAGGGGGCTCCCCAAATCCTTGTGGGCTGAACCTCTGAGGGACAATTAAATGGCCCCAGACTTCCCACTGTGAACATGAGGTGGCTTTGAGCCACTAATACTAATGTCATGTGACTTGCCTTATTATCCCTATGTAATGCTTTCCAGCATTTCTTCCTATGGGATGTGCATTCGTTCAGCCAGCCAATGGCATATTGAATCCACAAATATCTGTAAACAATTTATTACAGGAAATGTGGTTCAGTTATTCAAAGTAAGTGTAATGGGAAGATAAAAATCATGTATAAGTCGAATTCTCATTATAGGAGTGACATAGTTAAAATGCCCCATATATGTGCCATGGGATTTCCCCAAATTGAGTATTATAGCCTGGCGTCATTGTGTGTCTTTTTGAAAATCCAAGCCTTTGTTTCTGTCTTCTGTGATGATTCTAGTCACTAAGAAATCATGCAAAATCCACAGTGTATACTCGATCTATTCTGATAAAATGAATAGATAACACTCACTATTTGAATATTTGTTTTTGATTGAAATATATTTTTTATTTTTTTATTTTATTTTTAAAAAAATTTTTTAATGTTTATTTATGTTTGAGACAGAGAGAGACAGAGCATGAACGGGGCAGGGTCAGAGAGAGAGGGAGACACAGAATCCGAAACAGGCTCCATGCTCTGAGCTGTCAGCACAGAGCCCAACGCGGGGCTCGAACTCACGGACCGCGAGATCATGACCTGAGCCGAAGTCGGCCGCTTAACCGACTGGGCCACCCAGGCGCCCCGAAATATATTTTTTAAATGTTTATTATTTACTTTTGAGGCAGAGAGAGAGAAAGAGAGAAAACACAAGTGGGACGGGGGCAGAGAGAGAGGGAGACACAGAATCTGAAGCAGGCTCCAGGCTCTGAGCTGTCAGCACAGAGCCCAACGCAGGGCTTTGACTCACAAACTGTAAGATCATGATGTCAGTCAAAGTCAGATGCTTAACCGACTGAGCCGCCCAGGCGCCCTTGATTGAAATAGTTTAATAACTTATTATTAATAAATTATTTAAATCATTATCTGACCCAAAGTAGTTTTGACTCGTTTTGAAAAACCCACATCCATCAAATGGACTTCTAGATGTTTATCCTGGCATCTCCAATCTTTCCTCTTCTCTCCATCTCATTTGAACCCATCATACACACAGATGACTGCAAGAGTCTTTATAACGGGGCTCTGCTGCAATTCCTACACAGATAATTTTCAGACAGTTCTCAAAATTAAAATCTGACCTCGAAGGTCATTACCCCATGTATAAGATCCTCGAATTTATTGCCAGATTCTTTAAGATAAAGAGGACAAGCTCAAAAGTGTGGACCGCAGACCTTCTGTGGCCTGGACTTCCCTTTCTTTCCAGTCATATCTTGTAAGGTTCTTTTCTGTGGGACTTCACTCCACTTTTCCGATCGCTGTGGCCACCTGGAGACTTGCTGTATGTGTGACTGCCTCAGACAGAGGAGCACACATGCTCCCCGAGACTGGCTCTCCCTCCCCTCGGCGCTCCCTCAGCCCCACTTCTGCTCGTCCTGTAGGGCTCCGTGTCCTGTTCCCCAGGCATGCTCCTGGCCTTGCCATCCTGCCTCACCCTGTCAGAACATTTGTCTCATTGCAGAGATGATCTCTTTAGTCAGCTGCCCCCACTGAGGACCACAGAACGCCAATATCTTTTGACTTTGTTTCTCTGCCTGGTATTCCCTGTGCTTAGTGCATAACATAGAGGCTTCATGAACACCTGCTATATAAGTAAATCGAAGGAAAGAAGAAAGAAGGAAGACGGAAGAAGGAAGGAAGGAAGGAAGGAAGGAAGGAAGGAAAGAGGAAAGGAAGGAGACGAGATAGGGAAGAAGGAAGAGTGGGCCCTACCTGAAGAGAGATTTAGTGACTCATTTTGTGTGTGTGTGCGTTTTTATTATTTTTATTTTATTTTACTTTAATTTTTAGAGAGAGGGCACATGAGCAGGGGAGAGGGGCAGAGGGAGAGAGGGAAAGTTCTTAAGCAGGCTCCACATGCAGCATGGAGCCCAATGCGGGGCTCGATCCCATGACCCTGGGATTATAACCTGAACCCAAATCAAGAGTTGGACGCTCAACTGACTGAGCCATCCAGGCTCTCCTGGTGACCCACTTCTTGAGGATGGATCTTACAATATTCACCGTGACCGTGACCGTGACCAAAAGAATCTTGACAAGTTTACAGTTACAGTTTGTGCCAGTTAGATGATACTCCTTGGTTTTTAGCAGGATATCTTCTTCTTTGTATGAATGTAGCTTTTATTTATGTGAATTGTATCTATAATATTGGCAGCTAGAATGTAAGCACTTTGTAGTAGAAACTGCTTTTCTTGTTGACTTCTTGACCCTCAGTGCCTAGCATAGAGTCTGGCCCTTGGAAAATAAATTTTAATAGCACAGTCAACCAGTGGTGTTGCTACAAACAGACTAGGTAGCTGACTGAATGAAATATACCAGGATCACTGATTGCAAGTCTAAGAAGCACTGGTTTGCTTTGAGGAGGAAGAGGCATTTGTTGGAACTATGTGAGATGCTCGTAAAAGAAAAAGAAATGTCCAAAAGCCAGGGTTTGTAAAGGGCAGGATCCAGGAGAACTCCAGGGGTATAAGAACCAGGGACTAGTAGACAGGGGCTTTGGAGTGCTCCCAGGGACAGAATAAAATTCCCTGTTTTTTATTCGTTTCAGATCCCAAGAGGAACCCATTAGATTAGAGACATTCCCACAATTGGCCAGGAAAGCATGGGGTATTAGTTTCCTATGGTTGCTGGAACAAATTACCACAAATTTCATGGCTGCAAACAGCACAGATATAATATGTTATAATTCTGGAGGTCAGGAGTCTAAAATGGACATGTTAATAGGGCTGCATTGCTTCTGGAGGCTCTAGAGGAAAATCCATTTCTTTGCCTTTTCTACTTCGAGAGGCTGCCCACATCCCATAGCTTGCTTCTGTCTCAAAGCCAGCAATCACATCATTTCATCTGCTTCTATTGTCACATCTCACCTTCTTTTCTCTTCCACTAATAAGGATCCTCTGAATTACACTTGGCTCACAAAGGTAACACAGGATAATCTGCCCAATCAAGAGCAGCTAAGTAGCAACCTGACATCCATCTGTACAAACTCCCCCTTGCCCTGTAATGTAACGTCCTCACAAGTTCTAGGCATTGGAATGTGGACTACTTTGGGGGCCATTATTCCACCTCTCGTGGATTGGAACCCTTGATTGTGAACCCAAGCAACGTCATGCAATCTAAGGTGGGTAACTCCCTCCAGGAAAATCAAGGTTCAGTTAACAAAAGCAGAGAGAAGGACTATAGGTGAGACAAAAGCAGGTTTTCACTGCACAGGTTGCAGATCATTTTGTTAATTTTTAGCACTGAAAATTACATTCTAAAGATGTTTCTCCTTGCAGTGAAGATGTTTGAAGTTAGGTGAGTGGATTTGCCATATGAGATGTTTGAAATAGCGTTGGAGTGAGCCATTCCCCTCTTCTTTATTACTTACTTTGGAAGCTTTTGTAATGTCAGTTGACCAAGTGTGGCACACAGTTAAAGCTAAATCAGTGTTTCTTCTGTTTCTCCTACAAAACCAGTTGCCCTAGTCATTTGACCCATAGGTTGTTGGGACATTAATAAGCCAAATGACCAGTACAGTACGGGTCACTATCCTACAATGAAATGGTCTAAAGGACTTTTAATCAGTTTACTTGTTTTCATAGGCTTGGGTAATTGGGCAGAACATAACAGCTCCGAGGAAAAGTGTGTTTCTCTTATTTCTGTTGGCTTTTATGAGCCTTTACTAACAGCCAGTGGAAAGGGCTTCCGTATCCTAGACAAAGAACAATTGTCCAGGCATGATTCAGTTGGTGAATTCTCTTCTCTTTGCAAATTCAAATGTGTTATCTCAGATTCACAGATAAGCAGGGTAAAACAGGACACAGGACAATGTTTGGAGTTGACTGGCCCGACAGAGGATGTACTTCTTATATGGAAATGTTCCTGTGCATTCTAGGTGCATTCTAAGGCAGCTGAACTTGTAATTTAAGATACCCTACATTAAACTCTCAAGGTCATTACAAAGTACATGATAAAAGCAAGCAAAGGAGAAATATTTTGAACACTGTCATTTATCTTAAAGCAAGCTGCCACTTGGGAATAGCATGCACCTTTATTAAGTCTTTAATTTACTTTTGGAAACAATTCTTTTTTGAATCATTTCGTGTCTTGGATAAGCCAGTGTTTCCTATTACACACGTGAGGGTTGTACAGTGCCAGTAACTTCCTTTTGGTTCATTGTTCAAGAGCATAAGATTGGGAGCTTACTCTAGACATTACGGTATGTATTTAATAGCCAAAACTTATGGTTTCGTTCTCTGCTCTGTTAAAGACTCCGGGTCTGACCTTGAAAATGTAACTTAATTCCTATATGCCTCATTACTCTCCCATTTATAAAATACATCTGCAGAGAGTCCTCACTGTCCCTTGGGCTACTTCCTCAAGGGCTGTTCATGTGCTTCTGTACTCTTGGCTCTGTGCCAAGAAGGAACGTGTAGAATGGATGTTGTTATTGTAGTGGCTTCTGGAAATGATAACGTGAAATGGAGATTTCGGCTAGTCATACCAACAAATACTAGTACACTATTTTCATTTTTTTTAAAGGTGCAATTTATCTTCCACGTAAGAAATAATTAAACATATTCAAAGTCACGTATGCATGCGGCTAACAGAGTTTTTCCTGTTACTGAGTTGACCAGCACCACCTGTCTCTTTGTGACTCAGTCCCCGGACTTTTCAATTCTCACATTTTTCTAATCATGGTAGAGTTCACTGTTCCAAATTTGCCTATTATGTTAAGTAATGGGGTCAATTTAAATTTTAAATTGGAGGATTTCTTGGTGACCGATATAAGCTACATTTTTGTGTGTGTGTGTGTACAATTGTGTATGTGGAAGACCTTGGTTTTATATCCTATAAATGCTTAGATGGCAACTTGATAAGGTCTTATCCAGGCTAAGCAGCTTGTTGTATTCGTACTAGGCTCATCATCTATTCTGAGGTTGTTTGTTCCTAAATCATTATATCATAACTCTAATAACTTGAATTTAATGATGAATCTGTGCAGTATGGTACATACTTAAATATATAAAATTGAAATTCAATACATTATTATTCAGTTTTCTCTAGTTACCTATGCAGTGATTAAAACATGACTAGGTATTGTATAATCTTGAAAATGAAATCTACAAATTAATTTTTGATTAATGTTCTTCACCCTATTTTGTTCAATTCATTCAATATATCAATAGAACTTTAATCCCGTGTTCAAATTTCAAAGAGATTTTATTTTTCAAACAGTTAATTGAGAGACAGTTTTTTTCTCAATTGTTAAAATTATATATGTGGTACACAGAAATTCGATAATGGTTTTCCAATCAGATGACATGTAGATTTATTATTCCAAATTGAAATTCAGTCACTTGTGTAATTTACATTTAGCATCATTCTTAGAGTACTTACTGTTTCATAAAAGCAGCCTATCGGACTGCATTGCCTCATATGGATGCCATGAACAGACATAAAGTCACAAGGGAACAGAGGCAGAATCCATGGAAACAAAAAGGTTCTTTCAAAACCCAGCATCGTTTTCTTTGGTGGAATTACTGACATCAACAAGTAGCACTAGCCACTTGTTTCTTAATTAAGTTAATAAATGACTAATTGATCCAGTAAGTAAATGATTCCAGGCAAAACAAATGCTATACAAAATGAAGACCACTAAATAATCGCTTAACAGACAGAATAGGTTAAGAATGATCAGTTTACTTACTGTTCATTCATTCATTCAATCACTCATTCATTCATTCACTCACTCACTCAGCAAATAAATACGGATACACTGGTTGCTTAAAAAACTCTTTTAATCAAGAGATTGAACCAGTCAGTAAAGAGGTCATTTAAAATAGGGAATCATTTTTTAAAACTATTTAAAGCTGTATTCTTTTGGTTTCAATTTAATTGTACTGCTGTTCAGTCACCTTATAGAACCTGGGTCATTTATTTAAGTATGGGGCTGCTCGTAAGAGTGCTAACTAAATATTCTTGCAGAGCCCTCCCCAGCCCTACTCTCTCCTCTTTGCATCTTCTATGATTTCCCATTCCATCTCTTTAAAGCAAGTAAGGAATCTAAGACATTTTTGAAGCATTTTGAAGAAGGAGTTTCTCTATGTGTTTATAATTTTTTCCTTAAACTCTTTATAATCATCTCATCTATAATTCATTCCATAGCTTTTTAAAATGGGTTACCTTCAAGGAGTTTCACCAAATCATTCATAAAGAAATAAAAACTTACTCTTGATGCAATTAGATCTCCTTGGTTTACGTATGTTTAATAGAATTACAAGTTAAGCTGGAGAATGAGTGGATTTGGAGGCAACATAGCTAGCTTCCGGGAAGCTGCTCCTTGAGCAGTGAGGGCAGGAGGACCCCAGTCGGCTGTGGAGTGGACAAGTGACCTCAGGTCCAGTGGGAGTCAGGTAAGGTTACAAAATGGAGCCAGGTAAAAAAGCTTCTTGAGTGCATGCTGGTCATTGTGCTAGACACTGGGACACCAAAATAAGCTTTCTGAAGGCATTCCCATTTATAAACTTTCCCTCTTCACAACAAAGATCCACATTTTATTTATTTTTGTGTTTTTTTTTTTTATTGAGGTATGATTAACGTATGGTGTTTCAGGCAGACAACATAATTGTTCATCCATTCTATACATTACCCAGTGCTTACCACTGTAATAGTCACATCTGTTACCAGACAAGGTTATTACAGTCATACTGACTGTATTCTCTGTGCGGTACTTTTCATCTCTGTGACTTATTTTGTAGCTGCAAGTTTATACCTCTTAATCCCCTTGATCTATCTCACCCATCCCCCATCTAACTCCCCTCTGGCAACCACCAGTTTATTCTCTGTATTTAAGACTCTGGGTTTCTTTTTCTCTCTTAACTTTGTTTGTTAATTTGTTTTCTTAAATCTCACGTGTGAGTGAAATTATATGGTATTTGTGTTTCTCAGACTGACTTATTTTACTTGGTGTTACACCCGCTAGGTCCATCCGTGTTGTTGCCAATGGCAAGATCTCACTCTTTTTTTATGGCTGAATAACATTCCATTGTATATATTTGCCACATAGAGATCTATACTTTATATCTGATTTCTGTATTCATTATTTCCGCCCCATGACTCCTCTTCCCCTTCCTAGTTTTCTTTTACATCCAATGTTCAATGCCTTGTGCTAAGCCTGGCACATGCTGTGGTCAGTGAATTATTTTAAAGTAATGAATTATTTGCTAAATTAGTATCAGTATTAAAAGATGTTGTTTAGATTAGCAACACATAGTGATTGAGAACCATAGGTTGTATGGCTTCAAACAATAGCTCTTCCCATGTTGCTTTGGGGAGGTTAACCTCTCTGGACCTGAGTTTCTTTTTGGGGAAAATGGGTATAATAATAAAAGTACAGCACAGCGTTGTTGTATTAATTGTGTCAATAATGGTGAAGAGCTTAGAAGAGTGTCAAGTACATAGTAAGCATACAATTAATATTATTATATTATCTTATAAAAATATTCAATTGTACCTTAAATTTTTAAATATACCGCCATATAATTAGGTAATATTCTTTTGTATACCTGTGAGGACTGGTATGATACTGATACTCATTGTTTATTGTTTTTTCATCTATGAAATACTGTAATTAATTGAAAAGAAACCTGATTGTAGGAAAGGTCAATGTAAGAGAATATTTATGATTTTTCTACCCAAGAGCTATATGCTTAAACAGTATTTATATAATTGGGATTTTTAAGAAATCTGTTGATTCATCTTTGAGTATTATTTTCTTAAGACCCTTGAACTTTGTAAAAGACAAACAAAAGCTTCAATCTCAGGTGCTTTTTACTGTGCTTCTAGTAATCCCTGCACGTTGCTGAGGTTTTTACATTAGATAGATCTTTAAACCTTTTTCCCCTTTAAAAAATATCATCTTTCATTAATTGGGATTTCATCTTTTGGAGATCATGAAACTTTGTCAACAAAATAGAGGCATAAAAAAGTAGATTATAATCCAGTTTATTTACTTTTGGATCTCTCCCTCCAGAAGGATCACGAACTGCACCAAAATACTGCCACATAAAAAGTACAAGCTTCCTACTTAATTGGCAGAAATGTTATTTTTCTGCTGGACACAAAGCCACAGTTTATTTTTATAGAGGTTATGCGTATTTGCTTTAAATTTATTAATATATTGGGGCGCCTGGGTGGCTCAGTCAGTTGAGTGCCTGACTCTTGATTTCAGCTCAGGTCATGATCCCAGGGTCGTGGGATTGAGCCCTTTGTCAGGCTCCATGCTTAAGATTCTCTCTCTCTCTCCCTCTGCCCCTCTACCCCGCTTGCACGCATTCTCTCTCTTTCTCTCTCTCTCTCTCTCTCTCTCTCAAATAAAACCAGAAAATTATATATTCTAACTCTTATAATTGACTGATTTTATAACTAAATACTAAAAAATTTTACCTCATTTGGGAACAATTTGTGTATTAAAGAGTGGTGCCTGCTGATCATGGGAGATGTTGAAAGTATTCACAAACAGGAGAGAGAAGAAAGGAGGTGGGAAGCCTAATGCTGGAAAGAGACTTTTTCTCAAACTTAGAATAATTTAATTCTGAAAAAAATTGTTTTAAAACATAAAGTAGAAACATGATACAAATGAACTATAAAATGTTAAACATTATTTTTAGATCAGGAATATGATATCATTATAAACAAACCTATTTACATATGTCTGAGATTTAAAATACAGTATGATTGCATACAGTAAATGGAAACATAGAGAATTTTATTTCAAACAGCTTTGCTAAAATTTGCCTTTGGAGATCTGAACAAGCTTGGTCTGGTAGAGAATAACGGGCTTCACAACCCATTAAAGGTGTTGGCATCATGATGCTTTCAAAAGAAGGCACCCTCTCTTCAAGATCTCCATAGTAATTAGTGTCTTAGTGTCAAAACCTAAGGATTTATCTAAAATTATCAAAACAAAAATCTTTCCCGAAACCAATGAGTGTTGTTTGTAATCAGATTTCCAATGTAAAAGAACTGTTGCATTTGAGTATCAAATGTCAGCTATTTGGGTGAAAATCCTTAACCACTGTTGTCTTCTGCCTTCTGAGACTGGACTTGGTTTTTGTTTTTTTCAAGCCTCGTTGTTCTCCATTTGTAAAATGAAATTACTTTTTATATTTTATATTATTTTATATTTCTATATTATTTTATATTATTACTTTGTATCTTTTTATATTTTTATATTACAGTAAAATGGATTAGGTGTGATAAGGGCAACATAACACTTATGTGACAACTCACAGAGTGAAAGATGACCTGTGTTTCTCCCTGGTTGGAATCAGCTTTTTGTCTGATAGATTCTATAGTTTAAATGTCGTTTTATGGACGGAAGAACTGAGTAGACGTTTTTCCAAAAAAAGATACAAATGGCCAACAGGTGCAGGAAAAGACGCCAGTGTCACTGGTCATCAGGGAAGTGCAGATCAAAACCACAATGAGATATTACTTCACACCTGTTGGAATGGCCACCATCCAAAAGACAAGAGACAACGAGTGTTGGCAAAAATGTGGAGGAAAGGGAACCCTGGTGCGTTATCGGTGGGAATGTAAATCGGTTCAGCCACTATGGAACACATTAGGAAGTTTTTAAAAAAATTAAAAACAGAATTGCCATATGACCCAGTGGTCCCACTTCTGAGTATATATTGAAAGGAGATGAAAATAGGATCTTTAAGAGATAGCGCCCCATGTTCATTGCACAGCATGACTTACAGGAGCCAAGATACGGACACTTGGGTGAATGGATAAAGTGTGTGTGTGTGTGTGTGTGTGTGTGTGTGTGTGTGTGTGTAAAATATTATTCAGCCATGAGAAAGGAAATCCTGCCATTTGTGACAACATGGATAGGCCTTGAGGGCATTATGTTAAGTGAAATAGGTCCGACAGAGAAAGACAAAATATGATATCACTTATGTGTGGAATGTAAAAATGATTACTCATAGGAACAGTCTAGTAAACAGAAAACAAATTGACAAAAAAAAAAAAAAGTAGGGTTATGGATTGATAGTCACCTTTTTGTAATATCCAGTCATTCATCCATTTAAAATTATTTATTGATCACATGCCAGGATATTTGAACTCCCAGTGTGTATTTAATGAATATATATTCCAAAAAATAAGAGAGATTCTTTGCTATGTAACCTTCACAAGTAAAATGAAACCTCTACACACATGATTTAGATTTACTCTCTATGCAAAGTGTTACCTCTTCCGTGAAATGTGTGTTATAGTAAGGTAATTATATCATTTAAAATTACACAATTTCTTATATGTGCGTAAATATTCAACATAATTTGGTAACTATCAAAAATCATCATGACTTCTGATTTTGTCTTATGTAATTGTTTTTCTTTTAAGGCTAGTTGATTTGTTGAAAAGATTTCTAAGTCAGTAGTAGCAACTAAAGTTGTGAAGGAGTAGTTGAAACTCTGTTCTAGAATTAAATTTAAAACACTGATTGACAGTTTCCCTGCTTTGATGAGTTAAACATGTTTTCTAAATTGGGATGCTACAGATGCTTACTTGCAGTGCAAGACTGTCTTTGGTTGTCCATTGATAGTAATTCTGGAAAAAAACAAACGTGTGGTTGTTCTTTAGTATCTTGAGAAATTGTCGAGTGGCAGATACGTATTTGGAATCAATATGAAGGGCAAATTGCCGTAATTTGAATGGACACTTTCAAGTACTATGAAGTGAGAGCATGTTGCAGGCCAGTGTGTGGCTGGCATTTGGGGACTTTCTGTTTCATAGATCGTGACAATCAGAGTTGGTAGTTCACAGTAGTGAAACTGTTGCAGAGTGGCTTTGTGGCTTGATTTTTTTTTTTTTTTCTTTTTCTTTTGGTACCAGATTTCATCATGTCAATCGGTGATTAAGTAGAAGACCTCAAAATGGAAAACTGCGTGTTTGTTGAAAACGCCGTTAGAGAGAGTGTTTGAGAAAGCACACTCGTTTTCACTTGCAGGCTTAGAGGCTTTTGTTCAGCATCTTGCAAAGACACAATGTAGGGGATGGTGGTGAGTCCAGTGCCTGGGGCATTTGGCAGTGACAGCGTGTTCTGGGCAGTCGCTGTGTGTGAGCAGTACTGTATTGGGAGCTGTGCTAAGCATGCTTCTTTGAAGTTTCAGCCAGAAGAATAGTCAGTCTACCGCCGAGCCTCTTTATTATAGAATGTTTTAGAACTTTTCCTCCTATTCAGGGAGAGCCAAAATTTCAGGTATTGTGCCTGTTTCAATTCCTCCTCAGCTTACAGTTACTGTGATGGATCTGTAATTATAGAATCTCAGACTTTATTTCTCTGGTGTGAAGAGAAATGTCCCTCTAGCTTAGCAAACCCATGAAATTGGCTGGTGAAACATCCCTTGTAGTGTCTGAGGGAGCTAGGATGGTTATTGATTTCAGAAGTGGGTCACTGACTTTTCAGGGAAGATCAGCCCTGAAACTTTATTTTGTTTTTATCACAAGCATTAGTTTCATCAGATACATTCCTGCTGTAAAAGGAGACAAAGGTGGAATTAGAAACATACATGGGTGGGCTACTTTTGTATGTTACGCAAGGTCATTAATTTGAATGTTTCTATTTTCATGGTCCCACGCGTCCATTTCTTCTTCTCTGCAGTCTTTCTAAACAGTTCGACAATGCAAATCCCTTCCTCCTCCCTGTCACCTTCGTAACGCGAACCTTCCTCAAGCAGTGCATTTATCATGATGAGCTGTAATGATCATATGTCTTCCAGGATTGAAAAAATCTTTTAATGTTTTTGAAATTGGGATGCTTCTTAATGTGACTGTTGCTCCCTTTTTCCTTGAAGCCATTTGGGATGGATTTTCTGTCACTTGCAAATGAAAGCATTATTAAGTCCCAACAGCATGGCAGCTACCTCCAGTTTCCTCCGTCTCAGTGTTTCTGGTCTCGCCCTCGATGCTCCCTGATTGCCAGCCCCGGTGCTTCCTGCCTTTCCTGCCCTTCTTACCTCACTTTATAGATCCATTCTGATCCTTTTCTCTCTGCCAGCAACCTCTGCCTTTCCAATGTCCACCAGTCAAGCCACTGTCTTCTCTCTGCTTGTCCCTTCACTCAGGTTTGGGCACCCCGATCATGGTTGAGGAATCTGTGAGATCCCACTCTTAGCTTCTTGCCTGTCGGGATCCGGCCTTATCTCTAGGTGGCTGAAGCGCCTGCCCTCGTTTCCCCTCCAGATTATAAGTGTGGCTGGGACAAGAGGGGCAAGTACTCACTGTCATCTGCAGGCCCCTTTTCCAGAAGCACTGCCTTTTCAGTACTTCTTAAAATGTTTTATTTATTTATTTTGAGAGAGAGAGAGAGAGAGAGTGCACATGAATGGGGGAGGGGCAGAGCGAGCAGGGGAGAGAGAATCCAAGCAGGGTCCACGCTGTCAGGGCAGAGCCCTGAACTCATGAACCGTGAGACCATGACCTGAGCGGAAATCCAGAGTCAGACGCTTGACCGACTGACCCAACCAGGCACCCCACCAAAACTTTTTAAAGAAAGATAAATTGCTGACATAATGTCATTTATAATGTCATAATATCATAGGTGAAAATGCCTGAGATCATGCTTTAGGAAACAGGACCGTGAGACACCCAGGGAAGACCCTCTCCTGTCCTCACTGACCTCGTTTTGGTAGAGCTCGGCTGATTGTACGACTGTCCCAAGCATGAGCCCTGCCATTCCTCCTTGCTCTCCAGTCTCTACAGAAGCCTTCTTTCTAACTTCAGACACAATTTATGTCACCAAGAATACTATTCAGGTGGGCTCTAAGTCTGTGGCGCTGTTTAGGTTGGTCCCATCCTCCTCAACGAAGTGGACTTTTGACTCTCTCTGTTGTTATGTCCAGCTTCCTACCGTTCCCACTTGTCTGCACACACAGGTAGGACCTTGTGTTCGACATGTGACTGTAACACTCAGATCCCATGTCTCTCCGCCCTGCCGTCCTATCTTCCACTGTAGGGACGAGGGACCTCATGCCTCTGATTCCGTGAGCAGCCTCTTATTCTTCACCCCGAACTATCAGATAGAATAGGACATTTCCCTACCTCCTGGTTTTGCCTGGTAGTTGCATATTCTGTTTATGGCTCACTACTCCTTCTTCCTTGCTTGGTGCTTTCCATAAATATTGCCAGATTCCATTTGCAAGTTGGGAGTTGTAGCATCAAGTCCCGGAAGCTCCAGATCCCACTTAATTGACGGTTCTGCCTAAGAAGCCAGCAACCCTGGGTGTATGTTCCCTGGCATTTGACTGAGGAAAGGCATGCACTCGTCCTAATAAGGTTGAGAAAAAGCAGCTTTCTTGAGTCAAAATTAAAAAGTGTCATTTCAGGGACATCGCAGTGGCTCAGTCGGTTAAGTGTCTGCTCAGGTCATGATCTCACGGTTCCTGAGATCGAGCCCCATGTCAGGCTCTGCACTATCTATGCAGAGCCTGCTTGGGATTCTCTCTCTCCCTCTCTCTCTCCCTCATTCTTTCCCTCTCTGCCCTTTCCCCACTCGCACTCTCTCTCTCAAAATAAACATAAATAGACTTAAAATAAAATAAAATGTGTCATTTCAAACACCATTCAGAGAAGTGTTCCTTATACAAAGCCCATTTTACTTATGTTATGTGCTCTACTAAGCAACCATTATTGATTTTGCACTAATAGTTCATACATTACCTCAACAAATATTTATTGACTGGCTGCTATATATTAGATACTGAGCCAGATACAGGGAATTGAAATAGACCAAGACGGATTGAGTTTCTGCTCTAATTATGTTGAGTTTTGACAGCTATTTATTATATTGTGTATGTTATTAGGACAGGCTGTGATTTAAAAAAAAAAAATTTTAATGTTTATTTTTGAGAGAGAGAGAGCATGAGCAGCGGAGGGGCAGAGAGAGGGAGACGTAGAATCCGAAGCAGGCTCCATGCTCTGAGCTGTCAGCACAGAGCCCGACGCAGGGCTTCATCTCACAGACCGCGAGATCATGACCAGAGCCGAAGTCGGACGCTTAACTGACTGAGCCACCCAGGTGCTCCAGGACGAGCTGTATTTCAAAACTTCTCTTTAAAAGGAAGAAACAGGGATGGATATACTTTTATGCGTGCAGAGTGCATCTGAGAACAATGCTGTGCCTATTTCTCTGGGCCGTGACCTATCAGTTGCAAATACAGAATTGTGGTCTTGGTGACCAGAGTGATTACACAAATGAGGTGTTTGGTATTGTTTTTCATGTCACTAGTTTGTACGAATCGACACATTCTCTGCAACCTAATGTTAATAATATGCTTATGCCGATTCTTCGGTTTTACATGATCTCTTACATGTCACCTGTGGGGTGGAAGGTTATAAAAATCACATATATATTCAATTTAAAATATCACATGGGGGTGGGGTCCGACTGAGTGGTTCAGTGGGTTAAGCATCTGACTTGGCTTGGGTCATGATCTCATGGTTCGTGGGTGGGAGCCATGCGTCAGGCTCCGTGCTGATGGTGCAGAGCCTGCTTGGGATTCTTTCTCCCTTTCTGTCTGCCCCTCCCCTGCTCTGTCTCTCTCTCTCAAAAATAAATAAATATTTAAAACATCAAATTGGATACGTAAATGCGTATGTATTTGTTTATATATATATATATATTTAAATTTGTGTATGTATGTATATACATATATATGACTTTATTTTAAGAGGTCATCAAGAACTTAAGCAGTTCTTATATAAGCAGTTCTTAAGCAGTTTATGTGTGTGTGTGTGTGTGTGTGTGTGTGAGAGAGAGAGAGAGAGAGAGAGAAAGAGAGAGAGAGAGAGTGTGACAATTTTTGGCGTATTGTAATGACCAGTTTCCTTCCTCACTGGGCTGCAACCATAATGGAGAATTATGAAAGTGAGGCCTAAGGATAGGCAAAGCTACAAGTCAGTCTATTTTGTTTTGTACTTTAGAAGATAGGATCAAGAACAGGGTGGGGCACTGTCTTGAAGCGGGTGGGACATGTGAGGGAAGGAAATAACTTTAGGTGTGGCCGCATATGCATGGGATGCATTTGTTAGTTTGGTGTGAGGGTCAAGGAAGTTAAAGTCTAAAAGTCTTAAGTTGAAGCCATTGACTAAAGCCAAAGGAAGATGAGGAGAATTCTAGAAATTTCTAGCAATTCTAAAGTAAAAGATAAAAAGGGACCTGCCTGAAGAAAAGGAAAAGGGGAGAAAATGATTTGATAAGCAATGTTTAGAAATCATCAATCTCTACATTACCCAATACATATCAAAGTGTAGTTTCTGGCTTGAGCTGGTCTCAGCTACCCAGATGTTAACAGCAAAGAAAAATCATTGATAGATGCATTTTGGGTTGTAAGTTTATATGCCAGGTCACCTTCCATTTTCTCAAATATGTTTTACTCACAGTGTCAGCATTTTGGCTAATGGCCAGTCACTCAGACCAAACCCTGGAATCATCTAGACTCTTCTCTCTTTGCCTCACTATTGCATGCAACCTGTCAATAATCCTGACAGTTCTCCGTTCAAAATATGTTTATAAGCTGATCCTTTTTCATCACCTGTTCCCAAGGACTGAAGCTACAGATAAAAGATTACATCAAGGCATTGACTGTTGGGTATAGATCAAGGCCATCAATAGAACTTTCTGCAGTGATGGAAATCTACACTTTTACTATCCACTACAGTAGCCACTGGCCACATGTGGCTATTGAGCACTAGAAATGTGAACACTGCAACTAGTAAACTGGCTTCTTAATGTTATTGAAACTTAAATAGCTATATGTTGGTAGAGGCTACCATATTGGACAGTGCAAGTCTAGCTAATGAAATAAGTTTTGAGTCCCACAGTATGCAAGGGATTTGGAGATTCTGGAATTTGAAGTAGGTGGGACCTGCAGCCTGGGAGAAGAAAGAAACAGGTCTCTATGACAACACAGTGTGAGGGCCTGGGTAGTGACAGAATGAGAGGGCACTTGAAAGGATGAGAGGTCATGGGTTATAGACAGAGGGTAGCCAGTTCAAGAGGAGCAATGACCTCATCGTGGCCAAAGGGGTTATTGCTGAATCAGAGAGGAGGAATCAAGTAACAGTGGCATGAGAAGACTAGGTGGCTCATTGAATTAGATGATGGTGTGACACCAGAATCCATCAGTTAATTTTTTGAAGGTGGCAATATCTGATGTCAAAGTCTGTTGGTTTGCAAACTGGAGCCCATACTCAAGGGGAGGGAGGGACTGAAGAAGGCAACAGACCACTCTAGACTGGTAGGTGGCAGGTTTAATAAACAAGAGAACTTATTTACAAGGCTCACCTTGGGTGGCTATGGGACAAGTAGATTTCTGTACTGCCCACTGGCCAGAATCTTAAAAGTTTCTATAGGCCTTAACTGGGTTCAGTCACATACCTTAACACCACATTTCTACCACTGGGCTATATTCTTAGAGAAGCTTCTGGGAGTGGGGAAGGTGAGCAGACACGCATTCATTCCAAGGACAGGGGAGGGAGTATGGAGCCTGTAGTTGGCCGGATCCAGCTTAAGGGTTAACTGGTTTTCAAGAACTATTTAAGTTCTTGATGACCTCCTCCAGTAAAGTCATCGGTTGCTGGGCAACAGTGACTAAAGAAGGAACGAGTTTGAATACTTACAAAATGTAAAATAAGAATTTTATTTTCTTTTTGTGTGATGGAGGTCAATAAAAGATAGCGTTGAATGTGGTCCTTGAATTGAAAGCAGGAGAATTTGGCCTTCTAAAGTGCACATAAGATTACAACATGTACGTTTATATCCCAAACTCATGTTTGGGAAATGAAAGTTTAGAATATTTATTTGGACCTCATGAAATCTTATTACTTATGGTCATAAGAGTTCATATTGGGAAGGATGCTCTGTATATGAGGGCTGCCTGCTTTTGGTATTTTTCTCATCCCAGCCAACTTTGCTGAATTTCTTGTTGCATCATCTGTGAAAGTCCCATGGAGGTTCTTAAGATAGTGTTTTGTTCCATAGGCTTACTTCACACCAGTGGGGCACAGCCCTCTTACAAGCTTTGGTTTATCCAGGTTGCTGATTTGAAGCAGCACATGCCTTTTCCTGACATCTGTAGTTCATCTTGGACGTAGGCGTCCGCAGAGAGGACGTATCAATAATGCGTGATATTACTGGCCTGCTAACATCGGTTCCCCAGTGCCCCCATACTCGCCTCCCGGGGGAGGTAAGAGAAAGAAGCTGAGAACATCCAACCCCAGGCTGCCTTAATAAAATGCCACAGACAGAGGGGCTTCAGCAGCAGAAATATATTTTCTTACAGTTCTAGAGGCCAGAAGTCCAAGATTGAAGTTGTTGGCTTATGTTTTTGCTGAGAGTGCTCTTTTTGGCTGCTCGCTTCTCTCTGTGTCCTCACAAGGTGGAAAGAGCTCTGGTCTTTTCCTCTTTTTTGTAAGGGCAACAGTTCCACCCTTAGAAGCCCCACCCTCGTAACTGCATTTACCCTAAATTACCTCCCTGAAGGCCACCTGTCCAAATATGGTCACCTTGGGCATTAGGGCTTCAGCATATGGATTTGGGGCAGAGGTGGGGCCAGGGATGGGGGTATGAGTCAACACAGTTGAGTCCGTAACACTCATGCATGCACAGGTATAGCACAGCACAACTTGTGGTTTTGTATTTTCTGGACATAGAACTTGTTAGCACCAAGTTCTGCTAGAGAACAAACCCAGTAACATGTGACAGTATCTGTCCCTCATTATTGTCCCTTTTTCTCATGTCGAAGATGCTTCCATCTAAAATGTAGTTTAGATATTTGCCGATTAGCATGTGACTAGCGGTAGAAAGACTTCCTACACAGTCGTTGTATAAAGAGAATAAGAGGTGTTGTACGTAGGATCAATAAATCTGTAGGAAAATGTGCACTGTACTTGTTGCCAAAGAGAAAACAAATCAAAGGGATGCATTTTTCTATATCAAATTGGTAAAAGCAGGAGAAGATAATAGAGGCCAGTCTTGTTCACATTGTGGGGCGGGGGGGGGGGGGGGTACATTCTCATGGGCAGATATGTTGAACCAGCCTGGCGGCAGGGAAACTCGTTCTGGCTCTCCAAAGTCTGAAACCTGCACCGGTTCCTCATTCCATCAACACCACTTTATCTATTGAAAATGTCACAGACATAACAGTAGGGTAAAAGTTACAAATAAGAGATAGTAAATTATGATGCCTTACGAATACTAAGTATTCGTGACGTTTTAAAACTGTAGAATCATTTTTGTTGACATGAGACACAGTTCATGCTATGATGGTGAACAAAGTTTAAAAACACATCGAGAATATTACATTAGGACTCCATTATGTAACACTCATTACATAGAATGTGTTCAATCAGAAAAAAACATTCTGTCAGAGAAGCCTAAACCAATACACCAACGTAAATATACTTATCTCGGGTGGCAGAATTACTGAGGATGCCTCTTCCTTGGTGTTGGGTTTTTTTTTTTTCCTTTCTTATTGTCTCTCTACATTTTCCAGATTTCCTGGATTTAACACAGAATATCTCCTCATTTTGGTGGATTAGTTCTAATTAAAACTAAAGCACTTGGCGATTTACTGCCAAGTCAGAAGGCTTAAAGCTTTTTACACTTACCATTAGGCAGTCCACAGCTTGGTTGCCGTAGCCTTCACGTGGCCCTGCCTCTCTTCTTGTGCTGTGAGCTCAAAGGATTAGGAGTGGAGGTCGGGCAGTCTTACTCATACACAGGGATGGCCAACGGTCGAATTAAATCTGGGTGTGAAAAATCACGAGCCATGGAAATGATTCCCAGTCATTTCCATTCAGGCACAATGGCTAGCCGTGACTCTGGATGGTGGGCCTTGAAGGCCTTGAAGCATTCACTTTTTTTCTGTCGTTGCTGTAAGGAGAAAGGGGGGGAAGTAAACAGACTTAATTATTCCTTACGGTGTGTGGGTCAGAGTTGTCCGGTGCCTGAGGATTTACCTTGATTCAATGCCTATTAAATCCCACATTTTATTATGACAGGTTACCCTCCTACTTTTAAGAGTAACATTTTAGAGAAATTGGTGTGTAGACTAGCATTTATGAGGCAGCACCACAGGTAATGGGAAATAGGCCAATGCATCACAGGACTCTAGGAATAAAGAGGGAGAAAACCCGGGTTCTAGGCCCAATTATATAAATAACTTAGAGACTTTAGACAATTTCTTTGTCAAAAAATATGTCGATAATAATGCTGGTCCAAAACCTAGATTCACATGGACCTGACAAAATTTGGAAAACATGAAAGCTAAAATAATTTAAAATATGTAAGACTCATCCTTTCCCATCTTGAGGGCGTCCCCTTTGGAAGAGGTAGAGTCCCCTTTGGAAGCCAGTGACATGGATACAGGCGGAGATGCAAGGCCGGGGAGGGGGGTGACTTTGCATGGAAGAACTGCCATTTTCCTTTCTTCTTGCTTTCTGCCTTCCCCCCCTTCCCCCCATTCTCACACTTTTCCTAATTAGAAGGGCTTGGCTTCCAGGCTCTGTTACCTGGGCACAACATTTGTTGATCTGTTTATCTAAATCCTTATAATTATAAGGCTTGATCAAACAGGATACTACGTGTGAAAGCAAGTGGAATATAAAACTGTGCTTTATTATTATCTTCTCAACCCCACCACCATAATTATTTAAATCACTTTCTTTCATCTTGTTAGTATCCATCACCTAAAATACCTTCTGGTTTTTAGCCATGGTTACGTTTTGCCAAACTATGTTTAACTTGATCTTTACTCTTTGCTCGAATCTTGCTTGCAAATATTATTTTCCCGAAACCTCCTATAAATTCTGTTTGTAACCGATTTATCTTTTCAGTGCTATTCTAATCGTCGTTGATATTATTATTACAATTTTTACTTAAAAAATGACAACAAATCAAAACTAATTTGGAAAGTCCAGTGAAAAAATTGGATGACCACCTTTGTCATACATTTTAAGGAACATTCTATAATAGAACCTGTTTCAGATAGCATAGCCCTAGTTAATAACTGCTAGCAAATATAGGTAATATCACAGTGCAAGGGTTCCTATGAAAATGATGTTGTTGACTGGAAAACCCAGGCTGCTCAGATACAGTAGAACAGGAAATACTCTAACATTCACATAGCACTGGTTCCCGGAGGGGCATGTGATATGATAGTTGGAGGCAAGAAAACCACCTTTATTTACTCCCAGACTTTTATTTGAATAGTGGTTTTGTAGTGCTCTGGTAAAAATTGTTATTGGTTAATTATTATTTCCCCTGCTGATGAGCACTGCTAGATTATATATATAATGAGTACTTTAGTCTTATTTATTTGTTAGGGAAAGATAACGGGAAAAAATAACTTTCGGGATGCTGTTTTTAACCTGTACAATGGTGTCCATTTATGAATTGAGCTGATGTTATTTGAGTTTCTTCTTTCTTTTATAAACTCAGAAAAAAATAAACTGTGGCAAATGAGCCTTGGCAGCTTTAAAAAGCTTTCATCTGCCGTAGGTCACAGAGAGGGAACTTGGTAAATATTTGTGGAGTGGGCTAGGTATTTAGTATTCACAGTACTAATCTTCTTATGTTAATTCATGAATTCCCTTAATTATTTCTAAATTATTGATCATTTATTTTTGTGATTTCCTTATAAAGGGGAATATTGAATAGATTTTCTTTGAGATGGAAATACACCAATACACAAGTAATAAAATTATGTAAAACAGAAATAAAATAGTAGATCAGCTGGCTTTTTTTTTTTAAAAAAAGACTCAGTACTTCATTTCTTTTCTCTTTTTTTTCTTTTTTTTTTTTTTTTTTTTTTTTTGCTTCTTATTATTTCTTTTTCCACTTACTTCAAATACAAAACAGAAAATTGTGAGTGTATCTTAGAATTTGGTTGGGGTGAGAAAGGAGACACGATTCTGTTTACTTGTATTGTTTCCTATTCTATAATGATGTCGTGTGCCTTCTCTGTAGTTCATAATTTTCATTTTTCCCAAGGGGAGTGCTTAAGGTTCCTGACAGTTGTATCTGTTTGCCATGGCGACATCTCACATCGCATTCAACATGTCCCTCTGCATTGCAGGAGCTATGCCTGTCCCAGACCAGCCTTCGTCCACCTCAGAGAAGACCAGCTCCCTGAGCCCTGGCCTGACCACCTCCAATGGGGATGGCTCAGAAACGGAAACCACCTCCTCCATCCTCGCCTCGGTCAAAGAGCAGGTAGAAACATTCCACTTTTGTGACCTACTTATGGGCGCACTTTAGAACTTGTTCTTTCAGGTGAACCCGTGATGACTCAGCTGCATTGGAAGAAACTTACGATTTTCTGGCCAAATGTTGGTTTTTAGCATAAAAATATTAAAATTGGGTTATAATTGCCATTGGAGAGTGGATTCATATGTTTTATGTTTTCATTCATGATTTAGGCACTTTTCGTTGAGAAATATTCCACAGGGGGTAAAAAACAAACAAACAAACAAACAAACAAAAATGCTTTACAGTCAAAATTCCCTATATGGGTGAAGTTTTGGAAGATTTGGTGATGGACCTTTTATTTAATACTGCTAAATGCTGAGGCCAAATAATTGGTCTTTAGAAAAGATAAAGTCTAATCAACAATCAAAATATATCCACAAGTCTAAAAAATTAGTATGTGTGACAGCAGATGAATTCCGTGTTGGGTCAAGGCGAATTGGTCTTTCCAGTATCTCTGAGATAGATCTGGAAGAACTGTGTTTTAGAACTTTCCCTATAAAACTAATTAAAATCTGAATGCTTCTTCCCCCGACATTACTTTGCCTTAAAATGAATAAGTAAATAAAGTCTGAAGTCTTAGATCAAAAAAACAACAACAACAAAAAAACCGTTTCAGAAAAGTTATGTTTCTTGTAAATAAAGGGTGGCAAATAATCAAAGAAAGCTGGAAAACCAAGATTTTTTTCTCACTTCTTTTAGCATGTGCTAGAATATAAATCATAATTTTTTAAAGAAATTGAAAAAGCATCCTGTGTTTGGTTTATATGATTCAGGGATGCTGAATAAGCAGCAGAAGTGGCCAGGCTATCAATAGAGTAGCTGAGGAAAGATCCATTGACAGAAGGGATCGATGATGCTCTCAGTCAAAGTGTGCCCTCGGGTCAGGAAGTGTATGACTAAGTGGGTACACAAAGCAAGTTGAATAGAGTAATTGGATAATCTGGTTTTTGAAAATGGTCTGTAAGCAGGAAATTGAGGCACAGGCCGTATTCCTTGATGAGTTTGCTACCAAAAGCACACTCATGAGCGTGCTGACTCTTTTTAAGGAGTAATTGAAGAAAGGAACGAAGGTTCATGCCAGTTCCCATACTCAAGATAGTGCTTTGTTAAAGTTAGTCTATGCCACGGTTTCTTACTCAGGTATGATCTGGAAGTCTTTGGGCCAGTAACATTGGACTAGTGACAAAATATAAAACAGGAGGAATAAACTGAACAAGAAAATGACAAGACCTGTCTGATGAAAAGTATAGCATTTCATCAGAAGACATAAAGTAATTAGGAATAAATGGCAAGGTATGCTATGATCCATAATAATATCACTTTCTCCCAAATAAAGGTATAAACTTTAGGCTATGGTAATAAGGATCTTACGGCTGATTGTCTCTTTGACAAACTGGAATAAACTATTGTAAAAATTACATGGGAAGGATAAGTATATGAGAGTTACAAGGAAATTTTTGGTAGAGAGATTTTACCTTACCAAACATACTCATCACTAGAGTGTCCAGTGGGTCCAAAATGTTCTCTCTGTAGGACATAACTGAGGGTTCAGAAACACAAGGACACATTCAACATAAAATCGTAGAAAAAATAGGCCAAGAGAAAATATGTGCCAAAAATATGATGAAGTGTTGATACAGTTAGTATATTAATGCTTCCTAATGTTGATGAGAGAAAAAGAAATACAGAATAGAAAAGTAGGCAAAAAATACGAACAGCAATTCACAGAAGAAAAATGCAAAAGACCAATGAATACATGCAAATGTTTTATACTCTACTGATCAGGGATATAAAATTCAAGATAGAAATGATTTTCTTTAATCTACCAAACAGACAAACATTAAAAAATAGTATATATTGTAATCTACCTAAGGGTTAAGGTTTGAGGAAATTCACATTCTTTGTCACTTCATATGGAAATGTGTATTGCTGTAACCTTTGTTTAAAATGAAATGTTGCTATGAATTGGCATTTATAGTGTTCAGTAGCCTTTGATTTGTTGTGCCTAGACATAGATAGTATAGAAATGGGTGACCTAGATCATAAAGTTTTATGTATATGGGTGTTTATTGAAAAATTATCTAGGATAGAAAAAATAGAACAATAATGATAAGTTGAAAAACAAGGTGTATCTTTTTTAATGTTTATTTTTGAGAGAGTGAGAGAGCATGAGTGACTGGAGGAGGGGCAGAGAGAGAGAGAGACACACACAGAATCCGAAGCAGGTTCCACGCTCTGAGCTATCAGTACAGAGCCCGATGCTCGGCTCAAACTCATGAACCGCGACATCATGACCTGAGCCGAAGTCAGATGCTTAACCAACTGAGCCACCCAGTTTCCCCAAGGTGTATCTTTTATATAAAAGCTATATCCTTTTTATGTAGTTATTAATAAAATGAGTTGGAGCTATATATTATATCTTTGAAAAATTCCGTGAGGACTTTAAAAAACAACATAATAAATATTTTTGTTTATGTTTATGAACATCTAGAAAAGTGTAGGAGGAAATAAATCAAACTATCAACATTGGTTACCATATGTGTTTCCGATTAGATGGAGGTAGAGTATAGGGAAGACAATCACAAATGAGAGAAAGAATTGGGAGATTGGACTAGATATTAGTTGGATACTAGGAGATGCTACTTCTGCTGAGATAGTGATGTTTGTAGTCGAGAGAGTGGATAAGCTGCTTGAAGCAAAACTACATTGCTATAAATAACATGGCCTCTCCAAATCCTTGATGAGGATTTAATAAAAACTTACTGTGAAGAGTTTTTTCAAATAATTAAAATAAGTCCAGCCTTCATTTTTGGATGGCAAAGGTTAGATTCTTTGTGGCAGGAAACTAATGTGAACAGGTGTGACAGTCTGTCCTGGAAGCTGAGTAGAGGATCTGGAAGCCTCCGCATCAGAGGCTCAGGCATCATCAGGTCCTGTGGGCAGCGTGTGCCCATGTTAAGGCCAGATCCACCAGCAGCCAGGTCCATGGACTTCCTTGGGTGGCCTGGTGCAAACAAGCAATTTTTTTCTTCACTGAAGATTTTCGTCCTAAATTATTTTTAAGGTTTGCATCATTTCTTTTCCTGAGGTCTAGGCTACTATCTATGGAGCCAAAGCTAAGTTAAATATATCTGAAAAAAAAAAATTAGCTGAGATGAAAGAAAACTGACTTTGGCCATTAAATGTCTTTTATGATTTTAATAATTACGTACATAACATATTTATAAATATGTTCATTTGCCTATTGCTTGCCTGGTCCTCTTTGGTGCTAATGGGAAATAGCTTTCTTGACTAAAAGTTTTATTTATTAAGTTAGAAAGTTTGAAGGAAGAAATTTTATGGCATCACTCTTATGCGCTACCCCAGTGCTATCTCCTTGGACATCAGTTCTGCAGGAGAGAAGTCGTTCTTTATCACAGCAGGCATATATTCTGAGCTAACTGCCAAGTGATAGGTTGCATAATTTATTTACTCATTCATTAAACGTATTGAGCACTTTATATATGCAAAGTACAATAACGATGAAAGAAATACATGTATAAAGAACACTCAGTTTGACAGTTTATTGGAATAAGTTGTTATGGAGAGTAATAATGTAAGTTTTTAGACAGGCAGTTAACATTGCATAGAAACAAATTCTGGTTTATAACCACAGAATGAGCTTAAGTCATGCCAAGCCCTGTGTCATGAAATGTGTCCACGTGACATGTATGGCATGACTAAGATATTTGTAATCTGAGTCCTAGAGACCTTGCACCCAAGCAGTCATGGGTTACTCCATGAAAAGGTGTTCATTGATTTATTTCTTTGTTCTAATTTCCCATCTTGATTGCTTTTAGCTGGTAAATTTTACACTTTCATATTAACATAAATAGAACCATGATTTATGTTATACTCTATGGGTAATTTTCTGTATTTCAGACACATCTGTCTCATTTCCAAGTTATCAAGTTTCTCTATGGGGCATTAAGAGAGAGGGACCTAATTCCTATTTCCTCTCCTGTAAACGAGCGTCCTTCATCAGAAGAGGAGGGGGGTGGGTGGAGGACAAGCATGTGATGACTTCGTTCATGTGATTTGGATACATAACTTAGAGCGGGTGATTGATAGCCATTCATTATATATAGCAGCCCCAAACGTGGGGTGTCTTAAAGGGGTGAGAACAATGAAGGGATTCTTTTTTAAGGATGGTAGGTATCCCTATGATGATGGCAGTGACTTATAGAAAGTGAAATTTATGACGCTTGAAAGGGGGGAAATAACAGGGAGAAAAGTTACTGGGTAGATGAGAGCGAATGGATCTAGTGCATCAGAGAAAAGAATGGCTTTTGGAACAAAGACAGTTCATCCATGAGAATGGAAAAGAGGCAAAGTGCATGGTCTCAGGTCACCCGATGGCTTGGTGTTGGAAACTGTGGTATTTCTTCCCCTCTCTTCAGATGAGCACAGTCATCTTGTTTGAGTTGGACTTGTTTGGAGTGAGCTGGGCTAAGCAGAGGTGGGGAGGGGAGGCATTGGAGATGAGGGATGCAAGACAGCCATTATAACGATGGATCTTGGAAGTGGCATAGAGTGGAAGCGGGGAAAGAGAAATTGTTAGTGACAATGCATTCGCAGTGAGTGTGCGCAGATGGTGATAGCTTGAGAGCTGTGTGCTCAAAATCAAGAATTAGAAAGTCATGATTGTTAATGTTTAGACCTAGGTTGTGACTCTTTGAGATGAGATCAAAATGAGAAAAGAGAGCAAAATTTTTTTGACTCTGGGAAAGGTGGTGGGGAGTCATGACAATGCCAGGACAGTGGTCTCCAGGAGAAGGGACAGTGCTCGCGTCGCCCATGTGGAGGGGTGTGACTGTGAGAAGCACAATAATGTTCGCTTGTGGTTGCCTAAGAGTAGTAGTCCTGGTGTTCACCCGTGTGTTTTCATTGCTTTTAATTGTCACAGTGCTGGTCTACACAATTAGATAAGAATTTATATTCGTTTACACTATGTAACCTTGTCTTTGTATTTTGCCTTAAATCAACATGGTACCCCTTTGCTCTTAAGAAAACCATGACTTTCCTAAAAATATATTCATTTCGAAAGAATATTTCTTTTCCTTCAGGTAACTATTGTTTCATTTGATCATCACACAATTCCAACGCTGGCATCCAAATAGTCTTCTCGTATAAGCTAGAAAATTACGGGACATTTTAAAGAGCTTTAGAACTCAGATAGTTCATTGATCTTTGTAAATTATGACTCAGATAAGTGTGTTTTTTGTAATAATTCAACCAGTGAAGTACATTTAAAAATGAATAGGTTACATAGAAATTGTAGGTATATAACAGTATATGCCAGTGTCTCATTTCATTGTATTTTTCAGTAGTGTTTATCAAATGCCAACACTGTGCTTAGAACTAACCTTCCCTGGGTGATGCACAAATCTGAACTCTGACTTCTACTATTTAGCAGTGAAGTTAGAAGACAAACCTATATAGAAATGTATAAAACATTTAAAAACTTATAGACAAAATTTTAAGGAAACTCTCTAGTCAATTTACTTAAAAACTCCAAGTAATTTATACTAATAAGAACATTCCTTAACTTGACAGTATTTATAACCCTAGACACTATTGCTACAGTAATTTCTCTTGTTTTTTTTTTGTTTTGCTTTGTTTTTTGTTTTTACTTTGCACAAGGATTGCAATCATGTTCTTGATTTTAGAGGAAATTTTTGGTACCATTATTTCAAATACTGATTATTTTCTAGGTGGTAAAACAGAAGATTTCTTGCTTTTAATCACTTTTGTTATTATTTTTAATAGAGGGGAAAGTAGGAGTGAAGACATTTCTGACCTCCCACTATGGGCAAAGCTACTGCACAGGGTACTTTATACATGGTATGTCCTGTGAAGGCACGAAACAAGCATTTTAAAACATTCTTCTTACACGGAATCTAAAGAAATCTTGATATTTTACATTGACTCATGGTGAGGATAGCATGCCTTTATTTTTATTTTGTTTCTTTTATTTATAATTAAAAAAAATTTTTTTAATGTGTATTTATTTTTGAAAGAGAGCGAGAGAGTGGGGGACGGGTAGTGAGAGAGGGAGACACAGAATCGGAAGCAGGCTCCAGGCTCCGAGCTGTCAGCACAGAGCCCGACACGGGGCTCGAACTCACGAACTGCGAGGTCATGACCTGAGCCGAAGTCGGACGCTCAACTGACTGAGCCACCCAGGCGCCTCTGTTTATAATTTTTAAATTCCATTAGCTCTGTATAAAAAGCATATGATTGGGAAAGAGCACATTATAAAATCCTCCTTTAATTAGTCTTTGTCCTGTGCCACATGTCATTGCCAAGTCTTTCAGCATTGGTAGTGTTACTGTAATGTGGAACAGTAGTTTCTGATAACATGATGTGAAAAATGACCTGTGATGATTAATCACTTTCCAAACTATGTCTTGGGAAAGCATCTTATGAAAGTAATGACACAATTATCATCCATGAAAAAGAGGAAATTAAAACACCTTTGGGAAAGGTCAAGAAGATAGGGAAGGATTATCTGCAAAGACTAGTGAACTTTATATTCATGTAGTCAGAGAAAAAAGAATGCCATGTATCAAAGTACCACAAGTGGAACTCTTTCCATATATTAAAATTAAAATGAGAATTGCTCGATGATTTTGAATTTATTTCTTGTTTCAAGCCAGATGTAGATTGAAAATGGGGGGAGAAAGCATATTTTCCCCCTTGCTTTCATTGTTAGAACATAAACCATGGTAGGAACAGTCATGACCTTTTTCGAGATGTGAACTGAGCTATGAAGTTGCAAGCCAGGAGTCTGCGGATCTGGGTCCTGGTAGAGGGTGTGGTTTGGAAGAAGGAAGGGCAGATCCTGGAGTCGGCAAGGATCAGAAAGCCTTGTGGATGGATATCGCTTGCACAGACATGGTGCAGACAGGCTGACCAGACTAGGTGTTTAGATTCGCAGCAAGCTAAAGAAGGAAATTAAGTGGTGTATGTAGCAGTGTGGAGCTCCAGGTAGGAAGGAAGGGGAGTGGTCAGGTGGCAGCGGGTTGATGGAACTTGCTGGGTATGAAACAGTCTATTTCTTTGTGGATCCTGGATCTGTTACATCGCAAAAATGATGACCGAAGCTTGAGAGAGCGGAGCAACGAGTGTCCTAAACCGCTTGTCTAAGGTCTTGGGAATTGGTGCTAGGAGTTCTAGTCACTGGTGAATATTCTGGAAGTGTGGATGGGTCATCTCCCTCCCTTCCTCCTCCTGCCTGCCATGCTCTTTTGTGTATATTCTGTTCTTGCCTGTAAGTTATTTTGAATTTTTCCCTTAAAATTTGACTTTGTAATGCTTCTCAAGACACACATATACTTATCTACCTTTTTAATCACCCCAAATTCTAAGAATTAATTCGTTTGGATGCTGTCTGTTCTGTTCCCTTTGAAGCTATTAGGAGTTGGGTTTTTCAGGCACTGGAGGCTATGATGGGAAAAGTAAAAATGGACTAAGCTTTTATATGCTAAATTAGAAGATAAGCTCTTAGGGGCGCCTGGGTGGCTCAGTCGGTAAGGTGTCCGACTTCAGCTCAGGTCATGATCTCACAGTCTGTGAGTTCGAGCCCCACGTTGGGCTCTGTGCTGACAGCTCAGAGCCTGGAGCCTGCTTCAGATTCTGTGTCTCCCTCTCTCTCTGCCCCTCCCCTGCTCATGCTCTGTCTCTCTCTCTGTCTCAAAAATAAATAAAAACATTAAGAAAAATTTAAAAAAAGAAGGCAAGCTTTTAATATGTGGGGTTTTGTAACATGACATTATAGTGCCTTTCTAATGCCTCTTTTATATTTATCATTAGAATTCATTGCTAAATATTCATATGTGAAATCACATTGACCATTTTAATATGATATTTTATAAAGTTTCTATGAATTTTCCATTATAAAGTAATTCATACACATTGTAAAAAAGTTTAAAAACTCAGAAAGGAATGAAGATAAAAATTTTATTTGGGAGTCATATTGCAGCTAGAGATTGGTGTAAATATTTGGGAAGGGCCCTTCTAAGATTTTTATATGAATATGTAATTATTTATACAACATTTTTATTTTCCTTTATAAATTTTTTATACTTCCTCGTATACTTAATATTATAGTAAGACTATTTTTCATATCACTATTGTATTAAAACCTAAACAGATACACTGTGAGTTAACATTATAATTTTATTGAACCTTTCCATCTTTGTTGATCTCCTAGGTTGATTCAATTTTCTCAGAATGAAACAAAAATGCCATGTCACACTTCCTTGTACATAAATCATTGGGTCTACTTTGACAGAACCTGCCTGGAGCAAAGTTTTGAGAAAGACTTTAAAGACCCTTACAAACTCACTGGGAAAATATGTCATAATTAGTTACTGATAAGAGCCACAGGCAGGACTTACAAAGCAGGAGCTCCAGGGGTATTAGTCAGTGCCCTTGTACAGGGTTTGCAAAGTAGGAAATTAACAAGCAGAATATTCTAGAGGGAATAAATGGGGGAAACATGTTCAGTATTCAGAACAACTGAACCAAATATGGTGGAAACAGTAAAGATAAACATATAAAATACGATAGGACAAGAAAACATTGTTAAATAGTATCTCAAAATCACAAAAATGTTTTTAATATAGACACTACATTTCATTAAAATGTACATATTTTTTATAAAATATAAATGACATACTTCTGTTAACTCTTTATGTAAAACTTATTTCATGAGATCTGTAAGTAATGACTGTTACTTTAGTAATTATTTCATCCAGTGTCTTCTGTTGATGACCAAAGAAACTCATTTTAAAATGGTATTTAATTTGCTTACCTCAAGCCATATAAGAAATTGCCATAGAACTGAAATGAGAAAATTAGCTTGTTTTATTCTGAATCCAGTGCTCTTTTCACTGTACTGCATTCTCTCTCAATTCAGGTATAATAATGGGGCTTCAATATATTGTCTAATATTTCTCCCAAAAAAACATTTCTCTATGGCCAAAGTTTGCTGAGGTCAGGTTAAATGATGCCCCTGCCTGCTTTGCTCTCATTTAACTAGGAAAAGAGAGGCAGACAACTTCATATCAATTTGATCTGCAATATATTTTTGCAATCTGAAGGAATCATGAATGAGATTCTAAACAAAAGGAATTCACACGCCTAGGTGGCTCAGTTGGTTAAGCGTCCGACTTGGGCTCAGGTCATAATCTCACGGTTCGTGGATTCGAACCCCTTGACAGGCTCTGTGCTGACAGCTCAGAGCCTGGAGCCTGTTTCGGATTCTGTGTCTCTCCCTCTCTCTCTGTTCCTCTCCCCATTCACGCTCTGTCTCTCTCAGTCTCCCAAAAATAAATGTTAAAAAAAAAATTCAAGGAATTTACGCACCTCATTGTTAATGTGTGTAGAGAAAATGTGGTATGAAACAAGAACTGTGAGCTCAATACCACAGCTTTCTTTTCATTGAACATTCCTGTTTCCAAGAATCAGTGGTGTGGACGGAAGTTTTCTCTAGCATGCATCAGTGACACAGGTAAACACGCCCGAGGCAGCCCATCGATCATGTTCAAGTTGCTGTCATTCAGCTGCAGTCATTAAAGGAAAATGTGCAGGTTCATGTCCCAGGCTCTAAATGAGCTGGCTCCATGGCCTGCTGCCATAAAAAAAACCTGAAGATCAGCATCCTCCTCCTTGATAATGACAAGTTCTGATTTTCACATTCTTCACAGCGTCTCCAGAAGTAGCTGGACCACTTGCCTAATTACTAGGAGACAGAAGGACTCAACAAGACCAAAACAAACAAAAGTCGCTTAGGACAGGTAATCCTCAGCATTTAGTAGCCAGTTCTAAAGAGCTGCATTCAGCAGTCAATAGATGTTACCTGGGGGTGCATTTTACAGCTTAGACGGGTATCCTGGAGGCTCTGCTAGGTGCAGGAGTTATGTTCAGAATTAAAAATTAGAATTACATTGGGGCGCCTGGGTGGCTCAGTCGGTTAAGCATCTGACTTCAGCTCAGGTCACGATCTCGTGGTCTGTGAGTTCGAGCCCCACATCGGGCTCTGGGCTGATGGCTCATAGCCCGGAGCCTGTTTCCGATTCTGTGTCTCCCTCTCTCTCTGCCCCTCCCCCGTTCATGCTCTGTCTCTCTCTGTCTCAAAAATAAACGTTAAAAAAAATTAAAAAAAAATTAGGATTACATTGAATTCAATCTAAGATCGTGTCATAGTTGTAGGCAAAGACGAGCAATCCCGCGTGCAGTTTGGTGCTGCTGTCTGCCCTGTTTTGGGAAGCAGAACTCCGAGGTGTCAACCAAGGGCATTTCAATCTTTGAGTTGTTGTGAAACTTTTAAAGTGCAGTTGTGGTCCTGTAGGTCAGCACCGGTACTCTCACCTCTGCCCAGACAAGAGATCGGCTGTGTCCGGAGCCACCCATTGGTGAACACAGACACTTCGAATAAATGATACCCCAGGCTTCAAATACTTGTCAGCCACCTGCCTACCTTCTGTAGACCTCCTGTCAAAACGAGAGACTGTTTATGCTGAAAATTAATAATCTAGAGTGTAAATTCTTTCTATTTGGGGAGCCCTCACGTATCACGAATGGCATCTCAGCCCTCTTTGGGCATGCCTTCTAAAAACATGGCTTTAATAATACTGCAGGAATAGGGTCTCTTTATGGAGACCCAAGATAAGAAATTACCATGCCGAGGATTGCCTGGGTGGCTCAGTCGTTGAGCTTCCGACTTCGGCTCAGGTCGTGATCTCTTGGTTCATGGGTTCCAGCCCTGCATCGGGCTCTGTGCTGACAGCTTGGAGCTTGGAGCCTGGAGCCTGCAGCCTGCTTCAGATTCTGTTGCTTTCTCTCTGCCACTCACCCACTCATACTTGCTCTATTTCTCTCAGAAATGAATAAACATTAAAAAAAAAAAGAAATTATCATCCTGAGAGCTTTTCAACCCTTCTCACGCTGTTGTCACTTGATTTAATGTCAATGAAATATTTTAGTATTACATGCATATTGCTACTAAAATAATGATAATAGTAATAATAAAAATTGTGATTCTTTTTCTGAGAACTGACTAATCAATTAATTTCTGGAATAGGTTTGTGGCTGGGTCTCCACCCCCCCCCCCTTACTGTTGCGTTGCTGCCCAAGAACAGTAGTGCCTGCCCGACACAGAGAATGAATCCAGTGTCTTTGTGTGGAGGGTACGCGTTCATTAATTGACTTATTATTTTGGTTTTTTTCTGTTCCATTTTAGCTGAAAACTGAGTGCTTTGCTTACTTGTAATAAAATACCTGTTAGGGTTTCAGTTTCTTCAATCAGTGTTTTTATTTTTTTATTAAAAAAAAAAAAACATTGGAGAGAGAGAGAGAGAGAGAGAGAGACAGAGAGACAGAGAGAGAGAGAGAGAGTACATGTGAGTGGAGGAGGGGTAGAGGGAGGGAGAGGGAGAATCCCAAGCAAGCTCCATGCTGAGTTTGGAGCCTGATGTGGGGCTCAGTCCCACAACCCCAGGGTCGTGACCTGAGCCAATATCAAGAGTCAGAAGCTTAATTTACCGAGCTGCCCACACAAGGCGCCCCCACATCCTTGTTCTTGTATGTCTTTTTTTTTTTTTTTTTATAGTTATCCCTGTGGGCAGAGGTCACTCTTTGAAATGAAGTGCTAGCCCAGAGCCTAGTGACACATGGCAAACCATTCTATAGCATATGTTATTCTATATTCTACAGGATCATAGATTTTAAAATATTTAAATAATACATTTAAAAATATTTGCAGTATGTTTATAGAGTAGACGCAATAAGCTCCTAAACATGAGTTGTTGTAAGCCCCAGCATTCCCCGGGGCAGCACCAAGGCCTGTGAAGAGTCTAGAAGGCAAGTGATGTGGGGTGTCAGATGGGAGAAACACTGATGAACTGTCTTGGAGTGGGAAGGAGGTTGGTATGAGCTGCCTCTAAATATTTGGTATGGGGAACGAGAAAACTTTTATTAGACAGATGTTACCCAACTGAGAAGAGAATTAGGATAAAGGATCAAAACTGGCAGATAGCAGGTTCAGTTTTGTACCAGACATGATCCTTAGTTGCAAACTTAAGCAACTTGAAGCTGAAAAGGAATAATTCAGTGACAGGTAACTCTTGAACTATTTGGAAGGCCCAAATAAAATGGTCAGGCTTGGGGGTTCGTATTGCTAGAGTTAATGACCAATTTTATTGCAAGTCTACCCTGAGAATGGGTTCAAAAGGTGGAGACTTTCAAACATGGAAGAAATCTCCTCAATGATGCTGGCAAATGACAAATTTAGGGAAGTACCAAGGAGTACAACTAATCACTTTTCTGTCTCTTCGGGAAATGCGCTAACGAACAATGATCAGTGGCAGACCTTTGACCAGTGGGTGGCAGCACAGAAATGTACCATGGCTGCTTGTAAATGTGCTATTATTTGACGCCTGTAGCCTTGGGTGGCTCTGGGTGGGCCTTTTGCTGCCAACTTCATTCATTGCCTTTCCATAGGATGCCCAAAATATATTATTGTTTTTCTTTTTTCTTCTTGTCTTTTCTTTTTGGTTTTCTCTTCTCTTTCCTTCTCTTTCCTCTCCTCTCTTCTCCGCACCAGTGCATAGCCCAACATGGGCTTGAACTCATGACCCTGATTTCAAGACCTGAGCTGAGATCAATAGTCAGACACTTAACCAACTAAGCCACTCAGGCACCCCTATTTTATTCTTTTTCTGACCAGGATATGAAACTAAGATATGGCAATCCTAGGAAACAAGGATATGAAAAAAGTTGGAAAGACTATGTGCTGTAATATTACCTAAAATAACAATTAAAATAAAATCAGAACTGCCCAGAAATTCAAAGAAAGAAATAGTGAATCCTTTAGTTATTAGAATTAAGGAGAATCTGAATGAATATCTGTCAGGGACTCACGTTTGATACAAAGTTTAACTAAATGAACTCAAGTTGCCTCCACATGTTAAATGTTTTTGAGGTCTGGTATTCACTTGTTAGTAAATAAAATTTGTTAATTAGTATTCCATGACTAAAGATAAATATTGCAAATTATTTTTTAAATATTGGCATAGTTTAAATATATGCAGATTTTTTGTATCTGCTAAGAGTCTTTTCTCAGTTGTCTAAGGTATTCATAACTTCTAAATAATTTGGTGTCTACCAACAGACTGATTATTAATATGTAGCATTAGAAACTATTGCCTTTGTCGTGAGTCCAGTTAAAAATTTGAGCTAAGACATTTGATGAACCTTTGATAACCTGGCGAAAGGGCAGTAGGCATCACTGGGCTAAAAACGTTTCTTCCAGTTTCAAAGACAAGTTAAATTTTCAGAGCTTCTGCCATGGCACAGAGTAAACTGGTAGTGGCTCCTGAAGTAAAGTGGGTCATCTTGTTTTGAGGATTTATTCGTAAGTGGATATGGGATTTAGGCCAATATTTGATATGGTGGGAGAAGTGATATACTTGGCATCAGTACATTCGATTCAAATTCCTCTAGCATTTTCTTACTACATACCCTTTTAAGGCATGTAACATCTCTCCAAAATTAAGTTTAATTATCTACTGAAATGAAGAGTCTTATATGAGAGTTATGATGGAATGTGTGCAAATTATAACACAAATTGTACAAACATGTTAGTTAATAAATTTACTATGACCCCATGGAAATCTGTGCTCCCTAATTAGTTTATATCTGCTTAATGAATTTCTCTTCACCAGTCTTTGTTTGACAATTAAACATATATGCAATCTCAAACTTTGGATGAATTCATGAAACCCAAAGGTAAATCTGGGGGTTTCTTTGGTCCCTTAGCAGTTTGTGAGAGAGGAAGAGGATACTTGGCTGAGGATAAACCATAATAAATAAGCCTTTAGAGTTTTACTTATGGTCAGAATATCACATGCGACGTAATGCTGAAGAGACAGTATAAGAGGTATTTTGAAGCTCCTGATTACACTTAATTATATTAACTTTCTAGAAGAATATATAGATCATTTTTCCTGTCGCTTTTCTTTTTCTTTTCTTAGAGAGTGTGCGTGAGTAGGGGAGAGGAGCAGAGGGAGAGAGAGAGAGAGAGAGAGAGAGAGAGAGAGAGAATGAATCTTCAACAGGCTCCATGCTCAGTAGGCAGCTCAACAGCAGGGGGCCTCTATCCCACAACCCTGGGATCATTACCTGAGCCACCAGGTGCCCCCCCTCTGTCACTTGTCTTAATTAAACTCTTTATAAAACAATAAAGAAACAAATGGGTCTAGAACTCTTGATAATCAGGTCATTTGTATTGCTGTGATTTAAAAGTCGTCTGAAACCACAGGCATGGACACATGCCCCAGCACGGGTGAATGCCTGATGTCAAGAAGTATGGATAAATCAGAGAAAGCAAGATGTGTGTCTCATCCTGGTGTGCTCCTGGGTCTATTGTAATTGAGAGAAGGGAGAGGTCTTTCCTACAGAAGCAGGAGCTCAGAGCCAAAGAGGACTGGAAGAATGTTAGGTCCCAGGGTTTACATAAATCTTAGGCCAGTTAGGATTCTCACAAAATGAGATAGGAGATTCCAGGTAGTCCTAATTATTAATTCAAGGATATTAGCCACTGCTTGAATTATATTATGGAAAGTGATTCTGTGCCCCTCTGATGTATATCCCCCTTCTTTTTTATACTGGAGAAAGGGACTTCCACAATTCCTGGACTGTAGAAACTATTCCTTGTGCAGTGGTTACACTTTTAAAAATGACATTATTTTGTCAATAATATGAGTAACAATAGTAATAAATTTCATTCTTAGCCACCAAAGTTGAACTAATTATGTAAAATCCATTCCAGGAGTTCTGATGTTTCACTGCTATTGGGCTATTTTATGTAAGTGAAAGGAATGCACCCATTTTATTCAGATTTGAGGAGTATTTAAGAAAGTGTTAATGGTAAGTTTGGTGAAGGCTACTTTCTGCCTTTTCCAAAACTCTCTATTTGATAACAGAATTTCTACTATCGAGACTCTAGTACTTTCTAACTTAATAACTGATGGTGATTCAATTTTAGGTTGAATGAATGAATGGGTAGTAAAATAAATAACAATGGTTAGGAATTGTACGTGGAGAGAGAAATTAGATGAAATTTGATGTATTTAGATAGATCAAGAGTTGCAAGCTCGTGATGTGAATATTTCAGTAGCAATAATCCTCACATTTAATTATGAAAGACTTTAACCCAAGTAAATTATCTTCTTTATTCACAATAATGTGAGATGTCTGGGTGTTTGCTTGATTTTTACCTTTTTATACTGTGTACATAAAGGAATGAGTGAGAAATTGCATTTTCACCTTGTTAACTTCCCTCATTTGTGATTTCATTATTTAAAGTAATTAGCTATGTGCATGACTAAATTGCAATTCTTTTTGTTGCTAGGATTTTCATTTTTTTTAGGCATTATGACTTTATAATGATGCAGTGTCACTTTAGGCCTCGTAGAAAGGAATCTACAGTACACTTGTAAGAGATAAGACACATTGGCGGTGGCTGCCAGGCTCACCCGAGGCCCCTGCTCTGAGGACAGTCCCAGATACCCCGGGTTTGTGCCATCCGCAGGGGATTGATGGCCCCCGAGTGGTGACTTGGATACGGACACATCAGCACGTGTCTCTGGGTCTTTTTGTCCCAGCGCTGCATGTTGAGTAGAGGCTGATGGTCTAACAGATGAAATTTGGGTAATTGGTGACCTTGTTTTCTGACCTGTGAAGAAAGCCAGAGTGCTTGGTTCAACTTTTTGAAAAATCTAATGAAACATCCCAGCATCATTCCAATATATTACTTTTTTTTTTTTTTTTTTGGTCATTGTTTCTTGCTTAAACTTGTTCAAATTGAGCTTCAGGTCACTTAAAACCAGATGAATCCTGGCTAAATCATGTATTTGGGAATTGATGGGTAAATTTTTAAAGTCAGGCCCATGACTTTTTTCCCTGTATCTTCTGACACATTTAAGATGCTTTAAAAAAAAAGAAAGAAAAGAAAAAAACCACCGTGAGTCAAAGCATTGCAGACTATTGACTCCTGGCAAGACCTCTCAAGAACTGAATTCCTGGTAAAGAACAGCGTAGAGAAGTCTGCTCTCCACGTGCAGCTGTGATTTGGACAATCTTCTGTGGTTGGTTAGGGGAGATGTTCCTTAGGTGAAGAGACATGATCAGCTAACAGGAGAGTTCTGGAATTAGCTATTAAGTCAGTTATTTGCGAATATTTGTACCAAAATCATCACAAGGAGCCAGTCAGGGTTTACTCACAGGGAACCATTACAGTCTTTCTTGATCTTTCTTTCTTTCTTTCTTTCTTTCTTTCTTTCTTTCTTTCTTTCTTTTTAAAGTAGATTACTATACAGATAAGAGCAGTGACAGTCTGAAGATGTAACGCTTCATGATGTCACTAAAGCCTTTGGCAGTCTCTTGTGATATTCTTGGGTACAATGAGTCTGTGAATGACAGTACGGTTCACATCTGCACTGGCCGTGGTTAATAAACTGTTGCCCAGAGACTATTGGATATTAAATTGGGCTTTTTCGTAAAGAAAAAAAAAAAAAAAATCAGTCTGCCTGGACTTAGGGCAGTAGAGGGAAATTCAATCTAAGACCGAAATTCTGTCTCCAAAAAGCTTAAGATATTTCATTTTTGCATGGCTACTACTGTTGCTTTTGATAGTGATAATTGTAATAATAATAGCTAAGACTTACATGCCATTATTAATGCTAGTGAGGTTTTATTCTTTATCTTCCTGGATCCTTACAATTTGCATGTGAGGAAGGTTATGTTAATCCGCATGTTAAAGTGAAGATGAGACCATGAGCGATTTTGCACCTTGCTGGGGCTCTGTGGTGTCACAGGGAGGGATTTGAATTAAATTGCCTTCCCTTTAAAGCAGGCTCCCTTCCACACTCCCCTATAAATGTGCATACATGAAGGAAGTGATCAAGGCCACAAATGTTATGCTCTGTGACTTGCCTGAGTAAGGTATTAGAGAAGAGAGAGAGAAGTACCGGCAAGGATCTTTAGAAGAATTCAAAGATCTTGGGGGGCACCTGGGTGACTCAGTCAGCTAAGTGTTTGGCAGTGCGGAGCCTGCTTGGGATTCTCTGTCTCCCTCTCTTTCTCTGCCCCTTCCCCGCTCTCTTTGAAAAATAAGCAGACATTAAAAAAAAAAAATTCAGAGATTTTCATTTAAAAACGTCATTATTCCCAGGAAGATAAAAACATTTAAAGATTTATTGATGCATTTCTTTCTCTGTCTGGAAGATTGATTCTAGACAGTTTTTGCTGGGGTTTCCTTTTTTTCTTTTTCTACCAATTTTAGCTCCACAAAGAACGCCCCTTCAGTCAGATCCATTCACTTTGTTTTCAGATACAATCACAAGAAAAACCTTTCAAGTTCTCCTTAAAAATAAATTAAGCCATCACTCACAGCAAACATGACCTCCCCGCGTACGGAAATTAAATATAGAGGGTAATTTACAATTAAGCTAATATTTAACTTGCTGTCAGAGCCACAGCCTTGTTACAGACTGATGTGTTTGAGTGGGTGGAACTCGGAATCCCATGGTGCCCCTGCGTCCCCTCTGCCTTGCCTCCAGGAAAGCAGGTCAAGACAGCCAGCTTCAACGTTAATGATTGAGTTTATCAAACCACTTATTTCAGTCTTAAAATCCATCCAAATTTTCTTGTCCTTTGTACCCTTAGAAAGATGCGGAGTCGTACCTCTTAATATTAAATTGTATTTCTCCCTATTGGAATGGAGCTGATTTTTAAACCCTCTAATGATACTGAGGTTGTTGGTAAAGAAATCTCGTCTTCCTAAGGAAAGTGGGAGACGAACTGCTCTGAGTGTCTGCACGTTTGCATTTCTTATGCATCGAGATGTGAAATATCTCCCCAAAGAATAAATAATTTGTAAGCCAGCCTTTCTAATAAACAGTAGTAATAACAACAACAACAAATGGTGTTGATGAAATTGCTCAGTCTGGCTCATTTCTCTCCTCCTAAAATAAGAAAATAAAATACTAACTAAGTTTACTATTTCTGTCTGGCCGTAGCCAATATTATTTTTAATAGAAAGATCTAAATATCCGAAGTTCTCGTTTCTCTCTTCTATCCAATTAGCAACACTATGTACACACCATTTTTGTAACAATGGGACGATAACTTTATTTTATTTGTCTTCACCATGATCCCTAGGCTCATATAGAAGAATTGATTATCCAGAAATAACCTTATTTTCATATGCTTCTGTTCCCTACCATTTGCCCATTTCCCCTTATATGATTTTTTTTATTATTTAAAAGTTTGTTTATTTATTTTGAGGGGGAGGAAGGGCAGAGAGAGAGGGAGAGAGACAAACCCACTGCACTCATGGTGCAGAGGATGACACAGGGCCCCATCTCATGACCGTGAGGTCATGACCTGAGCCAAAAGCAAGAGATGGATTTTTTTTTTTAATTTTTCAATGTTTATTTATTCTTGAGACAGAGACAGACCGTGTACAGGGGAGGAGCAGAGAGAGAGGGAGACACAGAATCTGAAACAGGCTCCAGACTCTGAGCTGTCAGCAGAGCCCAACGTGGGGCTCAAACCCACAAGCTGTGAGATCATGACCTGAGCCGAAGTCGGACGCTTAACCGACTGAGCCACCCAAGAGCCCCAAGAGATGGATGTTTAAATAAATGACTGACTCACACAGGTGCTTCTAAAAAAAAAAAAAAATGATCTTAGGAGCGCCTGGGTGGCTCAGTCGGATAAGTGACCGACTCTTGGTTTTGGTTCAGCTCATGATCTCATGGTTCGTGGGTTCGAGCCCCAAATCAAGCTTGGGATTTTCTCTCTCCCTCTCTCTCTGCCCCTCCCCTGCTCGTGCTCTCTCTCTGTCTCTCAAAATAAGTAAACTTAAAAAAAAAATGATCTTATTCAAACTTTCTTTCTGAAACTAGTATTTTTGGTTTTTTCTGAAAGCCTATTTTAAGCCATTGAAAATTTCAGCCATGTCCACACTGAAAATTGTGGAAAGTTTCTAAATTCCAGTTTCCAGAATGAATAGCTGTTTAGTGGTACTTTATTCTGTTTGCTGTATGCAAAAGCAATCCTTATATCCCAAATTTATAAAAGTATTATTTAAATTATACCCATTTACTCAGCATCATTGGAAAGTGAGTTTCAAATAAATAAGAGAATTTACATTTAATTTGGGTTTGACCTTTGTGCACACTATAACAATTTTATTTAAATTATCTTTATAAAGTTATTTTTATCTTAACATTGCTCCATCGTTCAGCAAATTAAGGACAAACACTGAAAACATTTCAAAGTTTCCTTGATGTGTTGGTGTTGTTACTAGGAGCACTAAATTTATTGTGTTTCATCTGTAATTATAGAAGCAGGGCTATGAAACTTTGGAGAGACAGGCCTGTATCTCAAGGAAATCTCTGAGAATTGCTTTGTTGAAGAATTCCTGAAAGCCTATTTTTTAAAAATTATCTACCATTTTGCCATTAAACACATATAATATATATACATATATAAAGTAAAAATGTATTTATATTTATATGTGTGTATATATATGTATATATGTACATATATACATATACATATATACATACATATATACATATACACACACATACATGTACACACACACACATATATACATATGTATAAGGTAAAAACATTTAGCCATGTGATCTCCAGGGCCCTGAAACTTTCTGAAGTGGTAATTACAGAATAAAAGGTCAAAGCAATTTCCTCCCAGGTGATTTAATGAAAATGATAGTTTGTATGTGTGTAGTTCTTTCCAGTTTACTGACTGCTCTGCAAACATTAATTTGATCTTGCACTGCATGATCTGATTGGCAGGGGACATTTAGCTAATCTCATCTACAGGCAAAAAAACGGAGAAACTCAGGGCTTTCAGGTCTTCTCCAACAGTACACGAAATATAAGCTTCAGATCCAAGACGAGAAGTCATTGTTTGAATTCCTACCAATAATAATATTAACTAAAAATCATGGATGGCTTACCCTGAGCCAGGTACCTGTGCCACATACATGATCTTAATCCTTTCCACGAGGAACCACCTGCAGTCGTAATGCCCATCTGACACATGAGTAAACTGAGGTTTAATAAGATAAATTAACTGGCCTGATGCCATGTGGCTAGCATGTGGCAAAGCATGAATGCTTAAGAGGTAAAGGTTATCCATAAATAAAAGTATTGTAAAATACATTTTACTACATTATTCAACCTCTCTATGCTTCCGTTTCCTTATGTGTTAAATTAGGGTTAATAATACTGTCCACCTCGTAGAGTTGTGAGGATTTCAAAGTGAGTATATGAAGGGAGCTTAAAAACAGTGCATGATATGTAATAAACACAAAATAAATATTAGCTACTATTTTATGTTATAGTAGCCTAGGAATATATGTTTTTTTAATTATTATTTAAAAGGCAATAGCGAAGCCTGGACATTTATGTAATATAGCTTGGAATTAAACTAGTTGGAACTGACAGATATGTTTCCATATGTAAGTTGCACATAATGAACGTGTCTTACAAGTTAAAACTAGGTCTTGCCAGTGAAACCAAAACCAGTGTCATCAAAATAGTCAGTCATTGGTAAGAGGAATGTGAATCTCAATGATACATGTTTAAGATCTAAGTTCATAAGAAAGATATTTGAATAGAGTAATGTCTGTGCAGTTAATGTGGAATAACAGGTGATTAAAACTTGTTTTCCTTCATAGGTTTGTTTAAAGTTAATAGGCAAGGAATCAGATTGCATTGGATTTTGTTTTGCCATGACCAACAGTAATTTAGCAAAGGGGTGCGTAGGTGACTCAGTCGATTAAGCATCCGACTTCGACTCGAGTCATGATCTCATAGTTTGTGGGTTTGAGCCCTGCATCGGGCTCTGTGCTGATAGCTCAGAGCCTGAAGCCTGCTTCAGATTCTGTGTCTTCCTCTTTCTCTGCCTCTCCCCTGCTTGTGCTCTGTCTCTGTCTCTCTCAAAAATTAATAAACATTAAAAAAAATTTTTTTAAAGAAGAGTAATTTAGCAAAACTTTAATGCTAGTACTTAGCTCAATCCTAACCTTCTTCTATCCACTGATGCAGCTATGAGGTGGTCCTGTCCTGAACTTCATCTGTAGCTGCTGAAGGAAGGAGCAGGCTAAGGCATTTGGTGAAAAGACGAGGTGCATAGAGTTAAAGTTTATGATCGATCTTCATCAGTTCCTTTTAACCAGATCAACCCTCGAGGAATTCCATACATAAGTCAATGAAGGAGAAAGTGTAGACACCTTTCATGTTGTCTTTGCTGTATGTGAGATCACTTCACAGAAAACTGATTTAGGCTTTTTCACACTACTTACCCATCAACTCCATTTTTAAAATAGGTTCCAAGAAGTATTTAGCTTTTCACATAGACACAGTCCTGGATTCCTATCTCAAAGCTAGGGAATAAATTCTTTAGAACTATTGAAGGCTCTACCCAGTTAATATTAGACGTAATCCCTATAATCTCTTCAGATTTATTGGTTTAGGATTTTAAGAACATCTACTGGGAAGCTTTGTAAGAAACATGCTAAATGAGATCTTACAGTAAAGGGATAGCAAGTTAGGTATACAATAGGGTCTTGAGAAAATTTATTTATTTTTTGCATTCAACTGTATATAGATTCACCCAATCAACAAACATGTATTGAGCTATCCTATGCCAGAACTGGAAAGATTAATGAAAAATTGTGCGTCTTTCAAGAAGTTTAAATAGTAGAGCAGGAAAGAATGTAGTGAATGACAACAGCATGGGATAAAAACAGAAATGTGTTATAGGACAGCATAGAAAGGAAAATGGTGAAGCCAAGCCTTGGACGGGTAGGAGAGAGTGCTGTCATGGAATATGGGTCTTGAAGACTTAGTAGGAGCAAAAAGTAGATGTAGAACAGGAACTAAGCAGCCCAGGTACATCCCTAAATTGTTTCCCCTCTAGTCACCATACAGGTCACATAGATTGGGATTTCTTTTGTATAGGTTTGCTGAAATCAAAGAAATAATCCTAACAATACTATCTGAAAGAATGTTTATTACCTTTACCTGTAAGTGAACCTGCTACAACAATAAAGCCATACATGTCTCCATGGATAATATCCCCTTGAAGTAGAATCAGTTGACTATGAATGCTTCCCCAAATAATCCTCTCTTCTTGTTATTGTCTAGTCATTAGTGTTACAGTGTCTGACCACCAGGATAGAGGCAGTGAGATGAACTCACAGACTGGCAATCTAAGGGTGAAGTCTATAGTCCCCAGAGAGCCAGCAATCCCTCTGAAGTTCCCAGCAGGAATGGTGGGGAGTTTTCTCTGGGCATCAGGAGTGTTCTAGGACAGGCAGTGCCACTCTGTAACTGCATGGTGTCACAGTGGGCATGGTGTCACAGTGGGCATGATGCCATAGCGGGCATTGGAATGAGGGAGATACAATGGCTCAGGAAGAGAGGACTTAGGATCACTACTTCTCCAGTTTTGGATCTTAGTTTTCTAGATCACTGTGTCTATCATTCCATATTGAAAATGGGGCCACTTTTGGAGCTCCTGGGTGGCTTAGTCAGTTAAGCAGCTGACTTTGGCTCAGGTCATGATCTCACGGTTCCTGAGTTCAAGCCCTGTGTAGGGCTCTGTGCTGACAGTTCACTGCTGTGCTGACAGCTTTAGATTCTGTGTCTCCCTCTCTCTCTGCCCCTCCCCACCCTGCTCATGCTCTGTATCTCTCTCTGTCTCTGTCTCTCTGAAAAATATACATTAAAAATTCTTTAAAAGAAAATTGGTCCACTTCCCTAGTAATAGTGAAAGAAAGTGACTTCAAACACAAGGAGTTTTGATTTTGTTTTGTAGACAGTGAAATATCACATCTAGAAGTGGTGATGCTTTGGTTTTAAAGCAGGGGGATGCTATAATCAGATTATTCTTGGGGCGCCTGGGTGGCTCAGTCGGTTAAGCGTCTGACTTCGGCTCAGGTCGTAATCTTGTAGTTCATGAGTTCGAGCCTCATGTTGGGCTCTCTGCTGACAGCTCAGAGCCTGGAACCTGCTTCAGATTCTGTGTCTCCCTCTCTCTCTGTCCCTCTGCTCGCTCTCTCTCTCTCTCTCTCTCTCTCTCAAATATAAATAAACATTAAAAAAAATTTTAATGTTTATAATCAGATTATTCTTTAGGAAAAAAAAAATGACCCCAGCAGCTTTGTTGAGAATCAGATCAAGGAGCTAAGAGCTTTCACAAGACTCCAGGGGAGAGGAGATGGTAACCTAACCCAAGGAGGTAATCTGGGGAATGGACAGGGACATGGGAGAGCTGAAGGCATTGGGATTTGGTCACTGGGTAGATGTGCACAGTCACAGGCAGGAAGTAGGGCATCCTTCTAGATCGAACCTTCATGTGATTTAGGAAATAGAGATGAAGCACAGCAGTTCAAGATCCAAATGAATTGTTCTTGGATCTGTAAAGTTTCCTTAAGGAGTTAATCATCACTCCTTTGCCTACACCTCTCTTGGGACCCTTACTATTTTCTAACTGGTATTACAATTATCTGTGTTTGTCTCCCCCTCCTAACTAAAGTGAAAGATCCCTATGGGTTCAGCTTAATCCCTAAAATGAAAATGTTTCTGTATTCCATGTATCACAGAATACGTAGCACTCAAGGACTTTGAGTGAAAACACTGTAGGCATTTTCATAAATAACCTCTTGGTCATAATCTACCAATACGATTTTGGGGGTATCTCCACTTGTTTTTATTTAAATGAGTATATTTTCTATTTTTAAAATATACTTAGATAACAGTTTCATTATAGGATGCTTTAACTAACAAAACATGGGTGCAAATATTAAAATGTTGTTCTTTACAAAATCTTACTATGTTAAAAAGAGCCCATCTTCTTCTTAAAACATTATCTGCATTCTTTTTGCATAATCTAAATACTTTGTCTACCATTTCAAACATGATGGAAGGAACTGTGTGCTGGGCTTTTTGCCTTCTGCATAACTTTTAACTTCGTACATTGTTTCTGTAGCTCACCATATGATCTTAGGAAGCAGGAAAAAAGAAATTAAAATCACACAGAAAGTGTTCCACATTATTGTGTACAATTTTAGAATACAGTATTAGTTCATCATCTTATTTTATCTGACATTTTGACAAGTGTCTTAGCAGATCAGAGAAAAGAGAGGCTTTTACATGATTAAATTATACTAAGAAACACACACAGCGTGTCACAAAATAGTTAAGAATTTTCGCAGAATCAGTAATCACTGGATAAGAGGTAATTCACATCTCTATATGACTAGGCCTGGGAGTTATCTCTAACTGCTAAGGTCCTTAAGGAATAATTACCATAAAAGCACTTTGGACTTGTGAAGTGTCTTCCAGGCACTGTAGATTGGCCAAGTTCAACCATCTTCCGCCATAAAAACAGAAAAGCTGAATTTTATCGTCCAGTCTTTTTTTGTAGCCAGGTGTGTCTGAGGCACAGAGCTGACAAATAAAAGCAGACACTGACTATGCCTTTTGAGACAGCTCTTGCTTTCCTGAAAATGGCTGCTGTGCTGCCCTTGCCCATTATCCCTGCCTTAAATGTGCACAATGCTGTGAACTATAATAGTGGCTTATAGTTGTGAGTTGGCCGGTGACACGCACAGGATGTGAAAGCATCAAGAATTATGGAATCTGGGTCTTCAGCCTCTTTGAGCCACAACACAGAATTCCTGGACTAAACACCTGCAGACTCATCATGCAAGAAAAATAAACCTCCAGTTTTTAGACATCATTACTCAGATTGTACAGAAGGGCACATCCTAGCAAATACAATAGTATGTAAATAAGTCATGTGAGTATTGTAATTATTAGAAATACTCAAATCTCTGTAATGTCTAAAGAGAGCCACAATTAAACCCTTGCAGCAGGATGTAATCTTTTCTTAAAGCCTTTCACTGTGGGAGACTTTTCCACCTCCTTTGGTAATGTTTAATGGCTTTCTTTCCTTAATAAGCTGAGGCACATTTTATATTATTCTAAAAATGAAATAAAGCTGATTATGTTCCACTCGCTGTTTTCACATTTTACCACTCATGGAAAATATGCAGCTATTCCTTAGGTTAAATGAAAAATCATCTTTTAAAACATTTTTAATCATGTTAAACGTATTTCTTCTGGACATATATGAGTTATTGTTTAGTGTCATAATTAATGTCCTAGAACTAGCAGAATACAGAAGTTAAGAGTTAGAAAGTTCTTAGAAATATTTATTTCTGTATCTTTACTTTTTTTCTGCTTACTAGTTTATTTACCTTAAGGTCCATACAGTTATCTACTTCTTTTTTCCTGGGGAGTCACGGCCAAAGTGGTCATAGGTGAATTTTTTTTTTTTAATGTTTATTTGTTTTTGAGAGAGACAGACAGCATGAGTGGGGAAGGGGCAGAGAGAAAGGGAGACATAGAACAAGAAGCAGGCTCCAGACTCTGAGCTGTCAGCACAGATCCCTATGCGGGGCTCAAACTCACGACTTGTGAGATCATGACCTAAGCCAAAGTCAGACGCTCAACCGACTGAGCCACTCAGGCACCCTGATCATAGGTGAATTATTTAATCACAAGATGACTCATTTTCAATAAGACATTAATTCATATTATGGAGATGGTGAGGATCCAAGAGTCCTAGCTCTGAATTTAGAAATATTAAATTAAAACTCTAACTCACTTTTACTCATATAGATCTGTTAATATAAAATATAAATAAATTGTGATGTTGTAAAAAGGGGGAAAATTATTTTCCTTAATTATTTTGTACCAGCATTCACAATTTTCCCACTTAGCAAAAGCAGTAGGTAAGCTTTGTAATAAGCTTTGAAGTTTGCAGAGTTCTTTCACATAAATGGACTCCTCATGTCCTTATGTTAGCCTTATATCAGTTCTACAAATTAGAAAGTATGACTCAGTAATGTTCAATGATTGGCCCAAAAATATATCACAGAAATCCTGACAGACTGAAGTTCAAATTCTAATGTCTGTCTTTTTTTTAACACCATTACCAACTTTGCTGTGTTCTGTGTTAGATCTTAGGCATTCTATATCTTATACCTGAAAGTACTGTTGTTTCACCAACCTGTGTTTCCCCCACCAGCACGCCACTGGGAACAAGTTTTCTACTGTCTGTTTCTATGAGTTTGAAGTTTGTTTTTTTGGTTGTTTGTTTTTTGGTTTTTTGTTTTTTAATTCCATATACAATTGATAGCATGCAGTACCTGTCTTTCTTTGTGTGGCTTATTTCCTGTGGCATGATGCCCTGAAAGTCCACGTGGTTCCAAGTGGCAGGATTTCCTTCTTTCTCAAGACTGAGCGATATTCCATTGTGCGCATGCCCACTGGTGGCCACCGTTAACCCCGTAATTCTACCTGTTAGCATATGCCTTCAACAGAGACGAGCCTCCAGTTGTTTTCCAACAATGGAGATGAACTTGCTGATCTGGCCAGTTCTCTTGCCAAGGCTCCCTGGTGAACAATAGCTTCTATCAGAGCATGGTAGCTACCACAACGATGAGGCCCCGGGGCTCCTCTCACAAATGGATGTAGAAATGTTGAGAACAGGGATGCCTGGGTGGCTCAGTCGGTTGAGCTCCAATGCTTGGTTTCAACTCAGGTCAAGATCTCATGGTTCATGAGTTGGAGCCCTGCTGAGGGCTCTGTACTGACAGGGCAGAGTCGGCTTGGGATTCTCTCTCTCTCTCTCTGCCCCTCCCCTGTCCACTCTTTTTCAAAATAAATAAATACCTTTAAAAAAATGTTGAGAACGTCTGCTACAAGCTGTGCTGTGGGTCCACTGCCACCTGCTGACACTTGCAGGACCTCTAGTACCACGTCCGGAGCACCAGCTCCCCTGACGTGAGGGCGGTGCCACTTCCTTTTTCTAGTCCCTGTCCTGCACAGGCCCGGGACTTTGTAGCTCCGGCCAGCTGGCCGGGTGGGGACAGTCAGCACCAGAGACAGCTCCGACAAGGTGGGTGCACAAATATCACGGCCCCTGGCCTCTCACTGCTTGGAGAGACGGCCTTTCATTGAGCCTCCGGAAGCCAAACCTGGAAGCTGTCTCTTTACTTTGAAGATGTAGAAGTGGAGGCTCCAAGAGGTTAGTGAAAGTTGCCCACAGTGGTGGTGTTCGAAGACCTTCTTGGCTTTTATGAAGCTTTCCTTCTATGTCTGGTTTTCATTATTATTTTTAGGGAGGCCCCTTTTCAGTTTATAGACTTTGTCTTTGTAAATTGTTGCTAGTCTCAAATCTCGGCTTATAAAATGAGATTTCCATAATAGAATGAGGGGGAAGAGAGCATTAAAACTTCTATTTATATTTAGGTTGAATCTTAAAAATAATGGAACATCTACCATTTAGTATATATGGTGGCAGTCACCTGTACCTCTGTTCCCAGTTTGAGGCAGTGGCCCACATTTCAGGTGGACAGAAAGAAAGGATAGAGGGATATCCTGCTGGACTACAGAGACAGGAAAGGTAAAAATAAATTTTCCAGAGTCCTTTTCATTTAGACATTGAATTTGTTAGAGGTTTTTGCCAGTTGGATTGCTTACTTGAGATTAAGAAGGCAGCATTGAGATGGGTGCCGTCCTTCTGGCTGTGTGTGGGGATGGGGAGATTTTCCGAGGGACGTCATTAGGTTTGTGCACATCAAGAGGAAGACGGGTCTAGCAGGACTGCTCTGTTCCTGAAGTCATCAGTTGTCACAGGGGATAGCCATGGGATGCCTGCTTTTCACCTTCTTATCGGAGTGGCATCCCTGGTGAGCAAGTTCAGAAATAAATAGAAGCTAGTTATCAACCCATGCAACAACTGGATGAATCTCATAAGCATTATGTCACATGAAAGAAGACAGACGTGCAAAGCTACGTAATATATGATTCTACTTATAAGGAATTCACAAAAAGACAAAACTGTGGACAAAAATCATATTGGATATCTGGGGGTTGGGGGAGGGGGCAGATGACAAAGAGGCAGGAAGATACTCTTTGGGGGGAATAAAAGTATTCTATATCCTGATTGTGGTGGTGCTTGTACGAGTCTAGACATTTGTCATTTTTTTATGCCTAAGTAGGGTGAATTTTATTGAATGTGAAGGTTACTTCAATAAGCGTGATTTTCAAAAAATGTTGGGAGAACACAGGTCTTGAGAAAATCTTCTCATCCCTATTCCCTGGCTCGCCCATGTTTTATCACCATGAATCTGATCACGCTAATGGAAATGGTTTTAGGGTTTTGTTTTTATTTTGTTTTCGATCACACACAAGATTTCCTGGTTTCTACGGGTCAGAAGTCCAGATACAGTTTAGTTGGGTCCTCTGGATATTCCACATGGTTGCAACCAAGGTATGGGCTGAGTTGGGTTTTCATCTGAAGGCTCAACTGAAGAAGAACCTTCTTTTATATTCACTCAGGTTATTAGCAGCATTCATTTCCTTGTACCTGTGAGGCTGAGAGCCACGCTATTTACTGGTTAGAGACTGGAGGTCGCACTCAGCTCTTAGAGCCCACCTGTGGTTCCTTGAGATTGCCCGCAGTCCCTGGCCATGTTGGCTGTCTCACTGTGGCTGCTTATCTCATCAAGCCAGCCAGGAGTCTCTCAAGTGAATCTGTTAGCAAGATAGAACCTTAAATAATACAGTATAAGCACAGCGAGACATGCCTTTACTTTGCCATATTCTGTTGGTTAGAAACAAGTCACAGGTCCTGCCCATGCTCAACAGGAGAGGATTGTGCAAAAGTGTAAACACTAGAAGACAGACATCATGGTGGAGGCACCCTAGAGTCTGTTCATTAAGGTCAGGAGAAGGATATAGAGGGATTCACCGGTTATGGTAGAGGATCAGTTCTGGGCATGGTGGAATTGGTTGGGAAATGGGGGGAAGTTGGGTCAGGAGCGGGTTCAGGAGCAGGGAATTGCTGAGCCTGTGAGGATGAGAGTTTGTCAAGGGGCCGATAAGGTAGAGGGTCACGTTTGACACCACACTGAAGTATTTTCCTAGAGAGAGGCCTACTCTCTCCAGAGACAAACCAAACTCAAATTTTTCAAAGATGGTATTTTAAGAGAATCAAAATGTATCTCTATGAATAAAGTAGAGTAGAATTTCATACTTCTTCTGGCTCATAACTCAGACATGTACCGGTTAGATTTTTAGATGTCTCACCCCAGATATTATTGTATTTATCTGACTACATATACGTCTATTTTTACACAAACGGGACCTGGCTCTCTATGGTTTTGTACTTTATTGCATTGTTTCTCCCATCTGCCTTTTGCTTTTTCCACTTTATATTATTTCATCTTTTATTTTTCTAATAATGCTTCTTTTTCTTCTTCGATTAGAGGTCTGGCTCATGATTTGCTCAGGATGGCATTGGGCAATAGGAGTAGTATTGGCTAGCACACTGCACAGGTACATTCTGTCTCTCCAGACATCGTCTGTAGCATCCTTAGTTGGGAGGCAAAGGAACTGACCATCCTGGCAGAATGGCAGTATGGCGATTGTTTGCTTCTCATAGGCATTGATTAGCTATTTGGGGATGATTTATCCCTATACCATTGACAAAAGCCAGCTCTTCAAAAGCTCACAGCTATTTTCTCTTTTTTCCCCTCTGGCTTCATCTCCAGACAATTTCTCTAGTTTAATTGCAGAAAATGGATCATTCAGTGATATACTGAGGATTCTCTCACTTAATTCCAGAGAAATCTACCTTTTGCTTAAGCTCTGGAGAGAAACGTATTGGCTTTGTGTATCCTCCATAGAGGTTCGTTGGGTTTGCATTTTTATGAAATTTTCCAGTTTTATTATGCATGATTATAATAATGGTGTTCCTTCATTTCAGCAGATTTCAACAGAAAGGGGCCAAGTAAATAAATACACTTTTCTTAGGCAGCTTTTCCCCTTTTCCTAACTCTGAGCCATAACCAAGCTGCAGCAGCTATATCATCGTTAGGCTGGACATAAGGTCGCCAGAGGAACAAGCTGGAAGTGTATTCATTTAGATGTGAGCTTAAGTGCATTTGGGTTAAAAGTTAGGATGCATCCATTAGAGCTGATGTAAATGGACTCCACCAACACATTCCGTTCCAAACCTAAGTGTCCTTCACTGGTGTTTGCTGTCACCTGGAAACCGACTTTGAGCTGCACCTCTGATGCTCAGGGCCTGGTCCAGGGTCCCTCTGTGTGGCTGAGGTGCCTTTAGCTCTCTACCAGGTGAGAAATCAGAGGTACTCACTCATGTTTTCCTCAGGCCTATGTTAAAGTTAACCAGCATCTACTCTCTGTCATCAGTCTCTTGACCTAAGTGAAAAATGGTATGTGTCACTTCAGTCCTCATTATGTAGGCACCTGCACTCCGAGAAGACTTCTTAATTAATCTTCATGAAGTGAATGTCAGCCAAGGCCATGTATGGAATTGTTCTGAAGTGTGAGCTGTCTTCACACCTTTGTAGGTGGTCCTTTGAGGTCAAGCCCGAACAAGATTGATAGGAGAGTGCTGTTGAGGCTTCTTAGATAATTAATTTCAAAGGAGTTTGACTACATCTGGTCTTCTGGTCATTGCTTTATAAAACAGCATGTTCACATTTCTGACTCAAAAACCATTTCCTTTCTTCTTTTATACCCTCCTCATGAAAGATGCAGAAATTGTAGGATTGTGGCCTAGGCCTGACTCGAAATGAAGAGTCCAGTACAGGTACTGGGACACTATATGCTATGTTTTAAGATTCCATGACAACCAGTCAGGCAAGATAAAATTCTTTTACTTTTCTCCCTTGAGGATAATATTCCTTTGCTGCTTCTTAACTATTTTAGTTACTAATTGGTTCTGATCAAAGACACTTGGTTCTGATCAACATATATTTTGCATACTTATTCCAAATTCCAATTTTTTGGCAAATATACAAGAAATCCAGATAAATAATTAAATCCAATTTAATTAAATCCAACTAAAAGCCTTATTTATTTATTTATTTATTTATTTATTTATTTATTTATTTCACCTATGAAATTACCCGTCTGCTCCCTGAAAACAGAGATGATGTTGTATTCCACTCTAAATCCTTGAGACAACTAGAGTAATCCCTTGAGTATAACATTTGCTGAAACATTAGAATGGGACTTTCTGTATTATTTCAACACATACTTGACGTTGGTAGGAGATGTAACTCTACGGCAATGACACAGATTTACCTGTGTAGCTTGTGAGTGCCTCTGTGTTACACTGTGACCCTATAAAACCTATCTAAAGGCAAGATGGGAGTGTGTTGCCCTCAATAAATAGCATCGTTCAGATACCTCACAGATTTCGTGATTGTAAAGACAGTTTTCCTGCGGAAAAATGCACCAAATAAATCAGACCCTTATGGTTGCCATCCCCTGATTCAAAGTTAGCAAAACTGTAGCCTAGATATATAGATACAGATGTAGATATAGATAGATATAGATACAGATACAGATACAGATACAGATACAGATACAGATACAGATATAGATAGGTATAGGTATAGGTATAGATATAGTTATAGATAGATATTGATGTACATGTAGATGTAGATTGTTTGGATCATGTTAAAAGCTTTTTAAAAAAGGGTTAGTTGCCAACTACATTCCTTTTTTATTTCTTTTGAAAATTTGGAAGATTGAAACTACATTATCCTTGGGTAGGATTGGCTAGAAATTTGTAGAATTGCTGTAAATCTAGCTTCAGCCTAGCCCACTCTGCTCATGTACATTACCTACCTGATCCTGTTGGAATTTGCTGTTGTGGTTCCTGAAGGTTTTATCCTAGAATTTCCCTGTGCAGGTTTCTCCTATAGCCATGTTTTGGGGATAACATTGAAGCATCTGGGTGTCAGGGAAGCTGGTTACTGAAGTCGACATGATCAGGTACCTAGGCTCTTCTCCAAGTTAAGTAGGGAACCCGGCTCTCTGGCTCAGTGTGGGGTCCTGAAGTCAGGGCTGGTTTGTATCTGTGAAGATTAGAGCAAGAATAAATGGAAGAAACATCCCAGGCAAAGAGTGACTCAATACTTCTTCTTTTTTTTTTTTTTTTGAAAAAAAAATTTTTATGTTTATTTCTGAGAGACAGAAACAGAGCATGAGCAGGAAAGGGGCAGAGAGAGAAGGAAACACAGAATCCGAATCAGGCTCCAGGCTCTGAGCTGTCAGCATAGAGCCCGATGCAGGGCTCGAACCCATGAACTGTGAGATCCTGACCTGAACCGAAGTCGGATGCCCAACAGACTGAGCGACCCAGGTGCCCCATGGTGACTCAATACTTCTGGATAGAGAGAAGGAAACTGTTAACTTCATTGATTTACAAGAGTGCTCAATGGAACGTCCCTCATATAAAAAGATTGTATTCACAGCTAGACAGAAGAGTTAGACAAGGCCTTTGCCTTGGATTTCCACCCGCAGGATCCAATGTAATAGTCCCTGACCTTTGGAAACTGTCGGAAGATGGTGACCTAGCATTGTCTTTGCAATTGTATGTGGAAGGAGGAAGAGAAGGGCAATGTGGGTGGGTAGGTAGCACTAGATGATGTGGAAGAAGCAGAACTGGGTCAAGGAGAATGATTGGTCTTAACAATGTGGCATTTTGTTGGCAGGAAACACAGTGAAACACGCACTCTCTCAATACTTCCTTCATGCATTCTCTGTAACTCCTAGGCTGTGGATTGAGGAAATTGGCATGTGTATGCATGTTGAAACTGATTTTAGATAATGTCCATCAAAACAGGGAAATAAACTAGAAACTAAAGTCAGACCCCAGGGGATTGATAGCTGTATAAGTCATCCCTTACCACAGTAACCCCGTGGACCAATGACCACTAAGCTTCAGTGAGAAACAATAAGCATTTATTGTCTGCAGCACTGAGGTGGTTAACTCAGTTCTGCTGACTTTGTGCTCACGTGTCTGGATGCAGCTGGATGTCACCTGGGGCACATGCGCACCCGAGTTCTGCTCACTGTGTTTTATTATCTCATAGGCTAGTCATTGCGTATACGCATAGCAGTGTTGAGGCTCGAGATAGAGGGCAAACCCAAGAGTAGAAGAGCCGTTCAAGCCCTTCCTTGTGTCATGTTCTCCATGACTAGCAACATGACCAAGGCCAGAGATACAGTGGGAGGGCGCTGTAAAATTAATCCTCATTGATCTCTTGTGGAGTTAAGCTACTAAAATTTCCAGGGTGTTTTTACTGCAGCGTAACCCAGCCTACCTTGACTGATAAAATCATTAAATATCTTCTCAGCGTAATTTTTGCATCACAGGTGAAAAATTATACAGATGACAAATACTTGCGGTCATATATTTTTCAAGGATCTATAACAGAAATTCCGTACTTACACTATAGAGGGCTTATATACTTTATAAGGGGTCATACTATTCCCTTGTTTGTTATACTTTCATTCTTATATGCATGTATATTTTTGGTAAGTTTTAATACCGCAGTTATATTATAGTAAATGAAGTTGGTAGAATTGTGTCCTCATACATTGTCATTGCATATACAATCATGTATAAACTTATCAATAGCAATTCTGTGTTTCCTAGTAGCATTTCAGCAGTTGAGTTGAAAGTAAAATAAACATAAATATCAAATATATAGAAATTCTTTGAGATGTTTATGTAATCACTTTGTGCCAGATGTTTGTTGACTGATTTTGATATTAAGTTCAGTTTGGACTTATCTATACTGTGTTCACAGACTTCTGAACATTAGGCTGTCAGTCCCATGTGTCTGTCCAGCAGACTGGTTGAAATGTAGCTGTCATCTCTGATACCCAGTGATGAAATTCTCTATGTGGGAGGCTCCTAGCTGGTGTCGTAGTCCTGGGGGCTCCTCTTAGGATGTTTCCTCACGGGAACTTAGGTCTTATTAAAGGAATGGACACTCATAAGGCCTGCTGTCCCTTCAAATAAAGAGAAGAAATCTTCACCTGTGGCCCACAGTTATCTTAAAAGCCCTTGGACGATTCCATTAGAAATGCAAGATTATTCAATGCAGCATGGTCTCAGCTGATCACAGAATATTTAACCAAAATGAACATCTGTTGACTAAAACAACTGCCATTTGGTAATGTCTGACATCAGTGAAACAGAGATCTTTTTAGAGTAATGCTGAATTTACACAGATTCTATTTCCACTGACTTCAGTATTCTCTAAGCAGAATAAGTTGACAGTGCAGTCCCGACGTTCTAATTTCAAGTAGATCACTTGTTTTAAAAAGGCCTTTCTCTCTCTTTCGTCACTTGTTCAACTGGACTCTTGTGTCGGGGTTTCTTTTCTCTTCTTCACCTTTCTGACACTTTTGCGCTGCCTAGAAATTCCTGAGATTTGAGAATAATCTTCAACTCAACCAGTACCTCTGTTGACCTTTGGCCCCAGTGAGTGGATAGGTAACAGAAAAAAGGATGCCCACCTAAGAGGATGCCACAAAATGCAACCCTTAGAGCGCGTACGAAAAGCTCACAAATGTGTGTCACCGTGTGGCAGATTTCCACCATGGGTTGTCTTCCCGTCGCACTTAAGAAACCAATTAGAGGTTTAGCTCTTTAAGTCATTCACCCCTCAGTAAACAGTAATCTCCTAAAAGTCAGGGGACTTCCTATTAATAATTAAATCTTTTTAAATCAAAGATTAACTTTCAGTACATACTGAAATGTTAAGCGCGCACACACACACACACACACACACACACACACACACACATTTAAAAACCCAACATATAAGTGATTTGGATTTGGACAAAGCCTCCAAGGTGAGTGAAATGGAGTTTCTACAAAGCACTCAACTTCTGCTGCTGTAAAAGAATGAAGCTGTACCAAAAAGGGAAACCACTCTGTAGGAATTTGATTAAATTTACAGTCTGGTGTATTGTGCTCATTACAGGCTTACCCTTATAATTTCTAAGTTTGTAAAGAACTAGTTAAAATTTTGCTTAAGCAAATATTTTTATTTTGGAAAGAAGCTCATGGACTATACATATGTGCACGTGGTAAGAATTTAACGAGAGAGAAAAATAAGAGGAAGAGGAAATGGTCCAAAGTATTTTTTGGACACCCCTCTTTCTCATCTTGTTCTTTAAATATTCCTTCCATCTTGGCCCTTTTCTGTCCCTCTCACTGTGTCTTCGAGGAATGTTACCCTTCTCCCTGTTTTCACTTACATTTCTGAAGTTTTGCAAAAGTTTGGCTCAATACTCCCTTCAGTGATTTAGACTTTTTCACTCAACTGCTCATGCCCTAAGAACATTCTACACTTAGCACACACATAATATATCTAATTTCTCCTTTGCCCCCAACCTTCTCTTGTTGTTCTCACTGTAAGTCCTTGGATGACTCAGACACCCTTCCAGTTCTCAAGCAAAAGGCTTAGGACCATGCCACACTTGTTTGTTTACTGCACACAGCCAGTTAGTTACTAATTCTTCCTTCTTCCTTCTTTAACATCTGCTCCCCTCTATCCCTATCTCCACTTCATACTTCTATGACTCCTTCCTCTCCACTTTGGTTTTCAGTGGGCTCTTGGCTACGCCTCTGATTTGTTCCAGCCCTTATCTGTACAATCACAGTGATGTCTCTGACTGTATTGTCCCAGTGCTTCTTATCGTGATTGACCATAACAAACTATTCCACAGATGCTCATTTGAAAGGTATTGATGTAATTAGTGTCAACTTTAAAAAGGTTTCTCTCTTTCTAAAAGAATAATTATATAGTTCTAAATATTACATGGGTCAAAGGAGAAATCCCAAGAGAAATTTTAAAATATTTTTAACTATGTGAAAATGAAAACAATGTATCTCGTACTTTATGGGATAGAGTGAAAGCAGTGCTAAGAGGGAACTTATAGCATTGAATACATATATTATGCATATAGGTATATTACGCATCTAATGATCTAAAGTCAATAATCTAAGTTTCCAGCTTAGGCAAATATCAAAAGAAGAGCAAAATAAATCAAAGTAAGCTGAAGAAAAAAGAAATAGTAAGAATTAGAACAGAAATCAATGAAATTAAAACAGGAAATAAATAGAGAAAATCAATGAAACCAAAAACTAGTTCTTTGAAAGGTCGATAAAATTGATAAGCCTCTAGTCGGGCTAAGAAAAAAAGTGAGAGGACACAAATTCTAAAACATAAATGGAAGAGGGGACTTCACTGTAGATCCCATAGAATTTGAAAGGATTATAAAGGAATACCATGAACAACTTGATGACCACAAATTTGATAGTGTGGATGAAATGGCACACTATATGCCAAAACTCACACAAGAACTCACACACAAGAAGAGAAAGATCTAATAAAAATGAAGAATTTAATCAATAGTTAAGAATATTCCAAAACAGAAAATTCCAGGCCCATATGGTTTCACTGGTGAATTCCACCAAATACTTACGGAACAAATTATAGTAATTGTCTACAATCTCTTCCAAGGATAGAAGCAGATGGGATACTTTGTAATTCATTCCATTAGGCCAGCACCATTACCCATATGCCATAATCAGACAAAGACATTACAAGAAAACGACGACCAGTATCTCTGATGAATATAGATGCAACATTCAACAAAATATTGCCAAATTGCATCCAAAAAAGTATATGAAGAATTATAAACCATGACCAAGTATGCAAAGCTGGTTCAACACTTAAAAATCAATTAATGTGATCTGTCATATCAACAGACTGAAAAAGAAAAGTTGCATGATAATATCAATATATGCAGAAAATATACAGAAAAGTGTCTGACAAAATCCAAATCTTCATGGTAAGAACTATCATTAAACTAGAAATATAAGAGAATTTTTTTCCAATTGATAAAGACTATGTACAAAAAAAATCTATACCTCACATTGTACTTATTCATGAGAAACTTGAAACTTCCCCTGGGAAACTTTAAGTTTCCTTGTTCCTCATGGAAGGTATGTCCCTGTCACCATTCCTTTTCAGCATCATCCTGGAAGTTCTTGCTAATGCGACAAAACAAGAAAAGGAAATGAAAGGAATATAGATTGGGAAGGTAAAGATGAAACTGTCTTTGTTCAGGGATGACATGATCATCTCTATAGAAAATCCAAAACAGTCCACAAAAACCTTCTGGAACTAATAAGTGATTACTGCATGGCTTCCAGGTACAAAATTTAATATACAAAAATCAGTTGCTTTCCTGTGTATTAACAATAAGCAAGTGGAGTTTGTTACTGAAAACACAGTACCATTTACATTAGCATCTGGAAAAAATAAAATATTTAGGTGTAAATCTAAGAAAATATTGGGGGCGGCTGGGTGGCTCAGTTAGTTAAGCATCTGACTTCGGCTCATGTCATGATCTCATGGTTTGTGAGTTTGAGCCCTGCATCGGGATCTGTGCTGACAGCTTGGAGCCTGAAGCCTGCTTTGGATTCTGTGTCTCCCTCTCTCTGTTCCTCCCCCACTCATACTCTGTCTCTGTCTCTGTCTCTCTCTCTCTCAAAAATAAAGATTAAAAAATTATTTTTAATAAAAAAAGAAAATATGTACAAGATACATATGAGGAAGACTATGGGCTGGTGAATGAAATCAAAGAACTAAATAAATGGAGAGATATTCAATGTTTATGGATAGGAAAACTCAGTATCTTTAAGATGTCAATTCTTCCCAAATTGGTGTATAGATTAAGTACAATCCCAATCAAAATCCCAACAAATTACTTTGTAGGTATCAACAAAGTGATTTTGAAGTTTATATGGAGAGGCAAAAAAACATAAGAGTAGCCAACACAATATGAAAAGAGAACAAAATTAGACTGGTTCTACTTGACTTTTCGACTTACAAAACTGCAGTAATCAAGACAGTGTGCTATTGGTGAAAAAATAGACAAATAGATCAATAGAACAGAATAGAGATCCAGAAACAGACCTTCATAAATATAGTCAGTTGATCTTTGTCAAAGAAGCAAAGGCATCGCTGTGGAGCAAGGACAGTCTCTTCAACAAATTGTGCTGGAACATCTGGACATTCACGTGCAAAAACATGAATCTAGACACAAACCTTACACCTTTCACAAAAAGTAACTCAGAATTGATTGTAGACCCAAATATAATATATGAAAAACTATAAAAGTCCTAGAAGAGTACATAGGAGGAAGCCTACATGACGTTGGGTATACAATGGCTTTCTAGATGCAAAACCAAAGAAATGATCTGTGAAAGAAAGAATTGGTAAGAGGGGCTTCATTAAAACTTAAAACTTCGGCTCTGCAAAAGGCAATTTATCAGGAGAATTTGAAGACAAGCCACAGACTAGAAGAAAATATTTGCAAAAGACACATCTGATAAAGGACTGTTATCCAAAAATACATCAAGAACTCTTAAAACTCAACAAGAAGAAAATGGATAATGCAATTAAAAATGGGCCAAAGAAGATGTGTAGATGGAAAATAAGCATATGAAAAGATGCTCCACATCATATGTCATCAGGGATATACAAATTAAAATAACGAGATACCGGGGGCTATGCAAATTAAAATAACGAGATAAATGCTCCCCATTTAGAATGCACCATTCCGCAACTCTGACAACACCCAATGTTTACAAGGATGTGAAACTATAGGAATTCTCAGGCATTGTTGGTGGGCATCACAAAATGGTACTACCACTTTGGAACACATTTTGGTGGTTTCTTACAAACCTAAACATACTCTTACCATAGGATCCAGCAGTCACACTTCCTGGTGTTTATCCAAAGTAGTTGGAAACAAGTCCTCACAAAAAAACTGCACGTGGATGTTTATGGCAGCTTAGACATAATTGCCAGAACTAAGAAGCAACCAAGCTCTCCTTCCGTAGGAGAATGGACAAATGAACTATGGTCCATCCAGACAATGGAATATCATTCAACACTGAAAAAGAACTGAGCTATTAAGCCTCGAAAAGATATGGGAGAAACTTAATACTGCTGAGTGAAAGGCTACATACCATATGATTGAATTGTATGACATTCTGGAAAAAGTAAAACTGTGCACAATAAAAAGATCAGTAGTTGTCTGGGGCAGAGGTCAGAGAGAGTTAACTAGTCAGTGCACAGAGGCTGTTTAGGGGAGTGAAAATACTCTGTATGGTAACATTACAATGAATATTGTAACTTTTTCTAAACCTATAGAATACACACCACTATAGCGTGAACTATAATGTAAACTGGAGTTTTACACTATAGTGTAAACTGGAGTTTGGGTGATTATGATATGTTAATGTAGGTCCATCTTTGGCAAAAAAAAAACCAAACCCGAAATGTTTCATTTTATTCAAAAATGAATAAGTTAAAATTTTTTTTAGTAAAAATTAAAAAAAAAATGTTCTGGTGGTTTTTTTCTTCTCCCCAGTGTTTATCCTGCTTTAAACCACGCTTGTTTCTGATCTTCAACAACCTCACTCATCTCACCTTTTATACTCTCGTCCCCCAACCCTCATTATCAATTTCTGCATAGCAACCAAAGGCATTTAAAAATGAGATCTGACCTGTGCCTCCCCTACTTTCAACCCTGCAGCGGCTTTCTGTTGGCTTAGAATAAATGCCAAGCTCCTATCCCTTGGCTTCCCATGTTCCAGGCATATCTACTTCCCTTCTGATCCAGGAAATCTCCTTCCAGACTTAGGATGTCAGACATGCTCCGTTTGGGATGCTTGCCTTTTTTTCATGGATGATTCCTTCCCACTTGTCAGGCTTCAATTTAAATTACCCCTGCTCGGGCAGGTCTTCCCTGGCAGTGCATGGAGTAACCCCCACCCCGACCCCAGAATTACTCCACCACACTCGGAAGTGCAGAGATTAAGACCACAGACTCTGGCTTCAAATGACCTGTGTTAAAACCCCAAACCAGCACTTTAAAGTTGTATTATGTCAAGAGATTCTGTAATTCCTCTGTCCCCCAGTTTCCTCATTTGAAAGGAGGGGATAATATCAGAGTTAACTTATCTGATAAGGTTGAGGTTTTGAATGGGTTGATACACATCATGCACTCACTGAGGACAGTACCTGGCACATAGAAATCCTTATGTTAGTGATTAGTACAGTACGTCGTTGTGGTCTTATAAAAGAGAAAAGAATTTCAATGCATTTTAATTGCTTATTTTTTATTCCCTCTTCTCTAATAACAAGGCAGGGACTATATCTGCCATTTCCCCCCACTACTATGTACCCAGCTATTCCTGGCACATAGGAGAACATCAGCAAGTATTTATTGAAGAATTGTGAATTGGGATCAGACTTTGCCAAATTAAATTAAACCATATTGCTGAGGCTCAGCTTTTTTTTTTTTAATTTTTAATGGTAGGCAGTGGAGTGGCACCTGCTAATGCTTAGAATTGGGTGAGACTTAGCCACTTCCCGACAACCTGTATCTAACTGCCTGTTTTGCCATGCCTGCAAGCATTTATAAAGCAAGCATTGATCCTCAAACAGGCACGAAAGAGGATCCAACTGTCTGTGAAATCAGATAGAATCCTTTGAGGCAGGGCTGATCTTTAGCTATTAGGCACTGATACGACTATATTGGTTGTTGACTACTAGCGCTTATGTTGCTTGGTGTGTAATTCCTGTCCAGATTCCTAGAGTGCCTCTGACCTTCTTAAGCATCTTCAGGAGCTCAAACTGAATGCCCAAAAAAGGGTTAAAAGCTGTCTCTGAATACCACTAATTTCACCCATGAAAACTCACTCTGATTCAAATTATTGAAAATAGCTCTTGCTGATCAGATGTAGAAATAGATCAAACTCTGGTAGTAGCTTCCCTCTGGAGGAAGGGGCTTCTTACTGGAAAGGGAGTTGACCAGTCCTGGAGCATGAAATCCTTATTAGAGCATTTGACTAAATTTGCAGCGTGGCTTATACTAGAAATCTGCAAACTGTAGCTCTAAGCCAGACCCAGCTGCTGCCTGTTTTCCTACGGCCTGTGGGCTGAGAAAATTTTTTTACATTTTTAAGTGGTGGGGAAGAAAAAAAAAAGAAGAAGAATATTGTGGTGTAAAAATTTTATACGATTCAAATTTTAGCACCTAATAAAGTATTTTTGGAACAGAGAATGCTCATGTTTATGCTCTGTGTATCACAGCTTTGGCCTTTCCATGGTGGAGGTGAGTAGTTGGGTTGGAGACCTTGTGACACAGAAATCCAAAAATACTCACTGTTGTCCCTTGACAGAGGGACAATCCTGGCTTACCCTACCAATGAGCTATCCATGCTCAACAGTTTAACATAAACTATACATATCTATAAAAAGTGTAAAAATACTTATAATAAACGTGGCAAAAGGTTAAATGGTTCAGCTAATATGGATAATGTGAACTGTTTCTGGAAGACTGTTAAGTGACACTGGACAGTACTCATGTATTAAAAGGAATGAATCAGGCAGAGAAAGACAGATGTCATCGTATGTTTTCACTCATATGTGGAACTTGAGAAACTTAACAGAGGACCATGGGGGAAGGGAAGGGGGAAAATAGTTTCAAACAGAGAGGGAGGCAAACATTAGAGACTCTTAAATACAGAGAACAAACTGAGGGTTGATGGGGGGGCGGGTGAGAGGGGAAAATGGGGGATGGGCATTGAGGAGGGCACCTGTTGGGATGAGCACTGGGTGTCCTATGGCAGCAATGAATCATGGGAATCTACCCCCAAAACCAAGAGTGCACTGTATACACTGTGTGTTAGCCAACTTGACAATAAATTATATTAAAAACAGAGTAATAATAAAATGGGGAAAAAATCTAAAACTATATGATTGCAATTTTAATATTTGATATATATATGTAATATTACACTGGTTTATAATGAGAAAGAAATGGAGCAGATTAATGGGTAACAGCTTACTTTTCTGTATTTATTGCCTAAATAAACCTATTTATTCTAAATAAGCTTGCATCAGTTTTATCAGTTTTCAAATAACAAGACTAAATGGCAATGCAGAACATCAAACTCATGGTAAAGCTAAGTAAAAGGAAGTTTGCATAGTCTTCTTCATTAGTGAAATAAACATAAATGTGCCATAGTTCCAGAATAAAAATATTCCAGTTATTCTCAAGAGATAGGAAAGTGTTTTATAAATGGCAAAATATCTCTTAATCACTTGTTATCGCTCCATTCCATTATAAAATACGAGAAGAGAAGTGGTGCTCTTTCCCTAGTTCTTAATGATTCATAGAGAATTGTATTCTTTTTTTTAAGTTTATTTATTTATTTTGAGAGAAAGAGAGAGGGAGAGCAGGAATGGGGGAAAGGGCCTGGAGAGAGGGAGGGAGAGAATCCCAAGCAGGCTCTGCGCTGTCGGCACAGAGCCTGACTTGGGCCTTGATTCCACGAACCATGAGATCATGACCTGAGTCGAAATCAAGAGTCAGCTGACCACCACTGAGCCACCAGGGCATGCTCAGAAAATAATTCTATTCTTGAGCATGAAAAGAAGGAGAAGTTTTAAACCAATACACAGGGCATAGGGCTATCCAGACAAAAAAAAATCTATTCCCCTCATTGCTTGCCACTGAACAATAGCTTAGGTAGGTTATGATAGGGTATTAATTTCTTCTAAGGCCAGTTGCTAGGCATTTGTCATGGACCATAAGTGATGTGACAGGATATAACAGAATCGGCATCTTTCATAACATACTACTTCAGTCAACTGTGTGCAATCCTTCTTCTTCTGGGCTGCCTCTTCCTGATCGGACCTTTTTATGATTATAACTTCCTATAGTCCCTGATTGAAGCTAGTTATTTTCTATCAACTTTCTATTTCCTCAGCCTCATCTAACATAGTTCAGTTTCTTCTAACTGTTCCCCAGCCCAGTAATGTTCATTTAAGGCCATACCTTTGTAAGTGACATCTTTCAGAATGATGTGCTGTATATAGTATCTTTTGGATGACCACTCTACCAAATATATTTAAGATAGTAAGACAAGTTGTGAGGTTCTTAGTCCTGTTGCGTAGTTTCCACTGGACTAAAAATCCCCCAGACGTGCTCATTTTCCTATTCAGCAATCAGTGATGGGGAAAATCTGTATTTAAGATACTGTTGTACAAAGGGAGAGGGGAAAAGGTGCTGATACACAAAATTAGAAAGGGTGATCCTTATCAGAATATCGTATATTTCCTGTTAGATATACAGTCAATCCTCACTATTTTCAGATTCCATATTCATGAATTTGTCTACTTGCTAAACTTTGTTCGTACTCCCAAGTCAGAACGCATGTGTCTTTTGTAGTCATTCATGGGATTTGCACAGAGTGGCAAATGATTTTAGTTGCCGGACATGCACATTCCCAGCTGAGATCAAACAAGGCGGCATACCACCTTCTTGTTTTAGCTCTCCTACTGTAAGGAAGGGTTTATTTAGTGCCTTTTTTTTTTTCTTCACTTTTCTGCTTTTTTGCTCTGTGTGATTTTGCTGTTTAAAATAGCCCCCGGGCACAGTGCTGAAGTGCTGTGTGATGCTCCTCAGTGCAAGAAGGCTGTGATGTACCTTATGAAGAGAATACGTGTTAGACAAGCTTCAGTCAGGCATGAGTTATGGTGCGATGAGTTATGGGTTCGATGTTAGTGAATTGACAATACGTATTAAATAAGGTGCCTATTAAATGAGCTATATATTGACAGGTTGATGAAAATCTGTGGCCAGAGGCTTACAGGAACCTCACCCTTCATGTCCCTAGGAGTAATGCTTCATCTTTCACTAATTTAGTGTTTGGGTTGATTTTGTAGAACGTAGCTAATAACGAGCATCTACTGATTCTGTTTGGGCTGGTACTTAAGTTTAGAGAAAAGTCTTGGGGTAATTATTAAAATAACGATGGTTATTCATTCAGCATTTACTGAGAATTTCTGTGTATAAAATGCACAGCAATGATCAAAAGACACAAATATCCCTGCCCTCAAACTTCCATTATAGTTAAATTTCTTGACTTCTGAAGGCCTGTGCCACACACTTCATGTGCATCATGTAACACTACTGCAAAGTGGGTCTTTTAAGGCCCATCACAAAGGAAGCTGTAATTCAAATAATTTTAAATAAGTAGCCCAAGATAAAACAGAGTGTCCGCTCCAACAAGGTTTCAAACCCAAGCTGACTTGATCTAAACCTCTACTCTTTTTTTTTTTTTAATTTTTTTTTTTTTTAACATTTATTCATTTTTGAGACAGAGAGAGACAGAGCATGAACAGGGGAGGAGCAGAGAGAGGGAGACACAGAATCTGAAACAGGCTCCAGGTTCTGAGCTGTCAGCACAGAGCCCGACGCGGGGCTCGAACTCACGGACCGTGAGATCATGACCTGAGCCGAAGTCGGACGCTTAACCGACCGAGCCACCCAGGCGCCCCTAAACCTCTACTCTTAAATACTATGCTGTTGTCATGATTTACTTTTAAACTACCTAAAATGGTATACTGAGACTTGGTCATAGAAAATCCACATGCCTACTGAATATTTCCATTTTATGAATTCAATGCTACAGGATAGCACTTCTTCAGATTCAGTAATTTAGGTGAATATTACATCGTGGGTCTAATCTCGTTTTGCCTTTGGTAGATTCTTCATCGTCTTGTTCTTCTTTGGAAATTGGAGTTAACTTTGAAAAACGCTCTTGGTCTCTGGACACTGTGAGTTTACATGTAGCATTTGATGAAAATGGACATGGCAGACATTGTTAGGATTAAACTTTGAAGAGAGGGGGATTTTCCAACGTTTTTTTTTTTTTTTTTTTTTTTTTATTTATTTTTGGGACAGAGAGAGACAGAGCATGAACGGGGGAGGGTCAGAGAGAGGGAGACACAGAATCGGAAACAGGCTCCAGGCTCCGAGCCATCAGCCCAGAGCCTGACGCGGGGCTCGAACCCACGGACCGCGAGATCGTGACCTGGCTGAAGTCGGACGCTTAACCGACTGCGCCACCCAGGCGCCCCAAGAGAGGGGGATTTTCTATTAACGTTTTAGGGCGATAAGAAGAAAGCATTTTATTAAACATCGCATAGTGACATTCTAAAAATCTTGTTTCAACATCTGCCTAGTTTTCCAAATTTCACTAATGGCACTTATCATTCTCAGCTTCATTATCTTTTGTCCCTCACACTCTCCCAGCCTCCTCTTGAGCCATTCCACCTCCTGGAGACCCTCCTCAGCCCTCATGACTTTTGCCAACATTTGGTTTGTCAGCTACCTGATAAGACAGTCTAGACAAGGAGATTTCAGCAGAGCTCATGAGTGTGGTAACAATCTCGTCACGCCTCTGGCTGGTTTCATTTTAACATACTATCCTTCACCAATATTCTTCCAGTTTGGGTTTTACATTTTTAAGGTGGCTTAGGAATTTTACTTCTTTATTTGAAAAATACTTTACCTTTTATTTTAAAATTTCCACCAAAATCATTAAGAGAGAGCAAATTAAAATGTCTGGCAATTACATGTTCAACATGAGCCAAGATTAAAATTCAGAATTCCAAATTCAAAATAAAATGCAGCCATGTTCCCGAATTATTAAATATTCATCTGCTAAAACATGGTGAGGCAGAAAAATTATTTACTGGTGTTTTTGAGATACTAGGTAGAGTGAACTTGTTTTTAATCAAAGTTTCACCTTATACTTTTTTTTTTTTTTTTTTTTTGGTACATAAACTTTAGATTGTACAGAACCCCTTTAAAGAAAATGTTAATGTAGAGTATGGGGAAAAAGCACTAAGCACATTTTAAAAATACAGTTGTATGATTGGAAACCAAAGGATTCCTTACCTTTTTTTTATTACATACTTAAAGTTTCCTTCAAATACAATAAAACTTGTGTCTGGACAATGCATCTTTAAGATAAAAGCCACTTTTCAAAACAGAAATGCTTCCATTGAGGGTTCATGTGTTTGGGGAAACATATTTTTCAAAACTCACACTAAAGGCTGCATTCTGTGATGTGTTAGCTAAACACATAATTTCGTTCCTGTTACTAACTTTATTCACATTCCTTTTTCCTTATCTCGTGGAGACCCGCTGTCCTGTGGGTTATTTAAAAAAAAAATGCCAAAACAATGCAGCTGTTGCCATGGTCAGAAACATTACATTCTGTTAACTGAGGGTTTCCTTTTTCTTTCCACCATTTTTCAGGTTAGTAAACTCTGATTCCTCTATGTGAAGTTGTTAATTTCTTATTAGCCCATCGTACATACAGCAGTGATTTCTGTCACAGTTAGACATAATGAAGCTTAGTGTTTTGGAAAGGCAGTATAGAATTGAGGGCATAGATTTCTTAAGTCAGAGCCCGGCCTCTTGAGTGAGTTATCTAGGCTTTCGTACTTGATTTTCACTTCTCCCTGTGACTAGAGGACCATGCAATTTTCAATGGACGTGCTTCCTTATTCGTTTATAACATTGTTTGACAGATTTTTTTTTAATGTTTAGTTGTACATTAAAAACTGCTGTGCTGCTGCTTAAATATTTGTCAGCCGTTACACGATCTGGAAGTCCTGTGTATGCCAGCGGGCTGACACATTAGATTCCATTCTCTTCCAGCTCAGTCCTGGCGCTGGTTTTTATTTCCCCATCAAAGTGCAATTTTCTTTGACTTAGTCATTTTCACTTAAGTCATTTTACAATTGCAGCAATTTGGAAATTGCCAAGCTTGGAATGATAATCTTTTAAAATTTAAACTCAGGTTAGAAGTTTCCCCCTGACGTGTGAGTGGTGCTAAATATTTTCACAATTTTGTGTAGGAAGGAAGAAAAACGGCGATTCATTCACATCGTTCATTGCTATCCTAGAGTCAAGCCAGGGATGGTGACACTGTTCTGACAAATTAACTTCGCTATATTATACTAGACACTGTTGAAAAGAGATGATAGGATCAGTCATCCTCATAGTAAGGCGGACGAAATAAATTTCCTTCCTTTAGCTTGCTAGGCAATTTGATGTAACTGTTCCCTTACCTCTTTCTGATCACAAACTCTTACAGCTTCTCCTTGTCAAATATTAAAGTAGCGCTATAATAAAATGTAGACATTGCATTGATGAATAATACACCTATTAGACTATTTTGGTAATACGGTGATTATTAGCTACATGAAACTGTGACACAATGTATGTGGGGGAGAAAGCAAGTCCCACCGTGTTCTCCAGTGGCATTCCCAAATTGACATATTTACTCAAAGGAAACACTAAGATATGAATGGTGGGTGCCTGGGTGACTCAGTCAGATGGGCGTCCAACTTCAGCTCAGGTCATGATCTCATGGTTCATGGGTTCGAGCCCCGTGTCAGGCTCTGTGCTGACAGCTTGGAGCCTGGAGCCTGGAGGCCGCTTCAGATTCTGGGTCTCCCTGTCTCTCTGCCCCTCCCCCACCTGTCTCTCAAAAAAATAAATAAACTTTAAAAAAAGATATGAATGGGAGTGGAGTATGATTCTGGATTCTGGTTTTAGGTGTCGGTAGTTATTTAGATGGTAGAAAAGATTCTCGAATATGTATTTTATAAGAAACCCAAAGCTTAGTAAATTATCATGTAATTTTAAGACAACACAATCCCCAATATACAGGGAGCGAGATTTATGTTATCTCTCACCTTCATAGAACACTTCATCATTTTTATTTTATTTTATTTTTTTTAATTTTTTTTTTCAACGTTTTTTATTTATTTTTGGGACAGAGAGAGACAGAGCATGAACGGGGGAGGGGCAGAGAGAGAGGGAGGCACAGAATCGGAAACAGGCTCCAGGCTCCGAGCCATCAGCCCAGAGCCTGACGCAGGGCTCGAACTCACGGACCGCGAGATCGTGACCTGGCTGAAGCCGGACGCTTAACCGACTGCGCCACCCAGGCGCCCCAAACACTTCATCATTTTTAATATTCTACCATATTATTCATCCTGCAACAAGCCTCTTACAAAGACACGGTCTCCCCCACTTTGCAGATTAAAACCCTGGGCCCCAGGACCGAGATAAGTAGCACGTCCGCGATCTCACGTGCAGGAAATGCAGTCTCTCCCGGATCTGAGCACCGTGCTCTTGAGTCTTTGGTGGATGTGCTGCGGCTGCTCTCCATCACGTAGCACACGGCCCTGCTGCGTAAGCGTAGAAGTTCATGAAGATACAACATAATAAAGCAGTGATTTGGCGAATCGACACTGCTGGTAGCAACTTCGGTGTAAATACTGCCTGTTTGAGTCATCTTGACAGCTCCCCTTGTTTTGTGGTCCTCACCGCCTCATCCATCCAAAGGATGGCTCCATCCGCGATTAGTGCGTACAGGATGGGCTTCTTTCCCGGTGAGGGTCTCCCCGCTCACGACGAGTCTTGCTTCATCATCCGGGTCTGTTGTTAATGGTGTTTCTGCCCCCCTCAGCTCGCCGTGCTGTGGCCGTTCTGATGGGATCCTCTGCTCGCTCTCTGGGCTTAAGCGGCTGCTCCGTTCCATGCAAGCAGCGGGGCCCTCCTCACAGGACATGGGTTCCCGGGTTCGGACACTGAGCCTGCCATTTGCTGCTTCTTTGGGGAACGAGGCTCAATTTTCTTATCTGGAAAATAAGAGATACTTACCCGGGAAAAGCACAGGGTTGTTTTTGAGACAGATGTAAACAATGCATGTAAAAATTTTGCAAATTATAAAACAATGATTTTATTTTTTTTATAAATGTTTTTCAAGTTTTATTTATTTTTGAGAGAGAGACAGAGCAAGTGAGAGGGGGAGGGGCAGAGAGAGAGAGAGAGGGAGAGAGAGACTCTCAAGCAGTCTCCGCACTGCCAGCGTGGAGCCCATTGTGGGGCTCGAACTCACAGGCCACGAGATCGTGACCTGAGCCGAAACAAAGAGGTGCTTAACCGACTGAGCCACCCAGGTACCCCTAAAACAGAATAATTTTAGCGAAGTAGCCTAGTGTCTCTGAACCCCATTGCTGGAATTGTTGAAAATTCAAACACGATGACGGTGGAGGACATATGCTTACTTTCCATGTCTGTCTGCAGGATCTTATATGGTAGGCTCGCCCCACTGTGGCGTCGACCCTTTTCATTGGTCTTCTGAAAGTGTGTTGCTTGTTTTTCATTTTCATGTTCATTTGAAAATGCGGTCACTCTTTACTGAACGGTCCCTGCACGCTTGTCAGCCCCCGCAAACCGCTGCAGATGCTGAGATGAGTGACTGGGCCTGGGGAGTTGCGGGGCTGGGGGGCTGCTTTACCAAGAGGCTTGGTGGAGGTGCCAGAGGCCCCATGGCAGCAGAGACAACGGGCTTTGCTCCCAGCCCGGAAGATTGGGGTAACATTTCCCAGGAATATCAAGCGGTAGAGGGAAACCAGCATCCTTAACGTGGCCCGCGAACCACCGCACAACATGGCCACAGCCCTTGTCCCTGATTTCAGTCCGATGGTCACCCAGGCATGCCGGCCTTCAGCCTGGCTTCTGTGCCCTCTAGTCCCGAAACTCACCTGCCGCGTCCCATCTCACAGTCCTTGCTTTGCTCCCTTCTCTGCCCGAATATGCTTCCCCAGACGCCCGTGGGGCTCACCTTCTCGTCTCCTTCATGTCTTTGATCAAAGGCCACTTGGTCTGTAAGGTCTTCTCCTTCCTGCCCTGTTTAAAATAACACTCCACGCTAGCCCTGCTTTGACTTTCTTCGCAAGAGTTTTTTACTTCCAGCACACTAAGTATTTATCAATATTTTAAATTACCTGTCTTCACTGGAATGTGTGCTCTGTGGCTCCCCCCACCCTTGTTAGGAGTTAAGTATAAAGCATTCTTAGCAGGGGGCGCCTGGGTGGCGCAGTCGGTTAAGGGTCCGACTTCAGCCAGGTCACGATCTCGCGGTCCGTGAGTTCGAGCCCCGCATCAGGCTCTGGGCTGATGGCTCAGAGCCTGGAGCCTGTTTCCGATTCTGTGTCTCCCTCTCTCTCTGCCCCTCCCCCGTTCATGCTCTGTCTCTCTCTCTGTCCCAAAAATAAATAAACGTTAAAAAAAAAAAAAAAGCATTCTTAGCTGTCAGAATAGGGGCCCGAGAGTATCACTGGGGAATGAGCCACACCCTGCGTGGCCAGCTTTACGTGCGTTATCTCATTCGATCCTTACAGCTGAGCTGTGAGTTAGGTCTAATTGCCTCCTTCGTATTGCAGCAGAGACCGTGGCTCTCAGAGCCACAGAAGCTTGCCCACGCCTCAGCTACTGGGTGATAGAAGTAGGCTTTGAATCGTGGTAGAGAGCCCGTACGCTGAGTCTTGACCCTCGAATCTAGACAGGAAAGAGAACCCGGCATATTTGGTGCACTGCTTCATCTACCTGTGACTTGGGAAGTGGCTGGGGATGTGGTGCCAGGAATTGAGGCTGGGAAGGCAGCAGGAGATCCTTTGTCGGCTTTGTGACAGTCTGGTATTTCCATGTGACGGTTATTGAAGGATGCCGAGCAGGGAGTAGGGTGACCAGACTGCTGTTCTAGGAAGATCACTCCAGCTACGGAGTGATGAATATACATTAGAAGGAATCGGTGTTGGGCTTGGGAAGCCAGCTGGGAGGTTATCAGAGTAGCCCAGGCCAAGAAAAAAAAAAAAAGACAAAAAACTGAACCAAGTGAATGACAGTGGAAATGGAGAGGTTGGAAGGCAAAATGGGCTGATGTGTGTAAAAGTAGATATGGAAGCAGGTGAAGGAGAGTCTTGGATGGTACATTTCTGGGACAGATGGGAGATGGGTGGTGCCGCTCTCTTACCTTCTTGGATGAGTTTTCTACTTTCTTTATATTAAGAAAATAAAATATATATTACTATATTATATATAGCTATTATATATATACATTTTATTGAATAATATTACAATTATATATATTACTTCCAATAATAAACCATGTTGTGAAATACACGAACGTGCTAACATTTAGGAGTATATAACGCTCACACAGTTCATTAACTATCATTATCTCTTGAGGAGGAACCAGAGATACGAGCCCTGGGAATTCTGTCTGGAGCTCACAAACACTCCAGAGAGAGCCCTTTGATTTTGGCACAAATAAAAATAAATATAGTAATATTAAGTAATTCATAATAAGTAATTATGTTCATAATTCATAATAAGTAATAGTATCATCATCATTGTTACACATTTAATAGCACATCCTCCTCTTCGGCCACCTGTCAATGAGCAGCTCACTCCTGCCCCCAAAGACTGTTTTCCTAACTCTGCCTGGAAAAGAGAGATTACTGAATGTGAAAGTAGGCTATTGACAATAACCAGTGCAGTGGCCTGCTCTTGGCAGGTTTTTTGCTTTGCCTGGCAAAGTTACCCACAGTATCTTATTAGGTACTTTATATTTAAATCACAGTAGAATTTTCCACAGTGCCATCCTTCATATAACTAAAAAAAATTGTTAAGCTTGTTTACATAATGGATGTAAATGTTAAGAAGACTTCTTTTCAGGGAGCATGAGGATTTAAGATAAACACCTCTGATTTTCATTGCCTCATCTTTAAACTAGGGAAAATAACCCCAACGAAGGTTTGATGTGTGGGAATTACATGAGATAATGTTTATAGAGTTTCTCGGAACAGAGATCAATAATATTCCAAGTGTTCTTCAAAAAGCAGTTAGTAGTAACGGGATTGGTATCATCATTAAAATGATTACTGTATTATGTATTGATGTAATTTAGCCTAGGAAAACCTTTTAGGGTCTGCATGCAAAGTGTGCTGTCTTTAGAATTTCGATATTGGGAAGTAAACGGTTGAGTTTAAGAATGATCTCAGTTGGGACGCCTGGGTGGCTCAGTCAGTTAAGCGTCCAACTGTGGCTCAGGTCGTGATCTTGTGGTTTGTAGGTTTGAGCCCCGCGTTGGGCTCTGTACTGACAGCTCAGAGCTTGGAGCCTGCTTCAGGTTCTGTGTGTGTGTCTCTCTCTGCCCCCCCCCCCCCCCCCCCGCCACTCGTGCTCTGTCTCTTAAAAATGAATAAATGTTAAAGAAAAAAAGAATATGATCTTGGTTTGGTAAATGAAGCCATAGTTAGATGAATTTATTTGAACAATCTAAAATTCAAAGTCTATGTCACGGCAACTAGTGGGCCATTATAATCCTTGTTTGATAGTTTATGCACAATCAAATATGGCCTGGCACTCAAGTAACCAGAAGCTCAAGTAATTCTAAGCCCGTTGTAAGAAAGTAACAAGGGATGAGATTGTGAGCTGTCTATGTGTTTGGTATGATAGCTGCCATTTTTATTTCATTTTTTATGAAATTGAACCAACTTGGGCCGACCATGTATTCCTCGGGTCACTTTGGTCCCCATGCTCACGGACTTCACACGTGCACTTAATCTGTTGCTCCTTCTTTGAATGAGTGACTCCAACTTTAGTGAAGAAAAGTATCTTAAGGGTCAGCATAGTATTGATATTCCTATATACTATGCTCTGGTGTTTGTAATAACCTGCTTTTCCAAAAACAAGAATCCACTATGCTAAACCATATGGAATTGCTGAACTAGACTGTTCTAGATCCACAGGATGGCACTTTTATTAGGTTCCATCACTAATAAGACGAAGGCAGTGAGTTAGTTCCTAACAGTAAGTTAGTCTACCGAAGCATTCATGAGAGTAATCCGTAGGCCATCAGTTAACAGGGAATAGGGAGGGAGTGGATCATTCTCTGCTCCTACTTGTTGAACTGTAGGTAGTAGGAAGCATTTTGAGGAAGGAAGTTCAAGTGATTTCAGAAAGGTGGAAAATCTTCCTGTCTTTAAGGCCGTTGAATAAAGAGATGATTCACATAGAAGTCTTGAAAAGCATGGATAAGGTGACTTACCAAAGTGATATTCTGAGCACACGGTAATTAGAGGAACAACTGGTAGATCGTGTTAAGACATTCGTGGTAAAAAAGCACTCCAGTACTGTCACACTCCGCAACATCAAGCCTTTTTATAGCCCACCTTGATTGTGTTTTAACTTGACATTTGGGATAAGCCTCTAACACGTTCTCCTTCTTTTTCATCTTTTTGTGATTCGCGCTTCCTTACTGTGGCTTCTTCTCCAGTCTTCCTTCTGTCTTTTTGTTCCAGTGTCCCACTTAGCAAAATCAAAACCGTGAATGCATAAAAAAGTTGTTAGTCAATCCTCCCAGTATCCTTGGTCAGTATAGTAATCAAAACTGTGGTTTTGAAAGCCACCTTGGCATTTATAAATAGAGAGGATCTTTCTGGCGCGAAGATACTTCCATCTGTCTAAACATTAAAGTTCTGTTGACATCATACACCAACTCTAAGATAACTTCTCTCTGAAAGCGGGATTGCCGTGAAAAGCCCATCATGCCCTGGGACATACTCTTTAGTGTGTTGAACACAGGTCAGTGTGAAATAGTTCAAGAAACAAACCCACGCAAAAAGGCACTATTCCTTTGCTTGTTCTTTTTCCCAGAGGTGGCACAGCTGAAGAGACCCTTTAACAGCGTGTCTTTGTCTTCCCTGAAATCACGCAATCCCAGCACTTTGACTGTCATAACGTGTTAGACCCTTCGAGAGCTCAGAGTTTATTTCCTCCAAACGCTTCATGTTACACCCGAGGAAATGGAGGCATACACAGAAAGTAGTGATTGGGGCTTTGACCTAGAGTCACTGTGAGTCTGTCGCTCAGTCATGATGATGGAAATACACCGTCATGCTGCCGGGAGCCCTGTTTGTTGTTTCTCCAGGGGGTCTCAATAGAGATTTCTAGTTTACCCTCTGTGATTTTAAGTTTTTTGAAGCAGAGAGATGGGAAACTCACTTCAGCTGGGTGATCTGTCTCCAGGAGCCTTTTGCCATGACATTTCCACCTCCTGGCATGTATTTAGCCACAGTGGGAAACTCAGGAGGATATACATTCATTCTGTCTTTGAGCACTCTGTAAGAGCAGTCTTGTAGAAGAGAAAAGAAGAATACTGATTATTGGCAAAGTATCGTGTAAATGCAAAGACAGCCTTCAATAATTGGAGGACCACTGACTTAAATTGTGCGATGAACCATTAAAAAGATAAACGTGGGTTTTGGTAAAAAAACATCATTGTCTTTTACTGGATTGTAGATATTCTATTGATGACTTCATGGCGCGTTATAAATCACAGTTTAAATAAGTGATGAAGGAGAAAGTAAATCTCGGGAGTAAATGAAGCCTGCTCATTTTCTGCTGCTTGATAAATAGTGTGTACAGTGCTCATAATACTTAAAATGGTTTCAGTGAAATTGTTATCGTCTCTTTAGAGTTTACATTTTGACACGAAAACTTGATATTCTGTTTAATGCACTGCATATAAAAGACTTTTTCAGTGCCATGTATCTCCACTGTGGGCCCATAGATTTCTGAATGACACACAGAGAACGTTAAGTACGAAATGGTAGAAACTAGTTAGGTAACCCATAAGCACATGACACGTTAGCACTGCAAACTGAACCGTAAGAAAATCCAGGTGATATTATAAATCAAAGCATGATCGACTGGGAAATAAATGACGTGGGAATGTGTTGTAAATCATGTTATGGGGCTACATATTCTGTTTCGAGAAATTTAATAGTACCCCTTATTTAATTATTATGTGTTCTGCACACTTACTTTGTAAATTTCACTTCCCCCTCCCTTTCTTTTCTTCCTCATTTATAGGTGTTTATTTCTGGGATGTTTCAAGTTGGCAGGGTTGTTTCGGTGGTTATTTTTAGATCCCATTCTGCACATCACACTATCTGCCAACATATTTAGCATCTTAGTCTGGTTATTTGTTGCATTTCTATCCAAGAACAAGGACCCTTTGTATTACCTGCACTTCACACAGTTCCTGGTGCATTTTAGCTGTTCAACAATGTCACTGGTGCCATTGAATACAGTAACTGTCTCCTTATACTGTTCACCTTCTGTTGATTGTAAAACGTGTTAGGATTTACATAACACCAAATTTGTTGACCTTTATAAACATAGTGAAAGGATTAGTGAGAAAGAAGGTAAGGGAGGACCCTTATTTTTTCTCTGAATTTCACACACACACACACACACACACACACACACACACACATACACACACACCCTTCCACTGTATATTCCATGGGTTCTTTTCATTTTGAACATATTCACCATCCAGAATAGACATTCTCTTATTTTTATGGGTATGTCCAGATGCCATTAGTGTCATATGCAAATGGTTCTGAGTAAATCGTGTTGGGATCATCCGTGGAATATTGCACATCAGGGCGCAAGGCTGCCCTCGACACCTGGGCCTGTCTCTGTCATCTTTCTTCCATCTGTTGGTTCTAATAAATATTGTCCCCAGCCCAGTGGAGGAGTCCAGGGCTTCCGACGCAAAGGCTAACTTTAATATAAAGAGCCGAGTGTCTAGGAAGGGGATACGAAACTGCCACATGCTAAGCCAGAGTGCACCTGTGCATGTCTTCTCCACAGAAACCAGAGAGAATTCAGATGCGACATGACTTTGTGCTGTGACTCAGTGGCAGGAAGTCCCAGCTAGGTCCGTGTGCTGTTCCCAGGTACCTGGGGGTGAACAGGCAGCACACTTACCTACACAGAAGGACAGCAAGCTGTTTCACTCATTTCCTGTGTAGACAGCTTGTCTGCTTCCTACTAAATTGTGATAATTACTTCAAACGGTGGCCATGGGAATGCTGCTGAGAAAAATTAACCCCTTCCTGATGGGTCAGTAGATTTTCATAATAGGTAATTAGTACCCTTGCAGGTAGCTGGCAAGAGCAGCCTTTCTGATGAGTCTAAGCTGCCTTGTTTTAAGGAATTAGGCATCAGAGTTGACATCAAATGTATCTACATGGAGTGGTCAGCGGTAATTACCTGGTGATAAATGACTGTGTAATTATGATTACTGTGTAGTAGTGAAAAGTGTTGGCTTGTACTTATACGACAAGACTATAAGTTAGTCTTATACTTTGTGTTGCATTAATTCTTCCTTCATTAACTTTCGCTGTTGGAAATGGAAGGAGAATGTTTTGTCTCCTAAAGAACCAGACTTGCTTAGAGTCCTTTAGCGGGTACATAGCAGAAGCACTGTGGAGCAGGTTGGAAGATCAGGTTTGTGTAAGAGGCCAGACCGATACGGTATTATCTGACTTGTATATGGAATCTTCAAAAGCCAAACACAGAAACAGAGGCTATAGTGGTGATTTCCAGGGGCTGTGGGTGGGGGAGAATGGGCGACGTGGTCCCAAGGCACAGACTTCCAACTGTAAGATGAATGAGTTCCGAGGATCTGTTATACATCATAGTAATTATAGTTAACACTGCTCTACTATGTACTCGAAAGGTGTTAGGAGAGTAAGTCTTAAGTGTTCTCACCCCAAGAGAGAAATGGTAATTATGTGATGTGGTGCAGATGTTAGCTGAAGCTATGGTGGTAATCATTTTGCCATATATAAGTGAGTCAAGTCAACACATTGTACGCCTTAAACTTACACAGTGTTATATAAGTCAATTACATCTCAATAAAGTTAGGGGGAGGGGGAGAGAAGCTAAGCCCAGAAAGGAAAAGGTAACCTGAAAAAGCAGGACTCATATGTCAGTATTATTGACACAAGGTTTTGATTTAAAAAAAAAAGTAAAATTTTTATTGAGTTCTGAAGTCTTAATCTACAATCACTTAGATTCATTCATTTGAATATATATTTTTAAGTTTATTCATTTATTTTGAGAGAGAGAAAGAGAGAGCATATTTGTGGCGTACCAGTGCAGGAGGGGCAGAGAGAGAGAGAGGGAAAGAGAGAATCCTAAGCAGGCTCCATATTGTCAGTGCAGAGCCCAATGTGGGGCTCAAACTTACGCACCGTGAGATCATGACCTGAGCTAAAGTCAAGAGTTGGATGCTTAACCGACTGAGCCACCCAGGAGTCCCTTTTTGAATATTTCTTGAGTGTCACCTGTGGACATGGTAGCATTTTCATTTTACTTCATCTGTAGATTCTATTCTATACTATTAAACAGTCCATCCTTCTGGAAACACTTTCCTTGTTAAGTACAAATAATTACTTGTTTTTGGGTTTCCTCTTACCCTTCTGGTTATTCTTTCCGTTTTCTTTGCTGGCTTCTTCTTCCCTACCCAACTTTAAATGTGGAATGAAGGCATAGCTGGAGCCTTGCCTTGCCTTGCCTTGCCGTGCCTTGCCTTGCCGTGCCTTGCCTTGCCTTTCCATTCCTTCCCTTCCCTTCCCTTCCCTTCCCTTCCCTTCCCTTCCCTTCCCTTCCTTTCCATTTTAAATGTTTATTTTTTTATTTTGAGAGAGAGAGAGAGAGAGAGAGAGAGAGAGCAAGCAGGGAGGGGCAGAGAGAGAGGGAGAGAGAGAAACCCAAGCAGGTTCTGTGCTGTTAGCACAGAGTCCAACCCTATGAACCATGAGATCATTACCTGAGCCGAGATCAGGAGTTGGACACTTAACCGACTGAGCCACCAGGGGCTCTTAGCTAGAGCCTTTCTTTGTATCTCATTCTGCCCTTCCCAGATGGCTGAGTTCATGTCCATCACTGAGAGCTTTAATTTGCATCACTTTCCTTACTTCCAGCCTTAACTACTTCCTTTAAATCTTTACTGATTCACAGGCCACTCAACCTCAACATGTCCAAATCTGAATGTGTGGTTTTCTCTCCAAAACTTGGTCCTCCTCGAGCATTGGCCTTGTTAGTGAATGGTATCTCTGCCTCCCCAACTGCAAAAGCTAAAAGGATAGGAGTCATTCTTGGAACCTTCCGTTTTCTTGTCCTCCATGGCCAATCATGGGCAAGGCTATTGGGTTTTTCTCCATGGCATCTCTTGAATATGCCCACTCTTACCACCTCCAAAGCCACCACACTCATCTGTGCCATCATTTTGTCCTGTCCTCCTGGACTTGGACGTCCCTCTCTTTGGACATCCCCACATCCCATCTTGCTCTCTGACTCATTTTCCTTGTAGGAGCTTCAGTACTTTGGTTGTTTGAGGTGCATGTGGTGCATATATTAGCCTGCTCTTCTCATTATTTTAAGACTGTTTTTTTTAACATCCACACCATTGACATTCAAGCCAGACAACTCTATTGTGGTGCTGTCCTGTAAATTTTAAGATGTTAGCATCATCCCTGGTCTCTACCCACTAGATGTCAGTAGTACCCCATCCCTACAGTTGTGACAACCCAAATGTCTTCTTTCCATACCAATGCCCTGGGGCTGCGAGGGATGGGGTAGGAGGAATTGGGGTAAAATCACTCTAGCTAAAACCACTGTTCTAGGGATAAAGAGCAAAAATCCTAAGCACAGCCCTAGGTTCTGGCATTTTGTAATTCCTGGTTTGGTGCCTCAAGCTTATTTCATGCTCTTTTCTCACTTTTCCACTCTGGCCCCCTCACTGTGGTATGGCACCCCATAGGCTTTACATCTCAGGAAGTTTTCCTAGACTGTTCCCTTTGTCTGGACCCTTCTCCCACACTCTCCCACCCCCGTTCCCTTTGCCCTTGTAATGTCCATGTTTCCTTCACATCGCACTTCAAACACTGCTTCTCCCCTCAAAAGTAAATTTCCTCTAACCTCCAGAATAAGTAATGCACGTGTGTACCTTGTTTTGTTGCACTTCCTTTCATTGTGCTTCACAGATAATTGCGTCTTCTACCAATTCCAGGGTTCGGACAGCCCTGTGTCTGGCAAGTCTGTTGGCACCATTTTCCCAATGGCATTTGCTCACCTCTTGTCTCCTTGTCCCATTTTGGTAATTCTGGTGATATTTCAAACCTTTTCATTATTATTGGATTGGTTATGGTGATCTGTGATCAGCAATTAGAACTTACTGAAAGCTCAAATGATGGTTAGTGCTTTTTGGCAATAAATTATTATTTATACAAGGTCTATACATTTTTTTTTTTTTTTTTTTTTTTTTTTTGCGAGAGCATGAATACAGGAGAGGAGCAGAGGGAGACAGAGAATCTTAAGCAAGCTTTATGCCCAGTGTGGAGCCTGATGCAGAGCTCAATCTGATGACTGTGAGATCATGACCTGAGCAGAAATCAAGGGTTAGACACTTAACGGACTAAGCCACCCAGGAGCCCCAGGTATATATGTCCATTGAAGCCATAATGGTATTGAACACTTAATAGACTACAGTGTAGTATAAATATAGCTTTTATGGGAAACCAAAAAATCCATTGGAGTTGCCTTATTTCCATATTTGCTTTTATGGAGGTGGTTTGGAAGTGAGGCATGATATCTCCAAGGTATGTCCGTACTCAGATTATACTCTTTTATGAACCCTATAATTGTACTTAAGAACATTTATCACAATTTAATTAAATTGTTAATCTTCAGCTGTTTAATTTCTACCTCCATCACTGGAATGCAAGATCTATGAGGGCAGGACCTGTTCTTTCCTGTTTCACCAGTGCCCAGAACACCATGAGTTGTAAATATTATTAGGTAGAGTTCAACAAGTCATTATCAAGTGTGGTAGACTAAATAGCTACCCATCCCAAGATAGCCACATCCTCATCTTCAGAACCATAAATATTACTTTAAAGAGACTTTACAGGTGTGATTAAGGATCTTGAGATAGGAGATTATCCTAGATGATCTGGGTTATCACAGAATGGTTTTATAAGAGGGAAGCAGGGGAGATCTGCCTACAGAAGAAGGCAGGGTGGTGGTGGAAGGAACTCACTATCCTGCTGGCCGTAGAGACAGAGGAAGGACTGTGAGCCCAGGAATGCAGGGGACCTTTATAAAAAAGAAAGGCAAAGAGATAGAGCCTCCTCTAGAGCCTTGAAGTCCCAGCACTGCTGGTGCTTTGACATTAGCTCATTGAAGCTGATTTTGGGCTTACAACCTCCAGCTCATACAGTGTATTAAGCCACTGTGGTAATTTATTACAGCAGCAATAGCAACTAATACATCAAGCAAAGCAAAATTTCGAGCTGTGACAGTGTCTATAGAGAGAAGATGGTTTTTGGCATCAAAGACTTCATAATCTAGAAGTAAAAAATATGCATAATTATAGGACAAGATAAATTGGTCATAATTGAGGTACAAAGAATGTGCTGTTCTGGTGCAAAGGAAGGAATAGCAATATCCTGTTAGAAAGATCAAAAAAGCCTATTAGAATGTTTACAATTTAAAGGAGGCATTGAAGGACACATGGTGTTTGGATGCACAGAGATGAGTTGAGGGAAATTCAGGCAATAGAAACAGCTTGCATGAGAGAAAGACGACAGAGAATATGAAGTGCATTTGGAAAAGACTTGTTTATCCTGAATGTTGAATGCAGTGAAATTAATCGAAATGAACTCAGTGATCCGAGTTTGGTAAAGTAGACGGGCCCAGATGACAAAGGATCGTGACTGACAGCCATCTAGTGATTCCCACGGCTCAGGAGCCCATAAAACATCGCTGAAGTTTTTGACCAGGCACTGAGGAGATAGAGCTCTTTCTTTGCTTTAGAAAGCAAACCTCGGTGTATCATATGGTATGTACTTGGTTAGAGAGCAGTTGGGTTGGAGGCAGGAAAACAAAGCAGGTGTTTTGTCAGTCTAGGTTCGAGAGAGCTAGAGCATGAAGAAGGCTGGTAGCAGAGGAAATAAAAACCAAAGGAACATCTTAGAGACGTTTTGGAAGTAGGAGTCACAGCAGTGTAATGGAAGGCCAGAGTTTAAAGGGTTGGTGTGTGAGAGTCTAGAACAGATCCGGGTGCAGGAAGTAGAAAGGCTGCTAAGAGTGTGGAAAGAAAGGGATCACTGGATTAGCCCATTTGACTGCAGCCACCAGAACAACTATTTCAAAGTCCAGACCTAAAGCTTTGGGTTGTGGCTAAAGTTATTAGCACCCGAGAGAGTGAGGTTCTACCTGGATGAAACGTCCCTGACTTCATTACAGACTTTTTTTACAGAGATTCCTGCTACTAATATAATCCAGCATAATTGACCTAAAGGTGGTATGTATATGAGACTACAGTTAATTGCTTTTCTTTAATTATGACAAAAATGGGAAGTGTCATTAGTTTGAATTCCCATGTTTTGGGCTTCATAGTGCTTAGCAGAAGGCCTGGCCCATAGTAGATACTCAACAAATACTATCTAAATTGATAGAAAAGTAATTTGTCTGTAGTAGAAATATGGTGTTTGTACAGCCTTTTAGTGTGGTTCTGTTGGGATGGTTGATTCATCTTCAAGGGTACGGAGGTGACTCATGAGTAGCCAATCGAGGGCCTCATCTCCCTGACCACAGGGTTTAGTTCCTGGATGGGCATCATTCCAGGAAAGGCCAATCAGAGTCCCTCCATGGAATGTGATGTAAGGATACTGAGCAGCCAGAGCCATAGACCAAACGTTTGTATGCTCTGCAAAATTTATATGTTCAAACCTAATCCTTGATGTAATAGTATTTGGAGGTGGAGCCTTTGGGAGGTGAGTAGGCCATGACATAGAGCCCTCACGAATGGGATTAGTACCCCTATAAAAGTATCCACACAGATCCCTCACCCGTTCCATCATGGGAGGACCCAGTGAGAAGGTACCAGCCACGAAACAGGAAGAGGGCTCTCACCGTAGCCTGACCTTGCCGGCACCTTGATCTTGGGCATCCCAGAAATCAGAACTTTGAGAAATGAGTTTATATTTGTTTTTAAACCACCCAGTCTCTTCCTCTGGGAACTCAAACTTTTAGAATGAGGTAATCCCAGAACCATCGGTGAACATCTTGCCTCTGTGTGGAAGATACCTGGAATGGATGTATCTGTCAGTGTGACCAAGCCCAGAAGAGGAGTGGTAGTGAGGGATTGTGGGGAAGGAGGAGCACACCCACATTGCTCCTTTGCTCCTGGAGGCAGCTGTGCCTGTAATTCATGTACTCTGGACTTTGCATTTACATGAGCCAGTAAACTTTACTTTCTTCCTTACATTAAGCTATAACTTGCCACAGTCTTACCCACAGTACGTTAAAAGAGTGTTCGTTACTTTAAACTAAAGAAAGAATAGCCTTAGCTCTTCTCATGATCCACATGGTTTGCATTATTTTAGCCAGATTAATTTGTGGGGCAGTTGCAAAGGACACAGCAATCAGGTCAAATGTAATCCACTTGCTCATATCAGAAGTCAGTAGTGCTAGAGGGCTTTGTCTTAATAATATTTAATTTCCTAACTGAGGCTGATGATTGTTATAGCATTAACAATACTCCTTATTTTGTTTGAAATCTTTCAAAGCCTCTGCCATGCACACTGTGGCCTCCTGAGCTGTCCAGATGAAGGATTGCTCGTTGGGGAATTTTCTTTTAACTCAGCTCGGCAGAGCCCCATAGCTCTAGCCAATTGTATTATTGTAAAATACAGTCGTGAGGTTCTGAAGTCACCACTCAGAAAACCCAATGTCTTCTTGACAGATAATGGGTTTGTTAAACTGCAGCTGTTTGATTAGTAAGTGAATGAGCATTCCTGCCAGAGTAGGAGGTAACTCCGGGTCAGCCTATAGAGGATTGATCTGATATGTTAGTTTTCTAAAATATCTATCCAGATTATTCTCCTGACAGTGAAGGGAAATCTGACGTTACAGATTTGCTCAAGTAATGTACGAATGTTTATTGTCAAAGTTCTGATCTGATATTTGTTAATTCTCCAATGGTCTGCCATAGAGTGGATGTTTTTCCTGCTATGATAAGGAAATCTTTTCCCTCTTTTTAGTTTACTACCTATTCTTGGATGTTGGACCAGAGTAGTATGTTGAAAGTGTAGAAAATAAGGACAAAGACACATTTTGAAAATCAGTAAGATCCGTACAGCCTCCTGCTCAAAACTTCCTGGTTCAGATTAACTTGACCTTTGCCCCATATCTGGACTTCTTGGAAAGGCCAATAACGTCATTGGATAATTTCGGTGTTTTGTGAGGAAACTACACGCATGATCAAATAGAATTACTTATATGTTCTTCTTTAACATTAAAAAATTTAAGTTTATTTATTTATTTTGAGAGACAGAGAGAGAGAGAGAGAGAGAGCGCACAAGCAGAGGAGAGGCAGAGAGAAGAAGAGACAGAATCCCAAGCAGGCTGGGTGCCATCAGCACAGAGCCCGACGTGGGGCTCAAACTCACAAACTGTGAGATCATGACCTGAGCCCAGATCAACAATCAGACGCCCAATTGACTGCATCATCCAGGCGTCCCTCTTTTTCATATTTTTGATATTTTTTTTCATATTTTCATTTTTTGAACAATAGCAACAAAAGGAAAAAAACAAAAAAAAACCCAAACTTGAATATGTATATTTGCATAAGACTGCATGTACACTTTTTAATTGCCCACATTTCTTAAATACATTATTAGACATCAGAGGTTTAAATATTTCTACTCAAAAACATTTCCTTTTTTGCCTCTTAATGTGTGTTCATCTTAACCTCTGCCTCAAGGGAATGGCAATCACAGTATAGTCTGTCTGACGTTGCTCTACTGGAAAAACCACTACAAACCAAAGAAGCAGACATAGAATCAGTTAGTCAAATCAGTAGAGAAATGAAATGGAGATTGGCTTACAACGGAAGCAACTAATTGAGCACCAAGTTTTGAATTACCTTTTAGAGCGAAAGAGATAGTTTTGAGAAAGTGAAATGTTGGTGAAATTAATACCATTTCCTGATTGTATATTAATTCACACAAAAGGAAAACAAATTCAGTATTAATCAGAGTTGTACCTTTCATAAGAAATGCTTTGGGATTAAGAATCAGAAGTCAAGAATAGTAGAAAATCAGCAGAGAACCATTAATAGAAAACATTAAGAGAACATAAAATACAATTTATCTGTATTAAAGAGGAATGGCTCCAGAGCCTTCTAACGCTGACAGGAAAGCTCTGTGAAGGAGTGATAAAATATGGCACAGACTCATTTGGGATTGAATGTTTTTGCGTGTAGTAAAAAGCACAGCTTGGAGAGACTTGAAAGATGTACATCTTGTTTTCTTTCACTTTTGGGGAGCATCGCAGGTGAGCCTCCCAGGACTGTTTGGACAGTTTAGTATTCTAACTGTTGTTCTAAAACTTCAGAGACTTACATTACTCGTAAATACTCATCCATTCTCAGGGTGTGAGCCCCTCACTGCTGTTTTGAATCACAGCATTTCTTCTCACTCTTCTGAACTCTGGTCCCCTATCATCTGGGGCTCTAAACCCTCAGGATTGAAGTCGCTGAGGACGTGGGAACCATTTAATTTGCCACCATATTTTATGACTTTCCAAGAATTTCCCACCTCTTCTCAGTAACTGTGACCCACTTGAGAGGAACACAGCAATGGTGACAATATTAAGCCATGAAGTACACTTCTTGCCACACCTAATAAAGCCTGTCTCTTTAGAAAGCATGCCACTGTATAAAGCTGTCTTTATACCTGAAAGGCAATAGAGAAAAAAGGGAAATTATACAGAAACAATTGAAAAATGTTATATATACATGGGACTTCCATTCTTTTTTTAAAAAAAATTATATTTGATGGATTTATGAGTATTTCATTCACAGGGAAAAGTTTTGGTTGTGGCTACATCAACAGTCTCTTAGAAATCAATCTCATTAAAAAAATCTCTTCAGGGTCAGAACGCCTGGGTGGCTCAGTCAGTTAAGCATCCAACTTCGGCTCAGGTCATGATCTTGCAGTCCATGAGTTCCAGCCCTGCGTCAGGCTCTATGCTAATAGCTTGGAGCCTGGAGCCTGCTTCAGATTCTGTGACTCCCTCTCATGTTTGCGCACAAGTTCTCTCCCTCTCTCTCTCCTTAAACATTAAAAAAATTAAAAAAACAAACAAACAAACCTCTTCAGGGTCACCTCTGGTTTGGACTGACAAATGCAAAATGCAGGTGAAGAAGGAATTTAAAACCAGAGAGATAAAAATTGGAGGGGGCATGGTTATGCAGAGGGGTGAGAGGAAGGTGGGGCTCTGGAACAATGAGAACTGACTTCCCCAGTAGTTCTTGTACCACTGGTTTCCCTCCCTTCTGTCCGTCCCACGCCCTTGGACCCAAAATGTCTGTTCTCGCCTGAAACACAGGCTCTATTTAGATAAGTCTCTCCTGTCCATGCCAGTGGATGCTTCAAAACTGGGATAACAAAATTAAAACAGGGGCTGGGGTGGGTACTGTGAAAAGTTTCTATCCTGCTACACTTCATTTTACCTGATTGGTTAATTTCCCGTTTCAAGTAGGAGTATAGAAGATCAAGTGCTCCTCCTCCTCCTTCTTTTTTTAGTAAATGCTATATTTCCTCCAGTTCTCTGTCTTACAGAATAGTTCCATCTGTAGTCTTTGAATATTTGAATCAACTCAAACATTCTGCTTTCTTTAGGAGGAACTTAATGAAACTTGACCCATGTTGTATCAAATAGACTCTTTCTAAACACGCACTATAATTTTGAAGGCTAATGGATTGTTTCATTAAGAAAAAAAAAAAGCTCGAGATATTATTTCACTTTAAAATCTACTGGTGTACCTTATCTTATGTCTGGTATTCAAAAGATGCTCAGAATCAACACCTAGACTAACCAACTTGTATAGTCGTTTGGGACTTGAAGAGACATTTACTCATTTTAATTCACAGATGACTTTTTCTGCCAATTAGATACATCTATTTCCCAAACATCTGTGAATAAATATGAATTCATTTTTTGTTTATTTTTTTAACGTTTATTTATTTTTGAGACAGAGAGAGACAGAGCATGAACGGGGGAGGGGCAGAGAGAGAGGGAGACACAGAATCGGAAGCAGGCTCCAGGCTCTGAGCCATCGGCCCAGAGCCCGACGCGGGGCTCGAACTCACCGACGGCGAGATGGTGACCTGAGTCGAAGTCGGACGCTTAACTGACTGAGCCACCCAGGTGCCCCTGAATTCATTTTTTTTTTAATGGAAATGAATGTGCTCAGATCTGGTCGATACAGTTCAACTTGAGTTGTTCATCCCCAGATCTGGAACTTACTCGGTCATAATTATGGTCTGTGGAGACACACAAAACAAAAACCTTGCCCCTGAGCCAGCACCTGGGACACTTCTGTGGTTCTGATTTAGGAATTGTGTTGATCAACAATAGAGCCTCTACCTAACATCAAATTGTGTGTGTGTGTGTGTGTGTGTGTGTGTGTGTGTGTGTGTGTTTTATATCCCATTATCTTTCTATCTGAAGTTATGAAAACTGCCCTGCATAAAGTGTCACCGCACTTTTAATGTAAACATCAGCTAAATTCCTAGTATTGAATAAGTAAATCAGCATGCTAAATATCCACCCAAATTCTTGATGCTTCTGGCTGGAGGCCATTACAAAACTTCCAAAACAATAAAAACACAGCCTTCAGAATAAGATTTTAAAATACGAGAAAGAGAAGATTGGACTGAATTCCCAAATGTGAAGCAGCAGCATCCCAAGTTAATTTTAACTCATAAAAATGAAAGCATCTGCATAATTATTTACTGCAATTTGAAATAAGTCTTTGCTCAACGTTTGCAATAGCTTTTCAAAAAAAAAAAAAAAGACTGCAAAAGCCACAAACGTGCATTTGTAAACAGTGACATTTATATCTGTATCTTTCTCTATATATAGTGAGGACTCTATCTATAAACAGAGAGATAAATATATATAGAGAGATAACTACAGACAGTAAAAATCAACAACAAGAAGCTTCTGTACTCCTTCCTACTCTGGTGGGAAAATCAGATTGATCCTGTATACTGTGGACTGCATCAAAATTCCAGACTTCTTGGAAAATTTGGAAAGGGTAACGTGTTCCCAGGACGAAAGTCCTAGATTTCCCGATTGCATAACCTGAGAGTCTTGAGGTAATCAGGTAAAACATTAGAAGAGATTCAGCTTTATTTGCATCCCAGATTTGGGGACTTGGTGTCAGTTTCAGAGAAATCAGATTCTCTGAGTTTGCAAGGAAGAATTCATTCCCTTTACATTACAAAAGAGTGCTTAAGACTCTTAAGTGTTTGCCTTCTTTTGTAACAGCCAGAGCAGGCCTTGCAGTGTCTCTGGCTCTGCTGCTCAGATGCAGAAGAAAACAATTCCAAAAACGAAGCACAATTAGCTGCATTTTGTGATTGAATCACAGTGCACTTTTATTTTTTTCCCAAACCTATTCCTCCAACTTAATCTGGGGAAAACTTAAACTTTGTTTATTTTGTAGTCTCTATTGGAATAATTCCATCTATGAAAATTGTTTCTCAAACTTCCCCTCCAAAGGGTATAGCGATTTTTCTAGGCAAAAGCTGTTCTTTCCTTCGTCTTTGTCCTTGTCTTAAAGTACTTGTCCTGTTCTGGTCGTCTAGCCTTTGTCTTCCCTTCTGGGCTGATAAAAGCCTGTGGATGCGGGCTGTTCCTTCTAGAAAGACATAGCCCTAGACCAGGGTGCATAGCTTAGCCAGTGTAGTGAGGGTCAGATCTCAGTCTCTTATTACCTCTTCTTTCATTTGCTTTTTTGGCAGTGTGCAAACTGTGCAGCTGGACCTGGAGGCTATGATTTTATCTCAAGTTGCAATTTGTGCACATGCCTTTATCTCCCTAAACTTTAGGTTTGGGACTTACCTCGCCTCTTTCATCACCATCCTTCTATAGTACAAATTCAGTGTTTGAAGTAAATTTAATAATCATGGTCACTGCATACAGGTATGGTAAAGAGCTCAGATCTTTGAAAACATGTTTATATTTCTTTGCTCATAATACGTGTGATTTCTAAGTGGTCATTATCTAGGAAAATATGCTTCATTTTGTTTTCTTCTGACCTATTTCAGCTGTTACATCTTAAGCTTGACACTGTATTTGTGAGGCATGAGGGTAACTGGTCCATTTGGGAAGACAAAGCAAAGGGATTTAGCCAGAGTTAGGCAGTGAGGTTGAGGGAATTGGCTGGCGAGAGTCCTCTTGTCACTTAGCTGGTCCCTGAATCCACTTTTTCCTCAGTTCTCAATTTCGCATAAATATTAAGATAGAGAAAAGAAATAGTGGATACTTTTTATTTAACATATGGGCAATTATGTAAATTTTCCCTTGTGGAATGTTAAAACTATCCAGGAAATAGCCATGTAATATCACATATAGCATTAAAATATAAAACCAAATTACAACTCTTGAAAAGAAAGAAAGTCTTTACATCACTTAGTCTATTTCCCTCTCAAGTGAAATAACTGAAGACAGCAACATTCTGTTTGTGGAAATGTATTAAGAATGACACATGGTCTTGGGAGTTCTATGTGTATTAAGTGACTGGCTGCATGCTATACAGAGAAATCTAGATCAACCTGTATGAGAATTCTTTCATGTAGCTATCATTATGCTAACTCTAGCAATGAAGCAACTCGGAATAGCTTGCTCACCATCTTGTAGCTGCTAAGTAGTGAAGCTGAGATTCACAGGCTAAGATCACAGCCAGCCCATGTTCTCATTATCATATTTGTAAGCTATATAATTTCACTATTGAGCCCTAGACTAAGGTACCATATGCACAATAAGAAATACAAACTCAACAATGGCAAGGGAACTTGTTTGGCTCTGTGGGTTGAGCACCCAACTCTTGATTTCAGCTGGGATTATGATCCCAGGGTCATGGGATCAAGCCCTGTGTCAGGCTCCATGCAGGGTCTGGAGCCTGCTTAGGATTATTTCTCCATCTCCCACTGCCCCCCCCCCCCCAATTTTGCATGTTCTCTCTCTCTCTCTCTCTCTCAAAATAAATAAATAAAAATTAAAAAAAATTTAAGGGGCATCTGGATGGCTCAGTCTGTTAAGCCTCTGGATTTCAGCTCAGGTGATCTCATGGCTCATGAGTTTGAGCCCCACATTGGGTTCTGTGCTGGCAGTGTAGAGATTGCTTGGGATTCTCTCTCTCTCCCTCTCTCTTTCCCTCCCCAGCTCTCTCTTTCTGTCTCTTTCAAAGTAAATACATGAACTTAAAAACAAAGCAAAACAAAACAAAAAACCTCAATGATGACATTAGTTATTAAGAGGCAATCTGGTTAGATTAATTTCCAATTCACCCTCATATTCCTCATCTAAAGTGGGCCAACCCTTGCATATTAGAAAACCAGGTGACATCAAATATAAACACTTTAGTGATTTTTCATCCATACGAGCCATTCCTTTAATTGGGGTTTTTCCTTCAAAGCAATGATTTCACCATGCAATTAATTTGCTTTCAGTCTACAATTACACATTTAATCCTGCAATGAAGAACGACTTCATACTTCATTCCCTGAACAAGATCTTTTGGAGCAGTTCATTCTGTGGAGAATGGGAAACTAAGTTGTCAATTCCAGTTTTGCCCGATAAGTATCCATGGGGGGAAATAGCAAGTCAAATGAATTAGAGGTGATAATTTTGTTGAAAATGATCTCAGCCATCTGAGACTCAGAAAATGAGCAAATGTTTTTCAGTGATAATTTTTTTAAATTCATTCATGAGTTTATGTTATGAAACTTAAGGGAATGTATCTATTTTTATTTTTCAAACATCTCCTTAATACAATCAGTCCTGAAAATTGTTTTTTAATTTTTCTCAAAGTATGAGAAAGAAATAATCTTTCTTTTCAAACACTGTTTTGACAATGATATGTGCAGAAGTATTTGATAGACATATGACATTTTGAATAAAGATATTAATGTTAGCAACCAATTTCTATTATTAAGGAACAGCATTTTCTTTAGTAACTTCAACTGAGGCATTCAGATCTGAATGAATTTCAAGACTAAACCTTTTTAATTAACTACTCTGTCGCTTTGAGATATGTTGGCAGCTAATGGTATTTGAAGAAAGAACAGCATCTGGTCTTGAGATGGTTTCTACCTTCTTGGCTCACTAAGAAATGTTTCTTTGGAATGCTGCCAATCAAATTTTCTGTACCATCATTAAAATTAATTCCACAAGCTAGTATAATTCAAGGACACAACAATTTAAGTTATTTAATGTTACTAGTAATGAATATAGTGGTAAAATAAAGAGTATTTTAAAATATTATTATTCTACATATGCAATATGTTAGAATTATTTTCTTATTTTTTCCAGGTTAAATTCTGACTCCTTTTTGGTTTATTTCATTAGAAATAATATTTGTTTGGGGGTACCCGGGTGGCTCAGTTGGTTAAGTATGTGACTCTTGATTTCAGCCCAGTTCATGATCTCACAGTTCATAGGATCAAGCCCTGCATTAGGCTCTGTGTTGACAGTGTGGAACTTGGCTGGGATTCTCTGTCTCCCTTGCTCTCTTCCCTCCCTTGCTCGCTCGCTCTCTCTCTCTCTCAAAATATTAAAAACGCCACATAATCTTTGATTTATACAGAGTCTTTGAATTAAATACACATGTTTTAAGACTTTGTGCAAATTTAAAATTTGGCTTTATTCTCTCATTTCTAAATATGGTACTAGAATATAATATTTTAGAATAGTAATTGATTAAGAATAATTTTTATCGGGGCGCCTGGGTGGCGCAGTCGGTTAAGCGTCCGACCTCAGCCAGGTCACGATCTCGCGGTCCGTGGGTTCGAGCCCCGCGTCGGGCTCTGGGCCGACAGCTCGGAGCCTGGAGCCTGCTTCCGATTCTGTGTCTCCCTCTCTCTCTGCCCCTCCCCCGTTCATGCTCTGTCTCTCTCTGTCCCAAAAATAAAAAAAATAAATAAAAAAAAAAATAAAAAAAAAAAGAATAATTTTTATCTGTGTTAAGTGAAAATACACGTTACACATAAACACATACAATATGAATTCGTGGTCTCCAACAGGGGCCTCTCTGCCCATCTTCCTTTCTATCTGACAGCTCTGGAGGGGAGGAGCCTGCCACCGGGTCCCACACCGCGCTGTGGAGCAAGTGCTGTGTGCACAAGAGACTTACTCCTGCCTGTTCTGCGTGTCAAGAATGCTTTTCAACCCTCTATCACCTGTTCTTTTCTCCAGACTCTGACTTCAAGCCAAGAGCTAGAAACCACTTCCTGCTGTGCCTTCTCATTCACTGATTTCCACCACCCCCCGGCCCCCAAGTCTTGCCCTTAATATCTCTTGATGCCACCTCTTCCTGTCATTTGCTCCCACCTTGGGCTGCTGCCATCCACTGCTGGCCTGCTGCACCACCCCCTCCCTGGCCTCCTACCACTGGCCAGACTTCCCCTCCTGGTTTTCTCCCCTTGGCAGTCAGAGTAAGCATTCTACTCTCTGATGGGGTCACTAAAAAAAAAAAAAAAAAAAAAAAAAAAAAGGAGTACATCATATTTCAGTTGTTTTTCTGATTGTTATTATAAAGAAATAGACCATTATATTTTTCCAGAAATAGATATCTTTCTCCCAGTAATATCTTTGCTGTACCTGTTAAGCAACTTAGTTGTTTGACAGGTTGTGTGTATTAAAGTATCAGTGGCAAATAGGAATAGAAACTCAGGTTCATAGTTGGATATTTTCTCTTTAATAGGAAAATGTGATTCTCTTTGTATTATAACCTATAGACAGAGAACATTAGGATAGTGGAGAACATTAGGATAATCTGATTGTTTTAAAGTTCATATTTCAAATCAATTATGTAGACATATTTTCTACAATGACGTTACCACTTCATTTCCAGAAAGTCCAAACGCATGGGAGGCCATCTGCAGTGAGTTGGGTGTGTGTGTGATGTGTTTGAGTCTTGCCTTAATTAAGAACCAGATTTGAGACATTTCTTTAAAATGAAAATGTTAAAACCAGCTAGGTATAATTTGGTGCCTTTGTCACTGCTATAATTCCCTTTAACTCATGCCTTAATCAAATCCTGGTCTTGACATAATGCCCCAGCGTTTTCCTTCTCAAGTAAGTCCAGATTGGAAATATTTGGGCTAATTTATTTGTTTGGTGATGGCTTTTATCTAAGCAATTGTCTAGTAATCATGTTTAGGCTTGTAGAATGAATTAAAATAAAAGCCTTAATTTGCTTTTCTTATTATCCACGTCAATTAGGACTTAACTCTTCACTCTGAACTTATTTTTTGCCTCCAAAAGGTAATAAGAAGAAAAGAAAAGTATGGTTTTTGTATCTCTGAACTAGAAATCTAAAATTCTTTCTTATTTGGTCTTTCTAATCAGAAGGAAGTAATTGCTTTCTAAAGAGGAGGGAAGCAGCTTTCTTTCCATTTTTAGTATCCATAATGAGTGACTTTCTTAATGGCCTGGCAAAGAAAAGTTTGCTGGCAAATTTAGATATGTACTTTCATAAAAACTCTCCTGTTTGCATATATTGAACAACACATAAAAATAATTTTGAAGTGGGGGGTGGTTCAAGGTGGCAACACAGGAAGACCATGAACTCCCCTCCACCCATCGACACACCAGATCCATAGCTATATATGGAATGGTTCCCACTGGAAAAATAGCTAAAACTAGCTGAACAGCTTCCACAACAAAGGATAAAAAGACATGCAGACAGGTAGGAGAGACAAAGATGTGGTCTTACCAAACCCCCACCCCTGTACAGCAACACACAACATGAGGATCTCATGGATCCCAGGCTTCTCCCTAGGGAGTGCAGGGTTCATGCCTACATTAGGCATCCCAGCCCTTGAGATCTGCATGGGACAGAGGAGTCTCCCAAATGTCTGGCTTTGGAAACCAGTGGGCCTTACCTCCAGAGGACCTGGGGGGCTGTGGGGATCTGAGATACTCTTTTTTAGTGGCATTCATATGGGCTTACTTATCCCAGAACCCAGCACAAAGGCAGTTTGATAGGTGACTGGATTATATGAGAAGGAGATTCATTTCCTAATGTTAAAGCATCTATGGGAGGGGCAAGGACCAGCTGAGACTTTCTTCAGCGACAGAGATGCTGGTGAGTGCCATTTTTGCACTCTCCTTTACCTTGCTAGCACAGGTGGTTAGGCATGGACACAGACATACTAAAGCAATGGGTGTGCCCCTCCCCCAACAGTCTTCTAAACGGCCAAAGCTGAGGGAATACCCCCCTCTAGTGTGCAAGACAGCCTTCAGGCTTACCACACATCTAGATGCTACTCTAAGGAAACTTAGGCAGGGAGGTGCCGTCTTTGTGCTCTACCTCGGCCTTGCCACAACTTGCTGGTACCTCCCAGAGAGGAGCGAATACACTTGTCCAAATCCCTGATTCTTGCTACTGTCTTCCAGGTGACAGAGACATCCATGTCTGATATGGAGGTCAGCAGGGTCTACAGTTGTGGTTCCACAGGACTGTGTGTGTGTGTGTGTGTGTGTGTGTGTGTGCGTGTGTGTGTGTGTGTGTGTGTGTGTGTGTGTGAATATATATTTGTATATATTATTTACTTATATTAAAAGCTGCTGCTTGAGGTTCTGGCTTCCGGTCAGCCTGAAACTAGGTGCTGTCTGAGATGACTCCCTTTAGAACACTGACAGGTCCTGGCACATCCTCAACAACTGGGACCTCAACAATTGGGAGAATAAATCAGCTACTTAAACTATCACAAAAGTTTGAGAGACAACCGAAAGCTAGGGCAAGGGTGAATAATAAGGTTCATTTCCTACACAAGGCCATTTCTTGAAGACTGGGAGAGGTAGCTGTTTCACTAATACATAGAAGTAAACACACAGAGTCAGGCAAAATGAGGAAACAAAGGAATATGTTCCAAATGAAAGAATAAGACAAAACCTCATTAAACAAAACAAAACAAAACAAAACAAAACAAAACCTTAATGAAACAGAGATAAGTATCTACCTGATATGGAGTTCAAAGTAATAGTCAAAAGATGCTCACTGAACTCAAGAGAAGAATGGATGAACATTGGGATAACTTCAACAAAGAGATAAAGACTATACGAGAATACCAAACAAGAAGGCACAGAGGTGAAGAGTACGACAGCCACACTGAAAATACACGAGAGGGGTTTAACAGCAGACTAGATAAAGCAGAACACATCAGTGACCTGGAAGACTAGGCAGTGGAACTCACTCAAACAGAACAGCAAAAAGAAAAAAAAAAAATCATAATAATTGTGAAAAGTGAAGATAGTTTAAGAGACATGGGAGACCAGACCAGCAGAATAACATTTTCATTATAGGGGTCCCAGAAGGAAAACAAAACAGAGGAAACAGGCAACTTATTTGAGGAAACAATGGTTGAAAACTTGTTTAACCTGGGGAAGGAAACAGACATCTAGGTCCAGGAAGTGCAAGACAGTTCCAAATAAAATAAACCCCAAGAGATCCAAGCTAAGATACATTATAATTAAAATGTCAAAATTTACAGATGAGAGAATCTTGAATAAAGCAGCAAGAGAAAAACAACTTGTTATGTACAAGGTAACTCCCATAAGACTGGCAGCTGATTTATCAGTAGAAACTTTGCAGGCCAAAAAGGAGTGGTATAATATAGTCAACATTCTGAAAGAAAAACAAAAACAAAAACAAACTTCCAAACAAGAATACTTTAACTGGCAAGGTTATTACTCAGAATTGAAGGAGATGTAAAGAGTTTACCAAACAAGCAAAATCAAAAGAAGTTCATCACCACTAAACTGGCCTTACAGGAAGTGTTAAAGGGACTTCTTTAGGCAGAAAAGAGAAGACACTAGCTAATAATAAGTTAATATATAAAAATAAAAATCTTACTGGTAAAGGTAGAGGTAGTGGATCAACCACTTTTAAACTAGTGTAAATGTTAAAAGGCAAAAGTAGAAAATTAGTTATAATAATTAAGTGATACACAAAAATAAAAAGCTGTAAAATACGATATTAGAAACATTACACATGGGAGAAGGGAGTAAAAAAAGTAGAGGTTTTAGAAATTTTTCAAGTTTAAGTTGTTATCAGCTTAAACTATACTGTTTTATATGCATATATATAGGTTATTCTATGTAAACTTCATAGTAGTCACAAAGCAAAAACTTACAGGACATACACAAAAGATAATGAGAGATGAAGCTAAGCGTAACATTAAAGAAAGTCATTAACCACAAAATAATAGAGAGGAACTACAAAATTAGTCATAAAACAATGAACAAAAGGGCAATAATTACATACCTATCAATAACTACTTTAAGTGTAAATGGACCATATTCTCCAGTCAAAAGACATAGAATGGCTTAATAGGAAAAAAAAGAAGAAGAAGAAGAAGAAGAAGAAGACTCATCTATATAAATTGCCAATAAGAGATTCAATGCAGATCTAAGGACACACACAGACTGAAAGTGAAGGGATGGAAAAAGTTATTCCATGCAAATGGAAACATAAGGGAAGCTGGTATAGACATGCTTATGTCAAATAAAATAGACTTTTAAACAAAATCTGTAATAAAAGACAAAGAATGACATTACATAATGGTAAAGGCATCAACCCAACAAGAGGCTATGACATTTGTAAATGTGTATATACACAACATACGAGTACCTAAATGTATAAAGCAAATATTAACAGACTTAAAGGGAGAAATAGACAGCAATACTATAAATTGTAGGTGAATTTAACACCCCTTTTGCATCAATGGATAAATCAGGAAGAAAATCAATAGGAAATACCTGCCTTAAGTGACACATTAAACCAGATAGACTTAGTGGATATATACAGAGCATTCCATCCCCAGGTAGCAGAATATACATTCTTCTCAAATGTACATAAAACACTCCAGGATAGATCACATGTTGGGCCACAAAACAAGCCTCAATACACTTAAGAAGGTTAAAATCCTATCAAGTATCTTTTTTTTTAACAGAGCAGTATGAAGCTACAAGTCAATTACTAGAAGAAAACTGGAAAAAAATCATAAATATGTGGAGATTAAATAATATGCCATTGAACAAGCATTGGGTCAGTGTGGGAATCATGGAGAAATAAAAAAATACCTTAAGAAAAAGGAAAATGGAAATACATTCATCCAAAACTTTTATACTAATCCACTAATAGACTTTCACAGTTATTACCATCCTTGTGTTAAATTTCTTACTACCTCCATCCTCATTTATGGCCTTACTGCCTCAAGTAGCAGCATCTTGCCTGGTCTCTATATGTGAATGTCATCCCATTTCCAGTCACCTGCTAAAGCTCAGCTAGATTAAAATTTTCAACACACACTGTTGATAGCATCACATCATCTCCAGATTCTTCAGAAGCTTCCCCTTTGCCAATCTAATAAAGACTTCATTGGCAGCCAAAGAAGTCCAAAATCTAATTTCATCTATCTTTTCATTACTTTAGTACAAGTACCCAGTATTTTAATCTGTTTAGTTTTTACTGTTCACCTCAAAGTGTTCATTAATATTAGTTAAAGACTGTTACTATGGTAGTAACAATTATTCTTAACACGTGTTTGACTGGAAGTCTGCTTCTGGTCATAAAGAAGTAATTGGTAGAAGAGGGCCTCTTAACGGCATGAGTGGCTGTAACGCCGAACAAGTATATGAGGCACTAGTTTCCAAGACTGCACAGCAGGTGGTGCAGGACTTGATTCTTGAGAGAAAAGAAACAGAAGAGAGGAGACTCCAATTTATCCCAGCTTTCATTCTAGAAGTGGTTTCCTAACACTGACACAAAGGAGAGAACGTGGATGTCTCTCTCTGAGTTAAGGAGCAGATACCAGAGTTTGAAACTTCTAGAATTTGAACAGCTGGGTATCAGAGAAGAGGAAAATGTACAATTTTCATGTGATGACCCCTCATGAAGAGGATGAGACCCCAAAAGGCTGTAAATAGAACAGCTTCTTTGGAAGGCAGAGCTGAATGGAGATATCAGAGGTTATGTGGTCCTGAGTGATGCTGGAGTCCTGGTCCATCCAGAAGAAAATAGGCCTACTGAGCACCTAAGACATTCCATTGAGACCCCACAAAAAGCCACATTTGGAAACAAGAACCACAGCCGAGAGTAAAACTGATCACCTAGTCCTAAGGAGAGAAACAGAATGCATTGGTACTATCAAATCATAAGATCAGGTCTGAGTCTGGGGTGTTTTCTACCCCCAACTGCTAATTCTCTGAATCTCTGGATACCAACTGGGTGTTCAGTAATTCAGTTCTGACACTAACAACCCAGAGTTAATGGAGACCCCACAAGTTAAATACTCATTTCAGCAAGTTTGCACCTTGCTTCACATGTGAATCACACGCCCCAGGAGCCACCTGTACTGCTGACCAACCAGCTGTAAACTAGGGATTCCCACAACCCCCTCTCAGGTCTTATAATTTGCTAGAATGACTCACGGAAATCAGGAAAATGATTTACTTACTGTTACTGGTTTAATATTAAGGATATAACTCAGGAACAGTGAAACAGAAGAGATGCATAGGGCAAGAAATGAGAGGAAGGGGGGAGGGCTTTCATGCCCTCTCAGCCTGCCTCACCTTCCCAGCACCTTAATGTGTTTCCCAACCCCAAAGCTGTCTTGAACCCCATCATTTAGGGTTTCAGAGGGTTTTGTTGAGGTTTCGTTATATAGGCATCATTGACTAAATCATTGACTGCCGTTGATTGACTCAGTCTCCAGCATCTCTCCACTGCTGCCCTCTTCCTCCATGTTGGGAGCTGGGGCTAAAATTCCAAACTTCTGATTAAGGCTTAGTCTTTCTTGTAACCAGTCACCATCCTGAAGGTATCTAAGAACTGTCAATAGTTTGCTTCATTAGAAGAGTAGACACTCCTATTACCCTTATATGGAAGTTCCAAGGGTTTTAGGTGATCTGTGCCAGGAACTCAGGACCAAAACCATACACACACACACACACACACACACACACACACACACACCACACTGAGAGAATCAAGATACTCTGATTGTAATTCAGCTACCTGTTAGAGAAAAAATTAACACACTTTATTGGCGAACATAATAACTCACAGTTCCTACAATGAATCATCACAAAAGAGAAAAATACAGAAATATGGAAGATTAAACCCAACCTTATTAAAAATTATATTAAGTGTAAATGGGCTAAACATTCCATTTCAAGGGTAGACATTGTCATATTGTGTAAAAACAATACTAAACTATATGCTGTCTACAAGACTGTGCTTGAAATATAATGTCATAGATAATTTTGAAAATAAACAGAAAAAAAGTTATTTAATACAAATAGTAAGCATAAAAAAGCTGGTGTCAGATCATTAATTTAAATAATTGATTAATCACTGACAAAGTAGACTTTGAGGAAATAGAAATTAATAGAGATAAAAGATGTCTTTACCTAGAGGCAGAAAGCTATAACAATCCTAATGTGTATACGCATAAAAACAGAATTTCAAAATATATGAAACCAAAACTGATGGAACTAAAAGGAGAAATAGAAAATGCAGTTGGAGATTTTAGCAAATAATACAAGTAAATGAAAAATCAGTATGTATCTTGAAGGTTTGAACAATGTGTGTGGTTTTGTTGTAAAGGCAGTTTATCAGTGAAACACAATAAAATTGAGAAATCCACTCTTATCTTCAGAGTCAACTGATTTTGGTTGAAAAGACACCAAGGTATTTTGATGAGAACAGGAAAATCTGCAATAGATAGAGGAGGAAAAATTGGATATTTGTGTAGGGAAAAATTGACTTGACCATACTTCACGTGATACACAAAAATTAACGGAAGATAAATAATAGATTGAATTTTAAAAGCTAAAAGTATAAGGTTTCTGTATCTTTTCTACTGATTTTCCTAACAGTGTCTTTTACTATGCATATTTAAAAACATTAAAAAATCCAAATTGACTTTTTAAAATCTGTAATTAGAACTTTCCTGTTCTCTGTAAGAAATCTTTTCCTATGACAAGATTATTCTCTATGGCAAGGAAAATACAGCATGTGGACTTTTCATAGATTACAGGTAGGAGTCTAACTGGGGTAACCATTTTGTAGAAAATTCTGATAGTTAAAAAAAAAAAAAAACTTAACCATCTACCTACCACATTCCCCAGTGATTCTACTCTTAGAAAAATAGAAACATATGTTTAAAGAATAGTGACACCAGGATTTCATAGCTTTGTAATAATAGCCTCTGACAGAAAACAATGAAAATACCCATGATAGATAAGCACATTATGGTACAGCCATGGAATGGAGTATCGCCCATCAATTAAAAGGTATACATTCTTCTGAAACATATAACAATATGAGTGAACCTCAAAAAGTCATTTTGCTGAGCAGAAGATGCTGCGCAAAATTAATTTATGATTCTATTATATACAGTTCAAAATCAAGCACAACTATACTACAGTGACAGACAGTGGTTGTGGGTTGTGGGCAAAGGGGCATGAGGATACTTTAAGAGGTGAGAGAAATGTTCTCCATCTTGATTCAGGTGTGAATTACCTGGTTGTATGCATTTAACAACTTATCAAATTGTATAATTAAGATATGTGCATTTCACTTTAGGGAAATTTTATCTCAATTAAAAAAAAACTACTTCAGTAAATTCAGTTTGACCTGGAAGAAACAAATATGTGAGAAAAATACCTTTGAACTCCCCCTCTCTGCATTTTTATCTTATTCTTTTATCTTCCATTTAAATTTTTCCAGCCTTCTAAGCCCATGCAGATGGCTTCTCTGGGAATTACCCTCCATCTAGTTGTGTGCGTTCATATAGCAGCTATCAGAAATGATTATGCATTACAGCTGTTAGCATAAAGGATATATATGCAAATGCAAAAAGTACACTACTTAAGGCAAATAATATACCTGTTTGTTCAAGAAAAAATAATTAATCCAGGCATTGGGCTCAGAGTTATAGAATCTAAAGAAAACATAGTATATTGGTCTTTAAGGCTGTTTTTGTTTTGAATGAATGTGTTCGGTGAATGAATCTATTATTAGAATTTAATCTTCAGCATTTAAATTATGGTTTATATACACAATGGAATACTACATGGCAATGAGAAAGAATGAAATATGGCCTTTTGTAGCAACGTGGATGGAACTGGAGAGTGTGATGCTAAGTGAAATAAGTCATACAGAGAAAGACACATACCATATGTTTTCACTCTTATGTGGATCCTGAGAAACTTAACAGAAGACCATGGGGGAGGGGAAAGGAAAAAAAAAGAGGTTAGAGAGGGAGAGAGCCAAAACATAAGAGACTCTTAAAAACTGAAAACAGGGGCGCCTGGGTGGCTCAGTCGGTTAAGCGTCCGACTTCGGCTCAGGTCATGATCCCGTGGTCCATGAGTTCGAGCCCTGCGTCGGGCTTTGTGCTGACAGCTCAGAGCCTGGAGCCTGTTTCAGATTCTGTGTCTCCCTCTGTCTCTGACCCTCCCCCGTTCATGCTTTGTCTCTCCATCTCAAAAATAAATAAACGTTAAAAAAAATTAAAAGAAAACCAAAAAACTGAAAACAAACTGTGAGTTGATGGGGGGTAGGTGATGGGCATTGAGGAGGGCACCTGTTAGAATGAGCACTGGGTGTTGTATGGAAACCAATTTGACAATAAATTTAATATTAAAAAAATTAAAAAAATAAAATAGGTCATCAAAGAAAAAAAATAATTTAATCTTCAGCATTCATACTCAATAATATGTTTCCAGACATTACGAATAACAAAGAACTTATACAACTCAACACACTCACACACACACACACACACACACACACACATACACACACAACAATGTGATTAAAAACTGGGCAGAAGGCTTGAATAGACATTTTTCCAAAGAAGACACACAGATGGCCAACAGACACAGGACAAGATGCTCAACATCACTCATCATCAGGGAAATGCAAATTAAAACCACAATGAGACATCACCTGACACTTGTCAGCATGGCTAAAATCAAAGGCAAGAACCAGCAAGTGTTGGCAAGCATGCGGAGAAAAAGGAACCCTTGTGCACTGTTTTGTGAGAATGTAAATTGGTGCAGCCACTGTGGAAAACAGTATGGAGGTTCCTCAAAAAATTAAAAATAGAAATATCATATGATCTAATAATTCCACTACTGGGCATTTACCTGAAGAAAAAACACTAATTCAAAAAGATCTATGCATCTTTATGTGTATTGCAGTATTATTTACAGTAGTTAAGATATGGAAGCAACTTAGGTGTAGATATATATATCACGTCCATATCCATTCATCTACTGATGAATTATAATGGAGGATTATGCAGCCAAAAAAAAAAAGGGTAAAATCTTGTCATTTGTGACAACATGGATGGAAGCTGTTAATGCTAAGTGAATACGCTAAGAGGTATTATGCTAAGTGAAATAAGTCAAATAGCAAAAGACAAATGCCATATGATTTCACTTGTGTGAAATCTAAGAAAGAAAACAGAGGTGTCTAAGTGGTTCAGTTGGTTAAGCATCTGACCCTTGACTTGGACTCGGGTCATGATCTTGCAGTTTGTGAGTTCAGGCCACATGTCAGGCTCTACGCTGACAATGCAGAGCCTGCTTGGGATTCTGTCTGTCTCTCTCTCTGCCCCTCCTCTGCTTCCTCACTCACTATCTCTCTCTCATAATAAATAAAAATAAACTTGAAAAAAACCCCAAAAGAACAAATGAACAAAAAGCAGAATCAGACCTCTAAATACCAGAGAACACTGATGGTTGCCAGAGGGGTAGGAGGTTGGGGATGTGTAAAATGGGTGAAGGAGATACAGGCTTCCACTTATAGAATGAGTAAGTCACGGGAATAAAATATACATTATAGACAGTATAGTCAATGCCATTATAATAGTGTTGTATGGTGACAGATGGTAGCTACCCTTGTGGTGAACATAGTATAGAGATGTTGAATCACTCTGTTGTATACCTGAAATGAGTGTAACATTGTGTGTTAGCTATACTCAAGTAAAAAATTTCAGAAAAAGAATGACAGTGATGGCTTATAAAATATGGCTCCCGGCTTTAAGGCTCTCCCAGCCAATATTCAAGTCAAACAACTGAGTAAGAAACTTACAAAAATTTAGAAAGGTATCAAATGCTACATAAGATCAAAAGAAGCAGAATGAAGGAAGTTTCTGGTTGGCATGCACAGGTGAGGAGCTTTAAGTTGAGACCTTATAATCTTAACAGCTTTGGAGTATTGCTGAGATTACATTAGTTTTGATGTGTAGAAACAGTAATTATATATTGTTCAAGCTAGTACCTGGTTGGGAAGTGTTTCTGACAAGAGGGGGTATGGAAGGACCCCAAGGAAAACAAAGTGTGTTGCATTCAAAGAATGGAAAATTTAGTTCAGTTCCAGTAAGGCTGAACTGTGGGGTGAGAGCTGAAACTGGAACGGCACACAGGGTCAGAATTGTAGAATCAGTCCACCATTTTTTTTCCAGATGGGTAAGGAGAACAAGCAGACATTAGAGAAAGAGGGAGAAAGAAAAGCCCTAAAACTTCAAGCCCCGACACAAGAAACGATGACCACAACCAAAGCTTCATTTGGCCTTCACATGTCTTACGTTTGATATTTTGGAGGGGCCACCACCCATCTGGGGATAATCAACTGAACAGGCATCATGAGACCTCGTTCCAATGTCCCCTGTTCCCATTCCTGTTCCAGTCAAGGAGCTGTTTACTGAGTGGTGCTCTTGCTGCATTAACGTACGCACTAAGACTTGAAAGCTCTAATGCATTTAGCAAATGTGGGAATTGTGTCTGGATATGTATAGTCCACACCTAAGCTTCTTCTGCAGGAGTTAGGGATCCATTTTAATAGTGTGTACTCTATTAAGAATATTTGCAAAATATATATATATATACATATATATATATATATAAATATATATATATACATATATATATATATATATGTATATACACACACACACACACACACACACATATACATATATATTGCGTACGATTTGTGCACATTTTACTGAAATGAATTTTTAAAACTTTTTATTACAATGTTAAATCTTAAATGCTATCCTATTATACTCACCAATATCTAATTCATTATAGATCCCTAAATTCTTTTTGCTTATCCTTTGTATACTAAATAAAAATGTGACTCGTTTTTATTACACAAAACCTCGGTGTATAAAATTTCAAATTTTGTACCTGTTTTTGAAACACTTAGCATCCAAAAATGCCACATGGTCAGGAAATGTGTTCATATAGTGCCATGTAAATTTTTAATTCACTAATTTGTCACTTCCTCCCGTTAGCAATCAGCCGTCATTTATGAAGAGCTTACAAGCTAAGTGCCTGGAGAGAGAGGGCTTAAGTGACTTTAAGACATTGACTTTAATTTTTTTAGGACCTGGACCAAGATGAGGGATGTCAGGGCTTTTCAGTTTAGTGAGCTTCCCACTGAATACAGCAATACAGAATAGAAGAGGAAAGATGGACTTTCCAGTAATGGATTCTGTTCATTTGTTAGTTGTCAGTAATTTGACTTGCCTCCTTCTGGTCCAGTCTAGAATGGCAGATGACCTCAGAATGTACCATCACCATCAAGCTTCTGTAATATCCGTGATGTTCAGACAAGCTTGACGTAATGCATACTTACTTATGTCTTATTTTTGCTGTTGGTCTTGATCTCCACTTCTAGAGATTGTATTCTTTGTCATCTGTGGAAGGTTAGCGACACCAACTTCATGTAGTGAAGACATGTGTCAGTGTGAACACACATACATATACGTGCAAGGTGTGTTCAGTACATATGTGTTACACATACTTGGTAAAGAATCTTCAGTTTTACAATCTTTATAATAGGTAATATTTACAACCCTTATAAAATTTGAAGGGGGAATTTACTATAATTTGTGGATGTAGAGATTCAGAGAATAAATGTTGCAGAATGGATAAATGAAAGATGGATGATAATTGTTTGAAAAATAAAAAAAATTTACTTTTGATCATAAAAATAAATGACATTCTTCTGGATGGTGATTTTAAGAAGATGATTTTCAACTACTTTAAAGATAATTATAAACATCTATATGACAAAAGTCATAGAGTTAATAGGAAACAACCCAGATTTTTATGTCATGTCAAATATAAAGCATTGAATTTATGAGTATTTGAATTTTATGTGCAAGAGACTTATCAAAATGATTTTGAAAAATATTTTGACTAGCATGGCAATGAAAAAAGGCATTTAAAATGTACTTGTGAAAAAAGATACTAATCTGAAAAATGGCTTTTTGTATTGTCAGTCTTTAGACTAATTGTCACTAATTGTCACTACCTGTAACTGTGTGACTAAATGTCAGAATCACAAACACTATTTGAATTATTGCCAAAATTTGAGACACATTAAAATGAAGACACACCATTATTTTATGTACCACTAAGAGATAAAGGACAAAAGGAAGGAAGAAGAAAAGAAGCAAAGGAAGGAAGGGAAAGAGGGAGGAGGAATAGGAGGGAGAGGAAGGGAGGGAGGAAAGAGAGAGGAAGGAAGGAAGGAAGAGAGAGAGGGAGGGATGGAGGGAGGGAGGGAGGAAGAGAGAGACAGGTAAGAAGGAGGAAGGAAGGAAGGAAGGAAGGAAGGAAGGAAGGAAAGAAGGAAAGAAGGAAAGAAGGCAGGCCAGCCAGGGCATGAAGCTTTCTTGGTACTTAATTTTTTTTAATTTTATATATATTGGAAAAGCTCTTTTAGATTCATCTAGGTATACAGTTTTCATTATGTGGTACACACTTTTATTTTTAAGTTTATTTATTTGAGAGAGAGAGAGAGAAAGAGGGAGCAAGAGAGAGTGAGAGCATGAGCTAGCCACAGGGGGTTTGGGGGGCAGGCAGACAGACTGGGAGAGAGAGAATCCCAAGAGGTTCCGCACTGTCAGTACAGAGCCCAGTGTGGGGCTCGATCCCATGAACCGTGAGATCATGACCTGAGCCAAAATCAAGAATCATACGCTTAACCAACTGAGCCACCCAGGCGCCTCACATGCTCTACGTTCTTAAAAATGGAAGGGATTATTGTACATTCTTAAAAAATGAAAATCTAAGCTCGGCAAGTTGTTTAAGTATTCCCAAAACTTTTCCAGAGTCTTTCTCTTCTGACTCACTTTTGATGTTTTGTCATCAGCATCTCTGTTTTCCACATGCCACCATCCATCCCCAGCAGCACCGAAGCGGTGAGGGCACAGAATCCTTTTAAGAAGTGTTTCCCAGTTGCCTCTGTGATTGTCCTTTGAGCTGTTGTGACATATTCTGCAAGTTTTGTTTTCTTGATCTCCCCAGAATGTCACTGGAGGGTTTACAGACAACAGCCAGAACTGATAGTCCTTCCTCAACGTCCTTCAAGAGTGTTTTGAGGGACACACAGGGGCCACTTTCCCCTGGGTGCAGGACTTGAGAAGAGCACCATGACCACCATCTACCTACAAGGGATCGTAAGAAGCTACTGGCTTTACATCTGGCTACTCCTTTGTCATTCTCCTTTTTGTTTGTGGTCGTATGCTTAAATTCAGGGATGTTAATAGTTTATCTTATGAAGCTCTGCTTTAAAGCTTACCTGGACAGGAGAGAGAGATGGAAAAGATCTTTCCCTCTGTAGGTTTCCACGGTTCACGGGTCAGGAGGAGCAAACATTCTCTCTTGAGATGGAGGGCTGGTGGCTTCACTGGCCATGGGAGCGTGATGTAGGTTTGGAAAAGCCTCTGTGGTGGCTGAGACAGGGAATCCAGAAAAGAGAGAGCCTTCAAAAAATGGGGTTGTGTAGTGGTTCTAGTCCACAGGAGCATGGAATTTTCCTCTGGCTCAGCAGTGAGTGCAGAGGCAGAGATGGTGTGGGGCTGACTAATCAAAAGTGGAGGTCTCATCATACAGCAAGCGGCAAAGGAAAGTCGGAAGTCCCCTACCACTCTTACTTTCTTGAATGGCGTGTAGTATTAGTTATTGCAAAGGGTGACACTGCAAACAGAATCATGGAAAGAGCAGAGACGTTAAACCGCTTCTGGATTGTACTTCTGCGTAACATGCCTGTGGACGAAAACTGAACAAGCATACGTGAACGTAAATTAAAAAGATCCAGTTCATCTTGCTTGGGATGTTGTTCTTCTTTGACTGCAATACTCCTGGGCCAATTGATAGGTGCTTGTCTTTTCTGTAATTCTGCCCACGTTCTAAAACCCTGAAAACGATTTCGAATGGAATGGCTTGGTGGCACTTTAAAGCTAAAATGATTTGTTGTTGTTGTTGTTGTTGTTGTTGTTGTTGTTGTTGTTGTTGTTTTTAGCTAAATCAAAGAGGAACCTGCTACAAGTACAACCTTCACCATGTTGCTACAAAACTAAGTCAAAGATCGGTGACTCAGTTCCTCCCATATTAAAAAACAAATGAATGTGTGTCATCATTGAAAGAAAAAAAAATAACAGAAACTCGGAAACCTTGGAGCCACATGAGCAGCCATTTCAGTAACTGAAACCACAAGTGTGTGTAATATTTACTTCCTGGGCAACCATACATGGGCTGCTTAGGGCTGCTTCTCGTGCATTGGGATTGATCTCGTTTGCTTCCTCAGCCCTGAATGAAAATAACCAATGGATATAGCAAAGCTTTCTGCCATTTGAGTTGTGAGTTATCTCAGGAAAAAAAATACGTGACCCTGAGCTGAACACTGAATGTCTTTCTTAAACATTACCTATTAGTGTAATTTATTGTGGAATGCTTTTAAGTGAAGTTGGAAGGATTAATCATGACAGAGTGAAGAGGCATAAACCCGTCCTCACACTTCTCCTTTCATTTACAAATATGAGTTGTACATCCGTAGTGTGGCAAACAGAGCCCCATTGGGTGATATGTGCCTGTCTTCTCAATTGAATGGATCGTCTCATTTTGCAGGATGTGGGGGAGCTATGGCGCTCTTTCATAATAAGAGATCCAGGGAATGATAAGCAGTAGCTGACTGAATGTAAGACTGTCGGTGCCTGGTGTTTCCTTAACAGATTAGACAGTACCCACCTGAAAAAAAAAAAATAGCAGAAGCTCTCTTACTAGAAACATTCCCACTGGTGTGGGATATAAGACAGGTATGTCTGATGCAGAGTCTGTTGAAAATTGTTCAGGAAAAAATATGGTTCAGGAAGGGCTAACCCAAACTTTTCTTTTTTTGAGAAGAATATAAAATGATGAATTTTGGATATTGAGAAACAAAACCTAGATTTTTTTTTTGATGAATTTCCTAAATAACCTAGGATGATCAACTGATAAATGATTGGGATTTATCACTTTTCAACAGGGTAGCAAGATAATCTGCAAAAACCAGTGCTTTCCTGTATGCTAGCAATAACAACATAAAAACGAACGAGAGAAGTTCCCAGTCACAGATATCAATGTATATGAAGAGGTAGAAATATACTTTATCCATGATTTGAACAGTAGTTGAGAGCTTAGTGTTCAAAAGTCATGGGTTCTGGAACTAAGGGAGTATAATAAAAATACCAGCTTTGTTCCTCTTTGGCTGTGTGATATGAAATCACTTCATTTAAAGAGACATCTCTGTGCCATCATTCCCAACCTGTGAAACGAAAATGATAATAATGATGCCAATGCCATCGGGTCATGGTGAGAATTAAACTAATTAGTATTTATAAGGCATTCAAATAGGTGCCTACAATGTGGTAAGTACTCTATAAATATTAGTTGTATTAACAGTATAAAACTTTAATGAAGAACGAATAATTTGGTAAAGGATGATCATAATACTTAACAGGAAGACTTGCTATTCAACACTGTCAATTCTCCCCAACTAAATATGTAGATTGAATCTCAATCTGAGCCCAGTCTCTGCAAGAGTCTGTACAACAGAAGGGATGCACTGTAGTCATATGGGGTACACAATTTAGAGTCAGGTGACCTGGGTTCCTTATTTCATGATTCCCATTTTCATTCTCCTGATTTGTGAAGCAAATGTAATAAAAAGTATACCTCATATGATTAGAGTATCTGTGTCGATAAAGCCTTTATCACAGTGCCTTACCCATACAAAACAAACTATGAGTAATAGTGAGTTGTTGTTACTAATGTGTTTGGGGGAAAAAAAGAGATTTTACTAAAAAAAAATAATTGAAAAGATTAGCAAAGTGATTTTTTTTAATAAGAGGAAGTGAGGAGAAGTTTGATGATTCAGGGAGATTATTCTTCTAGACCTGAAAATGTGTTAGCCTTCTACAGCGATTAGAACTGAAGGGGTGCCTGGGTGGCTCAGTCGGTTGGGTGTCCGACTCCAGTTCAGGTCATGATCTCTCAGTTTGTGAGTTTGAGACCCATGTCGGGCTCTGTGCTGACAGCTCAGAGCCTGGAGCCTGCTTCGGATTCTGTGTCTCCCTCTCTCTCTGACCCTTGCCCGCTCATGGTCTATCCCTCTCTGTCTCTCAAAAAAAAAAAAAAAAAAAAAAAAGAAAAAAGAAAAAAAGAAAAAAAAAAAAGAACCGTGTGGCATAGTTTCAACAATGAAAAGGTGAATGAAGCTGAAGACAGTGACGAGTACACAGTAGCCCTGTTTTGTGTCCCTCCTTGAAGCATTTTACATGTAGTGACTGCTGTTACCCCTGAGTTACAGGCGTATGGGGAGGTGAAGTGACCTGCCCAAGGCGTATTGAGTATCATAGTGACATTGGATCTGGGCATCTGGTTCTGGAATCCATACTCTCCTCTGAGGCCCTAGGAGATATTACTATTTAGTGGAGTTGAAATTTTCGATCATTGGAGAGTATTTGAAGAGTTCAGTAAATAGTGGCAGGATAGCCAACCAATTGGGATGACACACATCCGTATAGAATGTAATTCTATATATGTAGAGTATAACTATAACTATATATATATATATATATAGAGAGAGAGAGAGAGAATGTAGCTATATATCTATATCTGTGTATCTATCTATGTATCTATGTATCTCTCTGTATGTATGTAGAGATACATATATACAGTTATATTCTAGGAATCCAAATTCCTGATCAATAAATGATTTAACATGCTAAGTACATCTAAATAAACTTGGGGGCGTGATAATCGTGGGGAAGACTTTTCAAAGTATGGTAAGGTGTCAAGGGGAACCCAGATGGGGCTGTACATTCCGCTACTCTGAAAAATGGGCGGGTCATTGGCTTCATTGGCATTAATTAGCAAGAGCTGATAACCTTGGAGAGCGTGGCTTTTGAGGAAGATGTCTGAGCAATCATCCCTAAAAAGTGACAGCTGAGACATGGAGATTAACAGGGCAGGACCAAACGACCTAGCTTTGGCGGCCTGTGTGCATAGAGAGAACCCAGGTAGAAGTTAATTTCATTCCGTTCAGTTCATCCCAGCAATAGGCACACCTGCCATGTGCACTGTGCAGTGTTGTAAATACAGTAGTGGGAAAAATTAGTGTTTTCTCTGTCCTCATGGGGCTGGTTTATAGTCACCTGAGAGAGAATGAAAATCATATACGGAAGTATCATACAGTGTGCTAAGTGCTGGGAGAGAAGTCCAGGGTGCTGTAGGATAAAAAGGGCACTTAATCTAGATTTTGTGCCTGTAGAAGTCTTCCTAGAGAAAACAATATCTCGGCTAAGATCTGAAGGTAAAGTAAGATACGGCCACGCACATCAGCTCCTTTTCCTCTGATTGTGAACACAGCTGTGTTTTATCCAAGTGGTGAAGCCAGAGACCTGGATTTCTAAGGAAATAAGCAAATGAACCATAAGATACATAGGCTGAGAATTGGGAGCAAGATCTTGGCTGGGTGTGGAACCGAGGTGTCATTAAGCGAGCAGCTAGTGATGGACAGCATGACAAAGATTGTCAAGGGCCAGAGTGCAGAGTTAGCACAGTTCCTACTGCGGTGCTCTGAGGATCATCAACAGTTACGAGTGTTGAAACATAAAATTCAACTGAGAACATTTTAAAGATCTTATTGGCCCTATTCAGCAATTCATGAATTGGGCAGCATCCTGTCTGCAAGATAGGAAAGAGCCCTGATGAGCGGTACAAAATGGAGTCTAGGCAGTACAGGGGACAAAGAAGTTCCGAGCACAGAGTGGATTGATTCAAGAAGAGTCACCTTGCTTCGGGTGACACAGGGGTCTGTCAGGCTGATTACCTCACTGGTGCTGACCAGGACATTCCAGACTGACTAATTAAGATTATATTCCTGGGAGAGGCTGAAACCTCAGTTAAGATATTAAGTCTCCGTTTGGTGACCTGGGCTTTGCAAAGCGACTCCCTTTTGAGACTGCTGTTTCCTTTTTGATCTGGGACAGAGAATCCCAGAGAGTATTGTGAGAAAGGGGTATAATCAAATGAGGAGCACACTGGGAGAGTGGGTGTCATGGAAACCGGTGGAAGGAGGCTTTCACTTGTACGGGGCAGGTGACACGGGAGCATCACGGACAGACGGAGGATGTGAAGGCTCCGTCAGCAGACTGGTTCACAAAGGAGCCAGGCCGCGGCCCGTGTGATTGGTGATTGGTGGGCTGGGCGAGGAGAGGATGTAGTGGGACGGTAGGTGGAACTGGGGACTCCACACAGCCTGCCTTCTCAGAACCGTGGTCTGTTCAGTTGGGCGTTTTTCCAGCAGTAATCATGTTGCTGGAACTCATACATGAAGCAGGCAGATGGCCTAATTGGATTTGTTGCCAGACAAGTAATGGAAGGAAAGTGGGCAAAGGAGTCGGGGGTACTTGAGAAAAGCCAGCTAAGTGTTTTAATACGGTGTGGTGTCTAGCTAAGGAAGGACAAGTGTGATCAGCACTAGAGTTTGCTGGGTGAGCGGAAATGTTGATATAGGACGGGACGATGGTTGTGGATCAAATGCCGCGTGAGTACAAGAACGGTTTTACTAGGCATAATGTTCTGGCAGTGTTAGAAGAACAGAAGGCTGAAAGGAAACAGAAGACAAAAAAGGAGAAGGCCTTTTGTTAAGAATCCTGTTGGGGCGCCTGGGTGGCTCAGTCGGTTGAACGTCTGACTTCCGCTCGGGTCTTGACCTAGCAGTTTGTGAGTTTGAGCCCCACATTGGGCTCTGTGCTGACAGCTCAGAGCTTGCTTTGGATCCTCTGCCCCCCTCTCTCTGCCCCTCCCCCATTTGCACACGCACTCTCTCTCGAAAAATAAATAAACATTAAAGAAAAAAAGGATCTTGGGGCACCTGGGTGGCCCAGTCGGTTGAGCGTCCGACTTCGGCTCAGGTCATGATCTCACAGTCTGTGAGTTCGAGCCTCGCATCGGGCTCTGTGCTGATGGCTCAGAGCCTGGAGCCTGCTTCCGATTCTGTGTCTCCCTCTCTCTCTGCCCCTTCCCTGCTCATGCTCTGTCTCTCTCTGTCTCAAAAATAAATAAAAACATTAAGAAAAAAAATTTAAAAAAAAGAAAAGAAAAAAAGGATCTTATGACTTTGTGGCCTGCATGTACTCTGCTGCTTTCTTGTCCTGGAGGCTTATCCGTAGAGAGAAGGAAGAGAGAGCCCGGTGTATGTGAGGACTGAAGACTCCCCAAGGGTCAACAGCTTTGTGAGCCCTAAGGGACAGCACCCTGAACCAGTTTGCACCTTTTGCAGTTGGGGGTTGTGACTACAGTAAGAGGCCATGCAGCTTCAGAGGACTCACCGTCCTTAGACATTCTCAAGATGGCTCGGGCAGAAGGCTTGGTCCTCCGACATGCCCAGGAATTATGAGGCAGGGAAGAGGAATTTTCCTTAGCAGATAAGAACAAAAAGACAAACTGAACAAAAATATTTTAAAATATTGAATAGGGGTGCCTGGGTGGCTCAGTTGGGTAAGCATCTGACTCTTGGTTTCAGCTCAGGTCATGAGCTTTGTGCTGACAGTGTGGAGCCTGCTTGGGATTCTGTCTCTCTCCTCTCTCTCTTTTAAAATAAATAAATAAACTTTAAAAAATAATTAAAAATAAAATAGAATATTGAGTAAATAACATTGGGTACTAAGAAGTGGAAAGCTAGGGACTTGCATGCATTTTTGGTAGAATGTTAATTGAAGACAATTTGTAAGTATGAATCAAAAGTTATATATATAATATTATTATATAATATAATTATATAATATTATATAATTGTATTATATATATAATATAATATATATTTCTCCCCTCAGAGAATCCCCCATAAAATTTCTTACAGGGCTGGTTTAGTGGTCACAAACTCCTTTAATTTTTGTTTGGGAAAATTTTTATCTCTCCTTCTATTTTGAATGACAGCCTTGCTGGGTAAAGAATTCTTGGCTGCATATTCTTCTGATATTCTTCTGATATATATTCTGATAATATTCTTCTGATAATATTCTGATATTCTTCTGATTCAGCACACTGACACTCCTTTCTGGCCTGCCAGGTTTCTGTGGATAGGTCTGCTGCAAACCTGTTCTGTCTTCCCTTGTAGGTCAGGGACTTTTTTTCCCCTTGCTGCTTTCATGATTCTCTCCTTGCCTGAGTATTTTGTGAATTTGACTATGATATGCCTTGTTGACGGTCGGTTTTTGTTGAATCTAATGGGGGCCCTCTGTGCTTCCTGGATTTTGATGTCTGTGTCTTTCCCCAGGTTAGGAAAGTTTTCTGCTATGATTTGCTCACATAACCCTTCTACCCCTATTTCTCTCTCTTCATCTTCTGGGACCCCTATGATTCTGATGTTGTTCCTTTTTTTTTTTTTTTAATTTTTTTTAGTGCTTTTATTTATTTTTGAAGGAGAGAGAGAGAGAGAGACAGCATGAGCAGGGGAGGAGCAGAGAGAGAGGGAGACACAGAATTCGAAGCAGGCTCTAGGCTCTGAGCTGTCAGCACAGAGCCTGATGCGGGGCTCGAACTCGCAAACTGGGAGATCATGACCTGAGCCGAAGCCAGACGCTCAACCGACTGAGCCACCCAGGCACCCCTGATGTTGTTCCTTTTTAATGATGTACTGATTTCTCTATGCTCAAATCATGCTCTTTTGCCTTAATCTCCCTCTTTTTTTCTCCTTTGTTATTCTCTATAAGTTTGTCCTCTATGTTGCTGATTCTCTGTTCTGCCTCGTCCATCCTTGCCGCCGCTGCATCCATCCGTGATTGCAGCTCAGTTATAGCATTTTTAATTTCATTCTGGCTATTTTTTACTTCTTTTATCTCTGCAGAGAGGGATTCTAATCTATTTTCGACTCCAGCTAGTATTCTTATTATCGTGATTCTAAATTCTGGTTCAGACATCTCGCTTGTATCTGTGTATCAGGGATATACAAATCCCTGGCTGTCCTTTCTTTGTGCTCTTTCTTTTGGGGTGAATTCCTGTTGAATTCTGTGGTTCATATTGTGCAGATTGTTGTGTTAATCCTCCAGTCAGTTTTCTAGGTGTGTAGGATGGTTTAGTGTTGGTCTGGCCATATTTCATGGACGCGAGACACACAAAAAACTTCCATGCTGTCCCGCCATCTTGGCTCCTCCCCTGAATCAAGTTTTAAAGTAACATGGCTAGAACCATTGACAGGAACTCATTCTAAGGAAATTTTCAGACAAGGATACAATGCTACACACTTAAAATGTATGTGTAAGAATCTATCACAGTGAGACGGTTAAGGGCTCTACTCTAGAAATTGACCCTCTTTTTGTTTTTTTAATTTTTTAATGTTTATTATTTATTTTTGAGAGAAAGAGAGAGAGAGAGAGGGAGAGAGCAAGCAGGGGAGGGGCAGGGAGAGAGGAAGACCCAGAATCCAAAGCAGGCTCCAGGCTCTGAGCTGTCAGCACAGAGCCCGATGTGGGGCTCAAACTCACGAGCCATGAGATCATGACCTGAGCTGAAGTCTGATGCTCAACCAAGTGAGCCACCCAGGTGCCACTAGCAACTGACCCTTCTGAATTTGGATCTCAGCTTTGCTGTCTGTTTTTCCTCAATGACCTTGGGAAATTCTTTAATCTCCTTAAACCTCATTTCAATGATCTGTGGAAAGGGTGCACTGATAATGACTACCTAGAAAGTTGTGATTGGGGCTGTGATGCTGCATGTGAAACTGAACACAGAAGCTGGACATAACATGGGAAATGCTCATTCCATTTTAATTATGCTAAAAAAGGTGAGAGGGAGGGGATAGGAAGTGAGAAAAAGGAAGATAAGGAGGGGAGGAGAAAAACATGGAGGGGAGGAGGGTAGATTAATCACAGCCACCTGGTGAAATAAAATACAGTACATCTCTAAAATGGAAAACTTTGCAGCCATTAGAGTTGCATTCTGTATTTATGCATAGTGACAAGAACACCTGTAGAAGACAGGTTACTTTCCCCATGATTTCAGTTTATTTATCGTATAAACACTGCTATTATTTTGAAATTGCAGTCCAGCAGCACTAATTATTTTTCTTTTTAAATCAGTTTATCGATGTATAGTTTACTCACAGTAAAATGATACGTTTTTTATGTTATTTGCTTTACTTTTTTAAATTGAGGTGTAATTGACTTGTAGCATTATATTAGTTTCAAGCGTGCAGTGTAATGATTTGACATTTGTGTATATTGCAAAAGGATCACCTCAGTAGGCCTAGTTAATATCCATCACCATGTATAGTTATGATTTTTTCTCATGATGAGAACCTTTAAGATCTGCTTTCTTAGCAACTTGCAAATGTACAGTATAGCTATATAAACTATAGTTAGTCAACGTCACTCATCATCAGGGATATACAAATCAAAACCACTATGAGTTACAACCTCACACCTATAAAAATGGCTAAAATTAACAACACAGGAAACAACAGATACTGGCGAGGATGCAGAGGAAGGTAAACCTTCTTGCACTGTTGCTGTGAATGCAACCTGGTGCAGCCACTGTGGAAACAGTACGGAGGTTCTTCAAAAAGTTAAAAATAGAACTACCCTATGACCCAGCAATTGTATGACTAGGTATTTACACAAATGATACAAAAATACTGATCCAAAAAGGCGCAAGCACCCTGCTGTTTACAGCAGTATATCAACAGTAGCCAAGTTACAGAAAGAGCCCAAATATCCATCAACTAATGAATGGTAAAGAAGAAGTGGTATACACACACACACACACACACACACACACACAATGGATTATTACTCAGCTGTCAAAAAGAATCAAGTCTTGCCATTTGCTATGACGTGGATGGAGCTAGAGTGTATTATGCTAAGCAAAATAAATCAGTCACAGAAAGACAAATACCATATGATTTCACTCATATGTGGAATTTAGGGAACAAAATAGATTAATCTAGGAGAGGGGGGATAATAGGGAGGGAAGCAAACCATAAGGTACTCATAACTATAGAGAACAAACTGAGGTTTGCAGGAGGGAGGAGACAGAGATGGGCTAAATGGGTGATGGGCATTAAGGAAGGCTCTTGTCATGAGGACTGGGTGTTATATGTAAGTGATGAATCACTAAATTCTACACCGTAAACCAATTTTGCCATATGTTTTAACTAATGAGCATTTAAATAAAAACTTGAAATAAAATAACAACTGTAGTCACCATACTGTACATTATATCCCATGCCTTATTTATTTTATAATGTTGAAATTTGTACCTTTTGACTCCCATTTTGCCCACTCTCCCCAGCCCCACCTCTGGTACGAACCAATCTGTCTTTTTTTAGATTCTATATATAAGTGAGATCACACTGTTACTGACTTTCTCTGACTTGTTTTACCTTCAAGTTCCACCCATGTTGTTGCAAATGGCAACATTTCATTCTATTTTTATAGTTGAATCATATTTCATTGTGTTTATGTGTGTGTTCGAATACGAATATTCTAATGTGTATGGAAGGTTGTATATATTCCATTATATATGTTTACATTATATGTGTACACATGTACGATATGTGATATATATGATGTGGCACAGATATGATGTGTTATAGGTGTAGATACACATTCACACACATATACACACACATATGTACACACATATCACATTTTCTTTATCCATTCATCTACCAATAGACGTTTAGGTTGTTCCATGTCTTGGCTATTGTAAATAATGCTGCAGGGAGCACATGGGGTGCATTTATTTTTTCTACTTAGTGTTTTCATTGTCTTTGGATAAATATCTAGAAGTGGGTTTGCTGGATCATATGGTAGTTCTAATTTTATTATTATTTTTATTAGAGAGAGAGAGAGAGAAGGGAAGGAGAGAGAATGAGCAGGCAAGCAGGGGTAGGAGGAAGAGGGAGAGAGGGAGAGAATCTTAAGCAGACTCCACACTTGCATGGATCCCATCGTGGGACTGGATGGCATGACCCTGGGATCATGACATGAGCCAAAATCAAGAGTCAGATGCTCAATTGACTGAGCCACCTAGGTACCCCCCCCCCCACTTTTAATTTTTTGAGCCATCTCCATACTGTTTTCTATAGTAGTCGCACCAATTTATATGCCAACCAATAGCATAAAAACATTCCCTTTTCTCTACATCCTTGACAACACTTGTTATCTCTTGTCCTGATATTAGCCATTCGGAAGGGTATGAGGGGATAGTTCACTGTGATTTTGATTTACATTTCCCTGGTGATTGGGGAGCATCTTTTTCTTTAGTTGAACATCTTTTCCTGTGCCTGTTGTTTGAATATATCTTCTTTGGAAATGTCTATTCAGATCTCCTGCCCATTTTTAAATCAGATTGCTTGTGTTTTTCTATTCTATTGGATGAGTTCTTTATTTTGGATATTAATCTCTTATTAGATATATGGTTTGCAGGTAGTTTCTCCCATTCGGGAGGATGCTTTTTCAGTTCCTTTCCTGGATGGCTTCCTTTCCTGTGCAGAAGCTCCTGGGTTTGATGTAACTCTGCTTTTTTTGTTTTTGCTTTTGTTGCCTTTGCTTTTGGTGTAAAACCCCCCAAAATCATCACCAAGATTGGTGTTAGGAGCTCACCTTTTTACAAAAAAAAAATCTTCTAAAACAATTTTACAAAATCAGAGTATAAAACCAAGTAAATAGAATGATATAATTTTTTAAGTTTTTATCTAAATTGAAGTTAGTTCACATACAGTGTTAACATTACTTTCAGGTGTACAGTATAGTGATTCAACACTTGCATACATCACCCGGTGCTCTCTTCCGTCACAGGTGCACTCCTTCATCCCTATCACTTTTTTCACCCATCCCCCACCCCACCTCCCCTCTGGTAACCATCAATCTGTTCTCTGTAGTTAAGAGTCTGTTTCTTCCTTTGTCTCTCTCTTCCTTTCTCTTGTTTTCTCCCCTTTGCTAGTTTGTTTTGCTTCTTACATTCCACATACGAGTGAAATCATATGGTGTTTGTCTTTCTCTGACTCATACCATTTTTTATTTTGAAAATTATTTATTATAAGATATTAAATATAAATACAAATGAAGTTGTCTACTGTATTTTTCAGGTGATGTAGTGCTGATTTTCTTTTTAATATTGTTTATTTTCAGAATATTTTACAGTAAGAAAGTAATATTTAGATGCTCAGTACACTCAAGAAACTTTTATTTTACTTTTTAAAAAAAAACACCTGCACGTGCACAAATAATACAGAAAATGTGTCTGAAAGTGCTATTAACTCTTAATTATTGCACCAAAAGAGAATCCGTTCCCTTTTGCTTAAAGGCTATAATGATAATTGGGAGATATTGAGATATCTCAAAAAATAATTATTAACATATGCATTAATTTATTATAAATAACTACAGAAAATGATCATAATGTCTCTTTTTTAAAAAAGTGCTTTGACAGTGAGCAGAATTTCTGGTATGTAGTTTTGTGTTACATAGCCTATTTTGTATTCTGTTGGGTCATGATATAATAAATATGTGGAAGGAATCATTATAGCTTAAAGTTTGTATATCAGGAAGAAAAGAATAGTTTGCTACTTGATGGTTTGAAAATACATCCATTAGTTTTCTGCTATCAAGTACAATGACTTCTCTCATGTCTGTATTCATAAAAACTATCTGTTCAAATGTGTGTATTTTAAGGTTGATTCTCAGTGTGGTTCATAGGTGATGAGCTTCAGCTGTCTACTTTTATGCCTGAAGGGACAAGTTCAATGATCGTGTGATGGACAGTCATGACCGATGTCCTCTCTCATTATGCTTTTGTAAAACCAGGATTAAAAAAAAAAATTACATTGCTGGGTATCACTCACATGATTTAATTGTTACTGTAGTTAGAAATAACAATTACGGTTGTTTGTCTGAAACATGTTCTAACTACCCACAGCAAGGAGACAGATCAGTTTATCACCGTAAATATAGATCAGGTAACACTGGTCCTCGTGTCCTGCATCTGGCACGAACACTCCTATTGGTCTTCCCCCTTCTGTTATCTACACTGTTTTCATTTTTTCTTATTGATCCATTTATTGATTCGGCCATTAATGAAACTTTCCCACTGTGGCCAAAAGTAATGAAGATGGCCTCCAGACTAAGTGATTTTATTGTACTTCATGCACTGAATATTTAGGAAACAAAATCAAAGGCTTGCTTCCAGTCACTGGCCTATTTGACAAGTGGAATGAATCATTTCTTTTAAAATTCCCTTCTCTGCAAAAAGTTATTTTTTTTAGTATTTATTTACTTTTGAGAGAGAGAGAGAGAGAGAGAGACAGAGTGTGAGTGGGGGAGGAGTAGAGAGAGAGGGAGACACAGAATCCGAAGCAGGCTCCAGGCTCTGACCTGTCAACAGAGCCCGACACAGGGCTGGAACCTACGAGCTGTGAGATCATGACCTGAGCCGGCGTTGGATGCTTAACCGACTGAGCCACCCAGGCGCCCCTAAATGTTCAAGCTAAAAAAGTTTTTTTAATGTTTATTTATTTTTGACAGAAAGAGAGAGAGACAGGCTCCAGGCTCTGAGCTGGCAGCACAGAGCCCAACACGGGGCTCGAACTCAGGGACCTTGGGATCATGACTTGAGCCCAAGTCAGATGCCTAACCGACTGAGCCACCCAAGAGCCCCACAAAAAGTTATTTTCAATAATAATTATGAAATCAAATGAATATAATGACCTAAAGAAGAAAAGAAAATGAAATTTTCTTTGTACTTTGTATATTCAGGCAGATAAAAATAAATATTACAGTAGAAAAAAGGAAATAAGTAATAGCTCAATATTTCTTTATACATTAGAACAGTTATTGGAAAAAAACATTACTTTTTGGTGTCTCGCAGTAATGAGTAGTATTACTGTTTAGCAGTAAGTTACAATTATATAAGAATAACAATTCAAACATATTTTCTATTGTAAAGTTGTTATTGAAAATAACAAGTAAAACATTACATGTGTGAACTAAAATTTGCACCCCTCCACCCCCCCCTACACACACACAATATTACAGCTTGTGTTTTACAATCTACTTTACTGGTTTAAATTTGAATTACGAGCAAAATGCAAAATGCTTCCGTGGAATAGAGTTTCTGATCAGTGTCTTTGCTGTCACGGTAACTGTACTACCCTGACTGGATCTGAAGGCAGGACTCTCCAGTACCATGAAGTATTGGACACAGACTGTACCCAAAGCAAGTTCAGACAGTCGGGACTGTTAGAAAATTCCTCTGGAAATGAACGCATGTAGCTGAGTCTGCAGGTTTTTGGGGTTGACTGTATAGCAAGAGGTACATATATCACATATAATTAAATTTTTACGGTAACCACAGCAATTATTTAGAACTTAGACCCACAGAAAATGTAGGGGCTGTGTATTTGACCTGTGATGTTGCCTAGAGTTGCTGGCACATGGTGTAAAAGAAAAGCAGACTGAATTCCAGTTATCTTATCATTAAATTCTCCGCAGACAAAACACACCCTTATTGCCTGTGCCCAATTGCTGTCCCCAGTGGCCCAACCACAGGTATCCTGCTTCCTCCCTCCTCTTCCTCCTCTGTTAAGACCTGGCAGGTGGCAACTGTTCTCCTGTCACCTCTTGGCCGTTACCTCTCAGCCCTCCTCCTTGCTCACTGTGCCTAATTCTACCACCTACTTTTTACACCCAGGTGCATACCAGTTTCGTTCTACCTCAGGGCCTTTGCACTGCTCCTTCCATTTCCTGGAAAGTGTAACCCTCAGAAGCCCACATAGATGGCTTCCTCACCTCCTCCAACTCTTTGCTCAGTGTCACCTCCTTAAGGACACCGACTTTGACTACCCTGGTTGCTCTTGTAGCCTCCCTCTCTCTCATGTTCTACTATTCTTGCTTAAAATACATGATTAGCAGCTTCTAAGAGGACATAGTCTGTTGATTTGTCAGAATAATAATTATTTATTTTCTGCCTCCTGCTACTAGAATCTGAGTTCCATGAGGGCAGGGGGGGGTTGTATGTTTTCATCACTGATGTAGTCCAAACCCCTGGGCAGTACGTGACACGTGATAAGTGCTCAGTCAATATTTGTTGAATAGCTACACCTAGATTTTTTTATTGTGTGGAATTGGGAAACAAAGTTGCTTCCAAAACTTTGTGTCTTTTTTTCACTTCTAAGAAACAATTTCCTTGCTTTTACATGTCAAGCCCATACAATTGAATATTCACCGAGAACAACAAACAATTACCCTAAGCCTTATGGGACAATGATGTGATTATGTTATGCAGCACAAAGAAAAGGCTTTGGGGACTGTGATGGAATCAATGAACAATATTATCATTTTTAAACATATAAATTGTTTTATATTACCTAAATGTACAATGTATAATACCTGAATATACAAGGTATTTTAATAACCTTGTGAACAAGGCAGAATAAGGATTTCCTTTTGCTCTTGTTCGGACAAGGAGACAGACGCTGGAAGAGATTAAGTGACTTTCTGATGGGGGTGCCGTGGGCACTCACAGCAGAACGGACATTGCGGTGCTATTTTCCTTGTTCCTAGACCAGCGAAGTTTCCGGTGTGTGCATTTAACTCTTGCATTACAAACATTAGAGCAAAATGTCTGAGAGAATTAAAATTCATCTATCTGATGATTCAATGCCAGTAGGGAAACAAAACTATTCTACAGTTTCACGTGGAATCCCAAGAGGCGCAAGTAACTCACCTTTGCCGAAATCCTGTACTCAGGGTAGTCCTGAAGACGTGCATGGCAGCATTCAGAAAAGCGTCTCCCCAACACCTTGAACTCACCTTGTGTCTCATGGTAAACCCTTGGATTTTTTTTTTTAATTTAAATTCAAGTTAGTTAACATACAGTGTAGTCTTGGCTTCAGGAATAGAACCCAGGGATTCATCTCTTACATATGACACCCATTCTCATCCTGAAAAATGCCCTCCTTAATGCCCATCACCCATCTAGCCCATCCCACCCCACCACTCCAGCAACCCTCAGTTTGCTCTCCTATTTAAGTGTCTCTTATGGCTTGCCTCCCTCTCTGTTTTTATCTTATTTTTCCTTCACTTCCCCTATGTTCACCTGTTGAGTTTCTCAAATTCCACATATGAGTGAAATCGTATGATATTTGTCTTTCTCTGATTTATTTCACTTAGCATAATACACTCTAGTTCTGTCCATGTTGTTGCAAGTGGCAAGCTTTCATTCTTTTTCATCACCAAGTACTATTCCATTGTGTGTATGTATATATATATATACATATATATATACATATATATATATGTATATATATATACACACACACCACGTCTTCTTTATCCATTCATCAGATAATGGACATTTGGGCTCTTTCTATAATTTGGCGATTATTGGTAGCACTGATATAAACATTGGGGTGCATGTGCCCCTTTGAATCAGCACACCAGTATCCTTTGGATAAATTCCTAGTAGCACAATTTCTGGGTCATAGGGTAGTTCTATTTTTACTTTTTTTTTAGGAACCTCCATAGTGTTTTCCAGAGCGGCTACACCAGTTTGCATTCCCACCAACAGTGCAAAAGGGTTCCCATTTCTCCTCATCCTCGCCAACATCTGTTGTTTCCTGAGTTGTTAATTATAGCCTTTCTGACAGCTATGAGCATTTGACAAAATACAGCATCTTAATAAAAACACTCAATAATGTAGGTATAGAAGGAACATGACTTAACACCATAAAAGCAATATATGAAACAGCCACAGCTAATATATCCTCACTGGGGAAGAACCGAGAGCTTTCCCCCTGAGATCAGGAACATGATAGGGATGTCCAGCCTCACCACTGTTGTTCAACATAATACTGGGAGTCCTAGCCTCAGCAATCAGACAATGAAAAGAAATAAAAGACATCCAAAGTGGCAAGGAATAAGTCCATCCTCTTTCCAGATGACATGATACTCTACATGGAAAACCCAAAAGACTCCTCCCCAAAACTGCTGGAGTTAATACGTGAATTCAGCAAAGTCTCAGGACGATGAAATCAATGCACAGATAATGGTTGCATTTCTATACACCAATAATGAAGCAGCAGAGATACCAAGGAGTCGATCCCATTTACATTTGCACCAAAACCCATAAAATACCTAGAGATAAACCTGAGAGGTAAAAGATCTGTACACTGGAAACTATAGAAGGCTTATGAAAGAAATTGAATAAAATCCTTGCATTTTTTTTTTTATTTTTGTTTTGTGTTGGGGGTGTTGCTCTTGAATGAACGCTACATTCGGTAAAATGTGGGTCTGGCATTTCTCCCTCCATCGATCAGCAGAATTGATTGGGTCCGTCATTCCTTTATCACAGCATTGATGGACAGAGGGATCGGGCTCATTATTGCTTCATAATAATGTCCATGAAAATGACTTAGACAAACTGAAATGATGGTCTCTCAGCGAATGACATCGGAGTTAACTAGACAGCCTTAAAAATGTAAATATTAAATATAACGGTAGTAACTGCTGACAGAGTGATGCCTTATTGTGCACAAGCCCCTGTGCTCTGTTTTTCACGTGTCACATACCTGGTGTCATATTCCGTACGGGCGTTTGAAGAGGAAGGCACAGCCCTTTCCTTCATGGGCCCAGCAATGTGAGGCATGGGGAATTTGCAGGCCTTAATAAGGAGGACTGTTGAGGTTTGAACCCAGATATGTATGACTCCAGATCCTGTCTCTTCACTACTAATCACAGTTAGAAAAGTACTTGATTTCCTTGATAATGTGATGCTGTGTCTATTTCTAGGTATCTATGTATCAACATTAAATGCAAGGGATTTGAACTCAGTCTGTGTTGCAACCCCAAGGATTGCTAATTTCTAAGGAAACGTTTGTGGTTTTTTCAAAGCTGTCCACACCATGGCGATTCTATTCCGTGAGTGAATCTTAAATAACCTTTAATATAATTAGTGAGGAAAAGAGACAGTTTGTGACTCCATATAATTTATGTGCATAATAAAGTCACCATTGACATTGAATTCCTTATGTTTTTTTCCTTTCTATTTTGCAGTTCCCAAAAATTGCTTGTTGAAGATTTTTTTCTTGTTGCATATTACAGAAAATATTGCATCACTAACGCAATCAGATAATGTGAGGAAGGCGCATATCTTTTTAATACGATTTCTGAATGAGGGGAATTGACCTTTGGGCCTAAACTTTGTCCTTTCAGTAGACAGCAGTGTGCAGAGATTTTTCTAGATTTTTCCGAATTTTTCTGGAATGTAAGAAATTCTCTCTGCAAGATTCTACTCAGGTGTGGCCTTGATAACGTTTTTCTCTTGCTGAGGGTCTCTGGGATTGTAGTCAGACTCTCATTGTCAAAGCCAGTTGTGGGCTCTGCCTTTTGTCGAAGCCACATGTGTCTCAGGTGATAACTAATTCAAGACTCTATTGAGAGAGGTCTGGACTTTAATTAGTTCCTCCATAGTTCCTATGCTGAGAAAAGGAAAATGTGTTCTGTGAACACTTAGGACTGTTAAATGCTCTGAGGAAAAATAGATCCCAAAGGTAAATAATTTGGAGAAATGGTACATATGGTAGCCCTTTCCGGAAGATTCTTAAGGTGCTTTATCCTATTAGAGGTCTCGGTGCATTTGAGTGTGTCCTACATAGAGTTTTCCATATTATTGAGCAATGGATGTTTTTGTATGCAAGCGATGTAATATCCAGTGGAGCTACTGGTTATAAGAGTAATATTGAAGTAGAAACGGGAGGCTGTGCTAGTGAGCCTGTTCTTAAGAGTATTCTTTTGGGCTATAAGACAGATGATATTGTAGTCAGTTAAGGATTGTCTAAGAGTTATGTCACCCATGCTTCTCAAATGTGATGGTCTAATGTGATGAATCATCTGGCCACCTTGCTATAGATGGATACCGTAGGTCTGCGGTGGGGCTCAGGTTTCTTTTTTTTTTTAATTTTTTTTTAATGTTTATTTATTTTTGAGACAGAGAGAGACAGAGCATGAATGGGGGAGGGTCAGAGAGAGAGAGGGAGACACAGAATCTGAAGCAGGCTCCAGGCTCTGAGCTGTCAGCACAGAGCCCGACGCGGGGCTCGAACTCATGGACCGTGAGATCATGACTTGAGCCGAAGTCAGATGCTTAACCGACTGAGCCACCCAGGCGCCCCAGGGGCTCAGGTTTCTAAGAAGCTCTTAGAGGAGGCCAGACTGCCATAGACAACAGTCTGAAGGGCAAGAATATTTGTTTGTTTGGTTGTTTATTTATTTGGAGAGCAAGAATGGGGGGGGGAGAGAGAGAGAGAGAGAGAGAGAGAATATATCTTAAGCAGGCTCCACGTCCAGCACAGAACCTGACTCGGGGCTCAATCTCATGTCCCTAGGATCATGACCTGAACCAAAGTCAAGAGTCAGGCACTTAAATGACTGAGCCACCCAGGTGGGCCTGAATAGCAAGAATTTAGACTGAGGCTCTCACCCTTAGCACCATTGGTATTTTGGACTGGATAATTCTTGGCTGTGCCTGATGGCCTGTGCATCCTAAGATGTCCGGTAACATCACTGGCTTCTAACCACTTGGTGACTGCATGGCCAGGTAGCACCTCCTCACTCTAGTTTTGGCAACCAAAAATATCTCTAGACATTGCAAATGTCCCTTGCAGGCAGAATCACATTTTTTGAAAACCAGTGATTAAAGTGGTTTATATTGAGACATTTTGTCTCTTTGGTTTCTCAAGTATTCCTTCTCAGTTGTCATAGGTCAGGGAAAGACACTTTTTCTTTTTCTTATAAAGCAATAGGAGACTAGCCTTCCTTCGAAGTTGAGGCAGGGGGACGCCACGGTTCTGTTCAGTTACAGGGATAGCTGGTGTGCACTTGTCGGCTTTTTCCAGGGAGTATATTTATAATTTGACGGAACTCTCAAGAACCGGAGAATGTAATGAGCTCCAGACAACTTAGGGGCTTGTGCAGAGCTAAGAAGGAGAATTAAGGCACCCATTTTATTACTGGAATAGCAGTGATTTCTGAAACTAATGCTTGTGCTTCCGGCTAATTTTTTTTTTAAATGAAACCAAAATTAAGGCATAAAAACAATGAGCAAACATAAAGTAAAATACCTAAAACAAGTGTGGCTAGTTTTCTGAGGAGCTGAATTTTCTAGTGAGATAGCCACGGGCAGAATGTTTGGGAATGGATCACTCCCAGCATGTGCATTATAGCTCCACAGAGAAGAACGTTCTCTAGACAGGCCTGGACAAAGGCCATTAATCTCCCAGAGGGGCAGCTGGGAACAAGAAAACTGCACGCCCTCCTCTGGCTCAACTAATCTAAAGGTCTGAGAATGTTTTAACACAACTTCATAAATCTGAAACTAACTCATTTGACCAAAAGAGAAAGAGAGAGTCTATTATCTTTTCTCATTAAAATCAAAGACTTTGGAGACCACTTCTTCACATTAGATTTTACATTTGTCTTGTTATAAGTTATTACTTTTCTTAAGCAGATGAAACCTATATCCAAGTTACGTTACCCTCTCTGGGCCCCCATGGTCCTATCTGTAAACTGGGGCTGTAGATTAGATATTTGTAGGTCTCCCTCAGTTTCAAGGTAATGCATTGCGGTGATTCTGTAATAGGTCTTGAGTAGAGGAAGCAGAAACCAAAGTGGGTCTGAAAACTGACTCATCGATAATAATTTTAAGAACCATAAATATGTATGTATTACAAACAGTTATTATTTGGTGACTAGATTGCCTGGGTAGTTTGTAAGATAGATCATTTTTTTATGTTGTTAAAATATAAAAGGCATGATAATTTTCAAATTGAGGACTGGGATTCAGTGAGTTAGAAATAGATATTGCAGAATATTGTGTACATATTAGCGCTCTGTTCAGTAACACTGTTCTAAGGCTAAAGAGGGAATTCTAGACCAAGATATTTTAATAAACAAATAAGCAATTCAAATAGGATTGACTTGTCACATAAAATTCTGCAGGAAAGGTAATTGGTAGTAAATTAAGTGCAAGATATTGATTTGCATATTCTCAAGATGAAAATATTTCTAGAGTTTGAGCAAAAGACAACATCTCCATTACTTTGGGGCATCTGTAGTCTTGTTTTTTCAAACGGGCTGTTAGCAAGATGTTCTTTTGATACATCTCTTTACTCAGGAATTATATGTTCTATTAAAATGGTTTATTGACAAGAATTCTGTTTGTTTAATACACTTTCTGTCTATTAGTTATTTAAATCTAACTCAGTGAGCATTGAGAAATAGAAAAAATTAACTAAATATTTTCCAAGGTCATGATTGCATTTCGACAGCGTTATTTCTCCTTTAAAAACTATAGAGCCACTGAATGAAATGGCCATCTCACTATTCTGAAATTGCCACTTATTTAAATTTTTTTTTTAACATTTATTTATTTTTAAGACAGAGAGAGACAGAGCATGAACGGGGGAGGGTCAGAGAGAGGGAGGCACAGAATCGGAAGCAGGCTCCAGGCTCTGAGCCATCAGCCCAGAGCCCGACGGGGGGCTCGAACTCACATACCGCGAGATCGTGACCTGCGCCGAAGTCGGACGCTTAACCGACTGAGCCACCCAGGCGCCCCAAATTGCCACTTATTTAAGGTAGTAACTCCTTTTTTCTGCTGGTTGCCCCTTTTCCCCCCATGGCTTTTGGGATCATGATATTATTTACTCCTGGTACAATCCACCGGTACCTTGGAACCCCGAGAAATAAATTCTAAATGCAGAGAAGCCCATGTGAAGAATTGCCTCCACCTTCCAAATGGAAGGTTATTGCTTGATATTTATGTGGTCTCCAGTGCTCTTGCTTTCTGCTCCGTTCAACACCAGCGTGCACGTCTTAAGCTTACTCTCTGCGCATATTGAGAAATAGATCTGTTCCAAATGCTTGCACTTCAGCTGGTTGCCGAGATGACACATGTTATAATGTTTCAGAAGTGTCTTCCAGACTCGGCCATTGGACCTGATTTTCTTTGGTTAACAGTGTTCCACTTTTTCGGGCAGTAGAGGTAGTTTGCCAAGTTGTACCCAAAGGTGGGAAATAATCAAGAGGGAGTAGAAATACTCACTGAAAGTTGACCACATGATCATAACAGCCTGATTTGGGTGCCTATCTGTCATTGGTACAACTTTTTCCCACCCCAAGCCTATATTCTTTCTTTAGTGAAATGCTTATTTCTATGATTACTGAGGACTTCATGTCTCTACTATAACCAGGATCTGGATTGATAGAGCAGAGAATCATACACCTTCACAAAATTGATCCCAGAGTAGGAGGAAGAGGAAGACAAAGCTGGTGTTTTCTGTAGAGGGATTCTGGGGCAAGAATAGGTTTGAGATTAGTAGTAGTTACAGCTATGAAATCTTTTGTTTACGTCGGCTCCATGCCCAGCTTTGGACTTGAAATTGTGACCCTGAGATTAAGAGTTGCATGCTAGCCAGGGGCCCCAGCTGTAAAATATTCTATAGCTAGCTGATAAACAGTTTAATTGTGTGAGTGTGTGTGTGTGTGTGTGTGTGTGTGTGTGTGTGCGCGCGTGTGTGTGCTATTTAATTTCTATTGGAAGTATAATATACACGCTAAATAGACTATTTTCAAAGGTTTATATGTGGTGTCCATTTAAGAGGCAGGCTTTTCTCATTTTTCTCCCATCCTGTCTAAAACTCCAGTAAAGTGACAGCAGAGTCACGAATGAAGGGAATTCAGCTCCTAATGCTGGGAGGGCTCAGAACATGAGGCATTGAGCCCATTCCCAGAAGACCATGACTTGGTGTGAGAACTTTGATCTATGACATGAAGAACAGGAAAGAGAAACCCAGAGTCCATGCACAGGGGAGGTGGCTTGAGGAGCAGGGTGGGGTGGGGGCTGATCTTCTGGCAGCACCCAGAGGACCTTCAGTCCCAGGCAGTGTGTCCACGAGGCCAGACTGACAGCGGTCCTGAAAACAAATGGGTTACAAAAATAGCTGGTCTACATTATGAGATCCTATGAGGAATGCACGGGACTGATGTCCTACAGTACAGTCATAAAGACAAAACAATGATGATTACAAGTAAGATGTGCATGTCGAGTGTTGAAATGTGGCCAGAAAGTTGTGGCAGTTCTGAGAAAGAATCTGCAGCAATTTGGAATGCCCTGGAAGTTAATAATAGAAATGTCTCGTCCCTAACATGCCTTCAGAAATCGTGAATTTCTCTCCTTTCCAATCACATCTGATCGCATAATGCTCCCATGAAGTGATTTCTGGAAATAATAAACAAAATTCCTGGTGAGATTTCTCTTCTCCATATCCTACCTCCCTCAAGCTTCCCATTCCCTAGCTCCCCTTACGCTTAGGAGATGACCCTGCAACCCCAATTCCTCACCCTTCTGTCTAGTCATTACCCTCTCAGCCATGGGGCCTTCTTTCTAAAGATACCATTTAACCACTTTACTCCCCCCCACACACCTTTGTTCTATATTCTTATGAATCTTGCTTCATAACCTATTTTCCTTCTCAAAGTTTTAATTATGGTCTACGCTCTTCTCCACATTCTTTGCCTAAAAACATGCCCAAATCATTCCCTCCATTTTCAGTTTACAAAGGATAAAAAACCTTTGTGTATATATTTTTTTCCTTTTCAAACTATCCTCTCCTCACTATCATCACTGAATGTCTTGAAAGGATGCTGTGTACTCTTTGCCTTTAATTCCTCATTTCCCATTGATCTTTTCACCTATTGGCTCTATCTCCCGCCCACAGATGACATTAAAATTGCTCATAAGGCACATGATCACCAGGCTGCCAAAATAATAGCCTCTTTTTGTTTCTTAACTGTGGACCTATTGAAAGCACCTGATACCATGGGTTTCACACTTAGAAAACTGCCTTTCACCCTGCATGTTCCAGCGCCACTGTTCTTCTCTCTTTTTCCCAAGATTCTTCTCATTTCCATCAATGGCTCATTTTCTTCCAGTTTTCCCTTAAATATTAAAATCCCCTATAATTCCACCCTGAACCCTCTTGTGACTTACCACATGCTTTCTGGGCCATTTCATCTTATGTTCAACTACCACCTACTTAAACAGTAAAATATTCAACTTTCCTGATCTGTGTTTCAAAATCTAGTGTGAGATTGCATAGAAACAGCATCCTGTTGAGAATGCAGATTCTCTTACATGGCTTATCATCTCTCCTCCCTCCAGAAAAAGAGTTTGATAATGAACCACACACATAGTGCCTAGAATTGGGGCAGAGAAGAAACACAGGAGCTTATCTATGCCCTTTACATCACCTTGGACCTAAAGGGAAAGGTGGCTTCTGCTCTCCAAAGTCCTGAAGTGGGAACTCACAAGAGAACTCGCTCTCCCTCTCACTCTCCCTCTCTTTCTCTTCCTCTCGAAAGGAAGTTTATTGTGAAGTTTATTAATTGCTTTCAAGAAGAGGAGGCAGCCACCCTGCTCTATGGTGCTGTGTGTGTGTAATCCCATGGTCTCCGTGGCCTCCGTGGCTGTGTGTGTGTAACCCCGTGGTCTCCGTGGCTGTGTGTGTGTGTAAGCCCGTGGTCTCCAT
>NW_026057577.1:143386808-143535483 GCF_023721935.1 Panthera uncia
GGCTGTGTGTGTGTGTAAGCCCGTGGTCTCCATGGCTGTGTGTGTGTAAGTCTGTGGTCCTGCTCCAGTTCCACTGAGGCTGAGAAAGCGTACTGGAAAAATATGATGCTACGTAACCCCAGATGTTTTTTTTTTAAGAAAAGGTAAAATTGTCTCCTGGTGAGTGTACAATTTCTTGAAGGTAGAGAAGAATGATCTTTTGATCCCAAGAATGGAAGCTGTGTGGCAGAAAGGTGAGCCTGATTCTGTCAGCCGGACAGTAGACTGAGAATGTAACCAGATTTCACAAGGCACTCGAAACGCCTGGCACCATGTCACTTCGGAGCTCTCGGCATCTGCCAACTTGCACAAAAACGTTTCTCAAGCTGTTGGATGTGCCATGATGACCAGCACAAGGGGGGTGGCCATATCTCCACTACCATGGTGAAATTGTTCATGTGGCTTACAAACAATTACCCACTTTCAATGACAGCCTCATAAAGAAACATCTTTCTCTTCCCCTGTGCCTACCCAAGGAGAAAGATCAGATGTAAGAAGATGCAGTACAGCCCGATCTTCTCAAAATCACAGAGCCTAACATCCAGCCCTCATTAAAAGCAGGAAATTATTTGATTCCAAAGGACGATTTTTAAAAAATGTACAGAACAAAGTCTTAAGCTGCAAGATACTGTTTTTAATAAAAACTTGGCATAACTAGGAAGTTATGCAAGCCGACTCAACTTCTTTAAGAAAGCCTGTACCTAACAGATAAGGGTTTTATAAAGAATTTCAGTGCTAACCATAAATGCACAGGTTTGTTTCTGGACTTCTAATTCTGTTCTGCTGGACTGTATTTCTACCAAGATAGTCTGTCCATTAGTGTAAGTGGGATATTGAAGTCTTCAACTAATATTGCTGAGTTTTCAATGTCTGCCATCAATTCTGTGTTTTTGCTTTATGTCTTTTGGGGCTTGGTAGTTAGCTACATTTATTTTTGGAAACTTTATATCTGCCACATGCACCGACCCTTTGGTCATTAAAAACATCCCTCATATCGCTAGTAAACGTGTTGGTTGGGAGTCTGTTTTGTGTGATATTATGATTGCCGCTCTAGGTTCTCTTTTTTTGACCGTTTGCACAGTATACCTTTTCCAATCTACTTGCTTTCCATCTATTTATACCTTTCAGTCAAAAGGGTGTCTCTCTAGGTAGCATATAGTTGGATCTGTTTTTCCTTTCTCCAGCACGAAAATCTTCATCCTGTGATTGGATTATAATTCACATATATTCAGTTTGTTATAGTTGGATTTATGTCTGCCATGGTTTTTGGTCTGGTTTGGTTTCTGTGTGTCTCGTGTCTCTCTCTCTGTCTCTCTCTCTCTCTCTCTCTCTCTCTCTCTTTTTTTTTTTTTGTCCCTCTGTTCATCCTTCCTGCTTTCTCTTGCATTAAGTGAATATTTTCTAGTGTGACATTTTAATTCCTTTAATGGCTTTTTACTACTTTTTAAAAGTTATCTTCTGGGGTGCCTGGGTGGCTCAGTTAGTTAAGCGTCCAACTTTGGCTCAGGTCATGATCTCACAGTTTGTGGGTTCGACCCCACATCGGGGTCTGTGCTGGCAGCTCAGAGCCTGGAGCCTGCTTCAGATTCCGTGTCTCCCTCTCTCTCTGCCCTGTTCACACTCTGTCTCTCTCTGTCTCTCAAAAATAAATAAAACAAAAAAAATTTTTTTAAATAAAAGTTATTTTCTTAGTGGTTGTTTTGGAGCCTAAATATACATATTGACTTATCAGATTTATACTAACTTAATTCTGGTGATTTATAGAAAAGCTATTCTTAGGTAGCCCACTTTTCTCTTCCCATTTTTTGTGCTGATGTTGTTAATGTCTATCTATGTTCCACTACAAAACCAACAATATAGTGTTGTAATTATATTTCATACAATTTATGTCTTTAGAAGAAAGGGAGAATGAATATGCTTACAGAATTTGTCTTTTTTCCTTTGTTCACCATTTCTGGTTGTCTTCATTTGTTTCTGAGTATTCAGTATACCATCTGGTGTCACTTCTTAGTCTAATAATCCTTTTCTCCCATCTTCTTCCTTTGTGCTGTCAAATATACTATATTTATATATTCTGTAATAGCACTATTGCAGTGATATACATATTGTTTTATGTAGTTGCTTTTAAAATCAGTTAAAAGAAGAAGGGGGAAGAATTAAGCATTTGCACCTTTATAAGTACATTATTACCTTGACTGGTGCTCTTTGTTTTCTTATTTTTATTTTTATTTTTTTGGTTTTAATGTTTTATTATTTGCTTTTGAGAGACAGATGGACAGACAGAGCGTGAGTTGGGGAGGGGCAGAGAGAGAGGGAGACACAGAATCCAAAACAGGCTCCAGGCTCTGAGCTGTCAGCACAGAGCCCGAGGCGGGGCTCGAACTCACGAGCAGTGAGATCATGACCCTAGCCAAAGTGGGATCTTAACCGACTGAGCCACCCAGGTGCCCCTGTTTTCTCTATTTTGATTTAAAATAATGTCCAGCATCACATGCTCTCATCCTGAGGACCTTTCCTTAGTATTTCTTGCAAGGAGGTTGTGCTGGCAACAAATCTCTCAGTTTTTGTTTACCTGAGAATGTATTTATTTCACTTTTAGTTTTGAAAGATGATTTTGCTGAATATAAGATATTTGGTTGTGAGGTTATTTTTCTTTCCATACTTGGAATATTTCATCTCACTGTTTTTTTGCCTCCATTGTTTCAGGTAAAAAGTCAACTGTTCATTTTATTGATATTTCCTTGTAAATAAGGAGTCATTTTTCTCTTGCTGTTTTCAAGATTTCTCACTGTCTTCCTCTTCTAACATAACCATCATGTGTCTGGGTGTGATTCTCTTCGGATTTACCCTCCTTGCTTATTGAGCTTCTTGGACTGTGGATTAGTGTTTTCCATTGAATTTGAGAAGTTTATAATAATTATTTATTTGACTATTTTTCTGTTTCTTTCTATCTCTCCTGTCTTTCTTGTAGTCCCTTTACATGCATAATGTATAGCAATGTATAATGGTGTTCCCCATTTCTCTGAGGCTCTGCTCAAGTTTCTTCATTGTTTCCTCTCTGATCTTCAGGTTGTGTAATTTCCATTGGTCTGTCTTCAAGTTTACAGCATCTTACTTCTGCCAGCTCTGGTTTACTGCGGATCCCCTCTTGTGAATTTTTCGTGTCAGTGGTTCTGCTTTTCAGTGGAAGAATTTACATTTGGCTCTTTGTGATGATTTCGATCTATAGATATTCTGTGTTTGATTAGTCGTCAGTCATGCAATCCTTTTATTCTGTAAGCACGGTTTCCTTTAGTTCTTTGGATGTATTTGTACCAGCTGCTTTGAAATCTTTGTCTGTGAAGTGTACCATCTGGTACACTTCAGCTGTAGTTTCCAAATTTTTTTTGGTCCTTTCTATAGGTCCCTGTTTCTTCGTATGTCTCCTGACTTTTCTGTTGAAACCTTGCCATTTTAGGCAATATATGTCAGCCGTTCTAGATGCCGCTCCCCACCCCTCACCCATACACACCACACCTAGGTTTCTTCTTTGTTTTGTTTGCTTGTTTATTTCTTTACTAACTTGGCTGGACTGATTCGGTGAAGTTCGTTTCCCCCGTTTAGCATCTGGTGTTGCTTCTCAGAAGCTGCATCCTTAGGCACGTGCTCTGTTCACCCTTGCTTCGCGGCTGGCTTTGGTTTAGACGGGCTCTTTCACTGTTTTTTTTTCTTTTTTCTTTGACCTCCCTAGTCCTTGAGATTTGCTTCAACTCCAGGAAGTGTCTTCATAGTTGCCTCTGTCCTGGATTCTCTCTCAGTCTAGCTGGTCTGCCTCCTCATCTACTGCTGTCATGGAACGGCCAGCCTTCTGTCCATTGTTCCCTACCAAGATTGTCATTGTTTTCAGTAAACCCTTAGGCTTCAAATTCTCCATGTTCTGCTTCAAATATAGTCAATTCCTTTAGGGAGAACCCTGGAGTTCTCCGGTCTTACGTGTGCCTCTCCCTTTGTTCAGATCATTGGCACCGGTGCTCTGGAGGTGGGGATCAGGACAGTGGACCACTTCTGGAGGGCTACATCTGCTCTGTGAGAGGGGCACCAAGATGGGACGGTGATTCTTGGTCGTCTCAGCTCGCCCCTCCCAGTATGGCGCCTCCTTCTTATAAGCAAGCTGGACCAAGGCCAGTCAGGGCCAACCATTGTCAGCTTGCCGGCTGGGACAGGGCGTCCACCCTACAAATTGGGCTGGATGAAGGAAGACTGCTCCAGATACCTCAGTCGCATTTGCCTGACATAGAACTTCCGCATGACAGAGGTCCTGACATAAGTAACACCGATGTTTTTCTCTGCCTGAGAAGAAACTACGGCCTTGGACTTGGAAGTGGTGGGAGAGGAAGCCCTGTCTTTTTGCCCCAGGCATTCAGAGTAGAGCTTCTATGACATTCATCCACAGGAAGGGGAGTGTGCCATGGTTCAGACGCCACAGATTCTCTTTTTACTGGGACTTAGTCAATGCCTTGAATAAACGTTTCTGTCCATTTGTTATATGCCTTTAAGACAATTTCCAGAGGCTTTAAATGGTCGTTGATGTTTAAAAATCATTTGTGCCAGTTCTGTTTGTTTCACTGGGGAACCTGAGTTTTAGGGAATCACTAAGCTGCTTTCTGCCTCTATACCTTTACCCTTCCCAAACAGCTCATACAAATGGCATTACACCATATGTAATCTTTTGCCCCTGGCTTCTTTTGTGTGTCAAAATGCTCTTGAGCGTCATCCATGTTTTAGCATGGATCAGTGGTGCATTCCTTTTAGTTGCTGACTAGTATTCCATTGTACAGATAATCCACATTTTGTTTACCCATTTGCCAGTTAATGAACATTTATATTGTTTCCAGTTTGGGTTTATGATGAATAATTCTTCTATGAACATTTGCATGCACATCTTTGTGTGGACATAAATTTTCATTTTTCATGGATATATTCATAGAAGTGTAATTTCTGTGTATGGTGAGTTTCTGTTTAAATTTTAAGAAACTGCCAAACCGCTTTCCCAAATGACGGTATCATTTTAAATTCACACCCGCAATGTACGAATGTTAACAGTTTTTCCACATCCCAGACAACATTTGTTATTATCTGTCTTTATTGCAGCCATTCTCAGGAGTGTGTAATGTTACCTCATTTTTATTTTATTTTATTTATTTATTTTTTATGTTTATTTATTTTTGAGAGAGAGGGAGAGACAGAGCGTGAACAGGGGAGGGACAGAGAGAGAGGGAGACACAGAATCTGAAGCAGGCTCCAGGCTCTGAGCTTTCAGCACAGAGCCCAATGCAGGGCTTGAACTCACAAACCACGAGATCATGCCCTGAGCCAAAGTCGGGCGCTCAGCCGACTGAGCCACCCAGGGCCCCATGTTACCTCATTTTTAAATTGTGATAATGAAATGGTTACTTGAATGCCCCAAAGTAAAATCTTTTACGTGTTTGAAAACTGTAATAGATATCCTCTAAAATATATGAAGAAACAAAATTTGGTCAAAGGGGGAAATTGGCCTAATTATAAGTTACCAGTATGATCTTAAGCGATATTATATATGATATTATTTAACAGTACGTACTAAAAATGATATACCTTTCTCCTCAAGATCACACAAAGAAACATTTCTCTTTTTTTTAAGTTTTTTATTTTGAGAGTGGCGCAGGGACGAAGAGAGAGGGAGAGAGAATCCCAAGCAGGCCCCGCACTGTCAGCACAGAGCCCAAGCAGGGCTGGATCCCACAAACCTTGAGATCATGACCTGCATTGAAAGCAAGGGTCAGACGCTCCACCGACTGAGCCACCCAGGAGCCCCCACACAAAGAAATATTTAATGTTCTAGAATGTTTAGACATAGGAGAGTACCTTTTTATCCTTACATAAAACTGATTCACAGGGACATATCTGCGTGAAGTACCAATTTTAGAAATACCAATTTTGTTTGACGAGGTGTGTCTAATCCTTTTAGCTCGTATTTTGTTAAAATGCCCTTCTTCAGCTCCGAAGCATGTTGCCTTGGTCAGTATTAATTTAACGTAAGATTGCGTTGTCCTGTGTTGGTTTTACTTCTGTTACTTTTCAAGTAACCTATTTTGAAGTGAAGGATGTGTCTATGTCTTCAGTTGATCGACACAGGAGCGATCTTGTGTTTGAGACAAGGCATGAAGGTGAATGCATGAAGAAAGCCTACCTTCTAGGAAATTTGTCTAGAAATAGAGACATGGAAATTACCTTTTTTCACTGAAATTTCTATTTGGGTGATTTTTATAGGCTCATAAAAATTTTAGGGTTTAAACAGACCTTCAACATGTTCGTCTCCATTCCTTTTATTTTAGAAGTGAGAAAACGGGCTTGGCATCAGACTTTAGTTGTAAGAAGCCTGGAACTTTATAAAACTTCCTCCTATAATAAAAAATAAGTGTTTATACTTCAGAGTAAACATGGTGACAGACTCTTTATCCATGGCAATATGTGATGTCTTTGTGGTAACTTAACAATGTATTCCTTAATCTTGTTAGAATATTGTCAAGAACTGAGTATTTCCATTTGACATTGTAAAATATAGACTGGAATGTTTTAAAATTAAGTATCATATAAATGAAATAGTAAGGAATCTCTTTACCATATAGTAAGATCAATTTCATAGTAATAAAACCCATGTATACTTGTTCAGCAAAATACAAACAGATCACTGCTGCACAGGAGTCCAGAAAGATCTCCATGAGTATATGTGCCTTTGATATGTGATCAAAGTAATAGAACTTGCAAGCAAATTTGGTTTACTGTGGATAGAACATATAAAACTTCTGATGTATTAAAGACTAATTATGAGAGATAATCCTATAAAGTGTATAGAATAAAATGTTGGGGAATATTTTAATGATAACAAGATAGGAAATGCGTTCTTGAACAAACCTGTTTTTTTTTTCTAAAAAGCAAAAATCATAAGAGAAATCAGAAGTTGACATTATAAGATTGCATCAGAATTAATATTTCTAGGGGCACCTGGTTGGCTTAGTCGGTTGAGCATCCAACTCTTGATTTTGGCTCAGGTGGTGATGCCAGCCAGGGTGATGGGATTGAGCCCCATGTCAGGCTCTGTGCAGAGCTGGGATTCTCTCTCTCTCCCACTCTGCCCCTCTCTTTCACTTCTGCCCTCCCCCCCTTCTAAAAAAGTAAAAAGAAAATCAAAGAATTAATAAAGTTTTAGAAGAGAGTATTCTATTAGAAAAATGCACAAAGCAAGTCACCAGACAAGTTTCAGAGGTAGAAACTGGAAGCCCTTCTTAGTAGTTGTGCATGTAATTTAAGAAAAAAATGACCAATTTTGCAGAAGCCAGATGACAGCAAGTGCTGTCAGGAATTTGGGACACACCATCCCACCTGCAGTCTTGACTGCATCCCACCACACGTGCTGGTCAGTCCTCCGGAAGCAGGGGTCTGAACTGGATGAAATGCACTCTGTGTCACCAGCATTCTGCACTCCCCCCTCGAGTACATTACTGGGCCACTCTCCCAGCTCACGAGGCATGCAGCAGGCACCCACCACAGCAGTGTTTGGAGAGATCCCGGGGGGATGGATAAGCCAGGTGTGATGCATGGGGAGCTCTGCACAAGCCCAGACTGATGAATTCAATCTCTAAGCAGGCACAGGGTCTCAGAAGCTTGGTGTTAGGTGAAATAAAGGGAAAGAATTAGAATTAAAATATATCTTCTTTTAAGGAGACACATATGATTAGGTAACCACATGGAGAATGGATTAGAAGAACATATATTAAATACCCTTCTGTGAGTTACTGTGAGGGAAGGGAGGAGGATTGAATTAAGATGAAGGGCAGGATGACCAGAACAAACACACACACACAAAAGCAAACACGAAAAAGAGCAGCCTTTCATAGACCAACAGAGTGTAACTGGGGTTACATCACAAAGATGCGTTTTCATTTTTGCGTCTATTAAAAAATGAGGTTGAAACACCGAGGTGGCTGAGACCGTTAAGCGTCTGACTTTGGCTCAAGTCATGATCTCGCGGTTCATGGGATCGAGCCTGGCATCGGGCTCCACACTGACAGTGCAGAGCCTGCGTGGGATTCTCTCTCTCTGTCCCTCTCTCTTTGCCCTTCCCCACTAGTGCGTGCTCATATGGGCACTCTCTCTCTCTCTCTGACCCAGCAATAGCACTACAAGGAATTTATGCAAAGGATACAGGAGTGCTGATGCATAGGGGCACATGTTCTCCAATGTTTATAGCAGCACTGTCAACAACAGCCAAATTATGGAAAGAGCCTAAATGTCCAGCGACTGATGAATGGATAAAGAAGATGTGGTTTATATATATAATGGAATACTACTTGGCAATGAGAAAGAATGAAATCTAGCCATTTGCAGCAACGTGGATGGAACTGGAGGGTATTATGCTAAGTGAAATAAGTCAGTCAGAGAAAGACAGATACCATATGTTTTGACTCCAGTGTGGAGCTTGAGAAACCTAACAGAAGACCATGGGAGAGGGGAAGGGGAAAAAACAGTTACAGAGAGGGAGGGAGGCAAACCATAAGAGACTCGTAAGTACAGAGAACAAACTGGGGGTTGATGGGAGAGGGGGTGAGGGAGAGAGGAAAATGGGTGATGGGCATTGAGGAGGGCACTAGTTGGGATGAGCACCGGGTGTTGTATGTAAGTGATGGATCATGGGAATCTATCCCCCAAAACCAAGAGCACACTGTATGCAATGTGTGTTAGCCAAGTTGACAATAAATTATATTAATATATAAATAAACAAACTACTTTTTTTAAAATGAAGTTAACCTTAATTTTAATTTGCTTTTTCAACATTTAAATTAAGGCATTAGGTATTGTAGCCTGTTTGAGTTGGGGTCCAGCTGTATTTAAAAACATATATTATAGGCTATATTTTATATGGGCTCCTAGGTGGCCCAGTTGGTCAAGCATCCGACTTCAGTTCAGGTCATGATCTCACGGTTTGTGGGTTCAAGCCCCGCATGGTGCTCTGTGCAGACAGCTCAGAGCCTGGAGCCCGCTTCTGTCTCTTTCACTCTGCCCTTCCCGGCTTGTACTCTTTCTCTCTCTCTCAAAAACAAAGTAAAAAATAAAAATAAACATTAAAAAATTTAAACATAGGGGCGCCTGAGTGACTCAGTCAGTTAAGTGTCCGACTTTGGCTCAGGTCATGATCTCGTGGTTTGTGGGTTTGAGCCCCACGTTGGGCTCTGTGCTGACAGCTCAGAGCCTGGAGCCTCCTTCAAATTCTGTGTCTCCCTCTCTCTCTGCCCCTCCTCTGCTTGCTGTCTCTCTCTCAAAAGTAAATAAACATTATTTTTTTCATCTTATATACATTATAAACTATATATTAAAAGTTGGATGAGTGTTCAGATACACACAATGTATGCCTACAAATACAACACAAAATGGAAAACACTAAATGAGCAGAAACAGTCAGTAGTTCTTTGGTGCTTGGTCACTGTGTTCATGGTCTCTCCTAATGGCTGGTAGTTTTTATTTGATACATCAAACTGTTCTCTTTTAGAGGTGGAAATGCTCATATCATTTCTAAGCAAATACCATTATCGCTTTTAGTGATATGAGCACCCTGGAGAACAAGATGGGGGAGGTTTCTGAGCCACCTGTGGAGAACAGTTGTTACACTGTCCACCCAACAGACCTGTCCTGTCTCTTCTGTGTCTTTATTGGCTTCAGTCTTAGGCGATACACATTTTTCAGAAATGTTGACATTGGCTTTACCAATCATGGTTTTAACATTTCCATTTGTTCTGCAAACTAGCTCATCGATAGCTATAGAATTGTAGATGGGAAAGGAACTTTGGAGTCACCTGTCAAATCTTCCAGCCTGGTACAGCCCCCCTGAACTCGCATCATCCACCCTCCAAATAAACACTCTGCCGTGTAGAGGAATTTCCCATTGGTCTGTTTTGGGACACTCGCAACTGCTAAATAGTTGTTTTTTTTTTTTTTTTTTTTTTTTTCCCCATCGCCACTTGTTTCTTCTTCTGGACCTACGCAGAAAAGTAAAAGTCCAATTTGCAAATAACAGTTCTCTGGACATTTCAAGATGGTGGTTGTGTCCTTTTAAGTCTTCTCAAAAGTTATAATCACTCTTTCTTTTTGGGCCCTTTCCCACCCTGAAGATGGCTGTAATTTGAAAAGCCACAATTTTATAAAAAGCACAAACAGCAATGAAGAATAACCATCCTCCTTAGCCTGGATATAACACATCTGTTAATGGCAGCATAAGGTGTTATTAATATCTGGGGGGGCCTCGTCCCACCTAGTGTATTTGAGAATCAGCATAGCGTGTTGGTCCAGAGCAGGGCTTTATGCCCAGAGAACCAAGGATCTTACACTGTGTTGTGTCACATATTAATTGTGTTACCTTGGGCAGGTTAGTTAAGCCCTCCCCGTGTCAACTGCCTCATCTTTTATTTGCTACATTAGGCTCTGTTATGAGGATTGAGCTAAGTATGCTTGTACTGCTTAGCCCTTCAACTGATGAAGATGAAGTGCTGACTATTGTGGTCTTCTCTTCATGTTATGCTATAAGCTTCAGTGCCTTGATCCTGGACTGTGAAACATTTGTATCTAAAACTAGGCTTATTTATTTATCCTGATTAAATTTCATCTTTTAGGACTTCATTCATTGTTACAGCATGGTGCAAACTCCTTGAATTTCCTGTGTCATCCAAATAATGCCTACCCCTATCCAAGTCTGAAATTACATAGGGAAGTCATTTGGATGCTCTAAGTTAACTCCCTGTCTTTTGAAATGAAATACCATTTCCATGTTGTTATGAAGTATCTACTTACATCTACTGTTACCCACAGTCAATTTTCTTCATTTTGTCTGCAGGACTTCACCCACGGCTCTCCTCGAGTATTTATTGATACCTTAGCGCAGGCCAAACATTGTGCCACCTTACGGATCACGTTCTAGGAGAAGAGGCCGGTGTCCAAACAAATTGTTAAAAGCCCTGTGATTCACACCTAATAAAAGGGCACAGTAGAGAACATCTGTTCCAAGGCACCACAGAGCAGCTGCTGGTGACTCTCCCTGAATGAACCAGGGGTGTGCTTTGCAGAGTTGGTGATATCTGGATAGGTCTTGAAGAATGGTTAGAAATGATAAGAGTTGGCAGAGCATCCAGGACCCCACAAACAGTCTCCTCAGATGCTTGACTAATGGCCAGAAGCCTCATTTTCACACACTTCCAGTTCTAAGCGTTCTTCCAGGGCTAATAAATCTATCAAAAAAGACAAAAGATCTGCCTTACGGGACTTGCTCTTCATGACTCGGGTTTGGAGCCTAACGATCACCAGTAATTTTTCAGATGCTTTCCAAACACCTCTGCAAATTAACCCAAATTTTACTCACCGTCTCGCCTCCACCTGGCAGTTAAAAATAGATGAAACAGGTTCCTAGCTTGGCAGAAATAGTGAAAGAGCCTGCGGCATGCTGAATAAGGAGAAAGAACAATTTGGCACAGTGTGTATTATTTATTTATTTGTCTGTTTGTTTGTTTGCTTGTTTGTTCATTCATAGGAGAGAGAATGAGTGGGGGAGAGGGGCAGAAGGAGAAAGGGAGAGAATCTCCAGCAGGCTCCACATTCAGCACAGAGCCCGACACGGGGCTGGATCCCACGACCCTGGGGTTATGACCTGAGCTGAAATCAAGAGTGGGACCCTCAACTGACTGAGCCACCCAGGTGCCCTGGCATAGTTTTTAAAGCTTAGATTAAAGCACCAATGGGTTCTTGAGTGGTGTGTGTGAGTGTGTGTGTGAATCTTCTCAGACTTCCACTTTCCTATTTGCATGAAATGCAGAATGCATAGTCTGGGGCAAGTATTTCATTTCATAAAAAGCATGCACCAGTGTATTTTTGTGGGCTGGATATGTGATGCCATAGCCTCCTATATCTGAGGTAGTGTTAATCTTGCTGCCTTTGCTGCTCTAAAGAGAGAACATTAATTACACGGTGGCAGTCACCAGAGACGAAGTCAGAGAGTCTAGCGAAACTGAAAGCACATTCCAAGACCCAGCCACTTAACAACGTGTTAAGTGACTTAAACACCCTGAGTCTTCAATTTGTGTTGGTTGATGGAATATAATTTTGTAATTAGCAATGTGTACGTTCCTAATATGATGGTGTTTTTATATAATCTCAATGAATTATGTAAATGACTTACCTCTACGCTTACATTTTAGTTTTTACCTCATCACTAAATACCACACATGCTATAGTGTTCACTTTTAAAGACAATGCAATTAAAACCTTTAAATAAGGTAATCAGGGGTCCACAACAAGCAATCAGCCTGAAATATGCAGTCAAATGGAATAAGAGGCAAACACTGCTCAGTGTTTGGGGGAAGGTAGACAAGTTGTTATTGCCTTATTACGCAAGATGTGGGCGCAAGTGTCCCTTTGCTGTACTTGAAATGGGAAGCTCCATAGCCCTTCTCAGATTTTGGTTAGGTTCATTTCCATTGTGGTCTCAAGGTTGATTTCATGGTAGGTATCTGTTATACTAGCACTTTGTCTCAGTCTTTAATCGTTAATGATGATATCATTCTATACTAGTTAGCAGAATATTTTTTAAAAATACAGTATGCGGTCATCTTTTGGGTTCATATTGTTCTGTATGACTAGATTTTGGCTTTGCACTGATTTTTATTTCTGACTTCGATACCTGTGACCCTGCCTGCACGTGAGTCTAGCTGATTCCTAGGTCATCAGCATAGTCGTATTCATCTCCTTCTGTGCTATCCCTGGACCATAAATCTAGGGCTGATGACTTCCAGGGGACTGATGGCTAAATCCTAGCCGACTAGCATTTGTGCTTTTGCCTCGTATTCTCCTTGCTGAAGGAAGCTGCATTGACTTTCCTATTGGCCCCCCTTTCTTTGGTAGTAGCAGAATTTAGATGAGCATGTCCGTGTTCACACAAATGACTGTTTTACTCAGGATGTATTCAGCTGCATTCCTTGTACTCCTCTGGAATGTGTATCTGGAGTGAAAAGAGTATGTTTGTAATTTTAGCTAAAGTTTAAAAATTAATTTATAGTCTGTATCTAAACTCTCTTAGCAAACACACTATTAGAATTTTTTGTTGGCTTTATTGAGGTGTAATTTACAACTCATAAAACTGTCCAATTTTAAGAGCATAATTCCACGAGTTTTAACTAATATATTTAGTCATGTGACCACCACCACCATCTGGATAGGAAACCTTGCCTTCACCCTGAAAAGTTCCCTTGTGCCACTTGAAAAATCAGTCCCCTCCACCATGACCCCTTCCCCCCGCCAACCATTGATCTCTTTTCTGTCATTCTACTTGTGTCTTTCCTAGAATTTCATATACATGGACTCAAAGAGTATTGCATCCTTTATATCTGATTTCTTTTAGTTAGCATAATACTTTGAGATTCATCTAGGTTATTGAGTGCATTAGTGTTGTATTAGTTTTCTTTTTTTTTTTTTTGCATAGTATTTTATTGTATTTGTAATCCAATCCTCAGTTATTTCCATTTTTCATGAAGTATGAATAAAGCTGTTAGTATCATTCAAGTACAGGTTTTAGTGCAGACATGTATTCATTCTCTTGGGCAGACACAGGAGGCAGAATGGCTGAGCCATATGCTAAGGGTATTTTCTTTTTAGGGAACTGCTGAACTGTTTTCTAAAATGCCTTGCCCATTTTGTTTTCCCTCTGGCAGTCTGCGAGCTTCAGTTCACCAACACTTGGTATTATCAGTCTTTTCCATTTATAACAATTCTAGGAATTTGTTATGGTATTTCATTGAAGTTTGAATTTGCAATTCTCCAGTGATTAAATATGTTGTGCATCTTTTAACATGCATATTTATCATTTGTACATTTTATTTTTTATTTTGATTTTTAATTTTCATTTTTTTATTATAGAGAGAGGGAGCAAGAATGCAAGTGGGGGAAAGGGCTGGGGGGTGGGGAGAGAGAGAATCTTAAGCAGGCTCCACACTCACCTGACTGACCCACCCAGGCACCCCTGTATATTTTGTTTTTTTTTTTAAGTGTTCATTGAAGTCATTTGCTCATCTTTTTCATCAAGTTGTCTGTCTTACTATTATTGAGTTGTAAAAATTCTTTATGTATTTTGGAAATAAGTCCTATGTTAGATGTGTGTCCTGCAAATATTTCTTCCAGTGTGTGGCTCCCTTTTTCATTTTATAGCAGTGGTTTTTTTTTTTTTTTTTTTTTGAATGTACTTATTGAGAGAGAGAGAGAGAGAGAGAACTCATATGCAAGTGGGAGAGGGGCAGAGAGAGAGAGAGAGAGAGAGAGAGAGAGAGAATCCCAAGCAGGCTCCACACCATCAGCACAGAGCCCAACACAAGGCAGGATCTCACAAAGCTTGAGATCATGACCTGAGCAGAAATCAAGAGTTGGACACTCAACCATCTGAGCCATCCAGGTGTTTTTTGAAGAGGAAGAGTTGGTGATTTTGAGCAATTTTAATATATGCATACTTTTATCGTGTACTTCATGTGTATGTGTCATTTTAAAGAAATCTTTGTCTAACCCATGATCACAAAGATTTTCTCATATTTTCCTGCAGACGTTTTGTAAGTTTTGGTTTTACATTGAGTCTGATTCATTTCAAATTAACATTTTTTAAGTGGTGTGAAGTAACGTAGAGATTTGTTATTTTCCCTTTTTTGAATTTTTGAATATGGTTACACCATTTGTGGAAAACCGTATCCTTTCCCTGTTGAACGGGATTTACCCCTTGGTTGAGAATCAATTCACTGTGTGAATGTGGTCTTCTGCTCTAAGTTTTAGAATACAAGTGTTCCTCAGTCATTCTAACAAGAAGGTTGGTAGAGTGGACTTTTGAGGACAGAATCCCTTCCCCAGGAAGGCAAAAGGCAATAAAGGACATACTGATTCATAGCTGTTTTGTGAAGTGTCACTGACATTCATGTTTTAATCATTTCAGCCATGTGGTCATTTCTCTGCGTGCTACTGACAATCCATTTTGAAGTCGATTGTAATTTGTGTATTTTTGTTGTTGTTTGCTGTTGTTACTGCTGGATTTTTTTTTGTTTGTTTTTGTTTTACAGATGGATGCTTCTAAAATATAAACCTTAAATTATAGTATTACATGAAGCTTCAAGTATAGCACCTGGCATATAGTAATAGACTCTAAATAAATATCTGTTGAATGAATGCACATTTAATAGATACAGTTTTAGTTCCGTCATTGCATTTCCCCTTGGAACTATTTTTGGTACAGATTTGGGACACCCAAAATTAGGGGTGGAGGCAAAATAATTGTCATGAAATTCTTATCATTAATTTTCCTTAACTGAAGAAGAATCATTTTGCTTTGTTTCCTTTTTTTAACACCTTATAAATCAAAATCACCAAAAATACCATACGTTTAAAAAACATTCATAATAAATAATTTTTTCTAAATATTTCTATTCCATTCAAGTCTCCTTTTAGTTTGGTATTTGAAATGAAATCTGTTTAAGAAATCATACCTGAAATTAAATCTCTTTAATAAAATACAACCTACTACGCAGTGTATTTTGACTAATTATTGTCAGTGAATAAAATGATACCATTGTCACCAATATTAAAATGAATTCCACGTCTCTTATGTAAATGAAAACAGTAGGATTATTCAATATTTTTACTCTAACCTAGAAAGTCATTTCACATTTGTGCCTTTTTCTTCTCAATAAGCAGTTGATATGATCTGGTTTTTTAGAATAAAGTAGATAACTGGAAACTCCTATATTGCTGAATATTCTGTCTCAGTAAAGACAATCTTTTTTCTTATTTTAAGAATTGTTAACAGTGGGGGCGCCTGGGTGGCTCAGTTGGTTAAGTGTCCAACTTCAGCTCAGGTCATGATCTCATGGCTCCTGAGTTCGAGCCCCGCATCGGGCTCTGTGCTGACAGCTCAGAGCCTGGAGGCTGCTTCAGATTCTGTGCCTCCCTCTCGTCAGCCCCTCCTCTGCTCGTGCTCACTCTTCCTCTCTCTCTCTCTCTCTTTCTCTCAAAAATAAATAAACATTAAGAAATTTTTAAATTAAAAAAAAAGAATTGCTAACAATGTATTCTTCCATACCATTCCTGCCTAATTTGTCACATTATATTCCAAATATCTGCACTTTTCCTTATTATATTTTCTTTCAGTCTCCTGAGCTCCAAGGTTTTTTGTCTTGTTTTGTGGTTTCTTTTTGGTTTTGGTATTTTTGGCATTCATCCCTAATTCCAATTCCTATTATAAATCTCACTGATATTATTCCTGTGTGCACCTGAGCGCACACACATATGAGTATACAGCATTTTGCAGCAAGAGAGAACCAACTCATCTAGTTCTAAACCGGTGCACCCTCTCCTCCTTCAAATATCAGCTTTAATGCTAACTCCTCAAAAAACTTTGCTAGAATAAATCCTCCGGTTATTCTGGATCACAGTGACTTAATGACTTTCTCTCTGAAGTTATTCAAATGTGTAATTTTAAAACTGTATGTAATTGTTAATCTATCTCTTCTAATAAAATAAAAGATCCTCGGGCGCCCGGGTGTCTCTGTCTGTTCTGCCTCCAACTTCAGCTAGGGTCCTGATCTCCCAGGTTGTGAGTTTGAGCCTTGCGTTGGGCTCTCTGCTGTTAGTGCGGAGCTTGCTTTGGATCCTCTGTCTCCCTCTCTCTGCCCCTCCTCTGCTTCACATGAATGCTCTTTCTCTCTCTCTCAAAAATAAATAAACGTTAAAAAAATATAAGTTCCTGAAGGCAGGGACCATTTGTCTTTCCTGCTTTGTGTCCCCATCACATAGAATTGGGCCAAACACATTTAGAGGTGTGTTAAGCATTAATGAAATTAAATTGAAAACAAAGACGTGTAAACTTTCTAAACTTTAGTGTTTTTGTCTAAAAAAAAGAAAGAACAATAGACTCCTCTGAGGATCCAAAGAGATCTCACCTAGAGGCCCTTGGCACCCTAAGACATAGTAAATCTTCCATGTATGAAAGGTCACATACCCTTTTCACTTCTTTACTTCTCTAAGGAAGTAAAAATAATCCAGTGCAAATTCATGAATGTGTGCTTCTCCTAATTTGACATTTTCCTCTATAAAATGAAGAGCAGTCTGCCTGGAGGTCAAAAGTCTCATTCCTTGTATGGAGGAAGGAGTATTTCCACTGGAAAATTCTCAAAGACCAACAGGGTGATTTAAGTTTTTTATTCGTGTTCAGTGGGGACAGTTTGCCAGTAACTATTCTGATGATGCCAAAAATAAACTTGTCATTTTGTTAATGTTACTTTGAAGGACATAATTGTAGTAGACTAAAAATATTAACAATGAAAGAAAAGGTTTTAAGAGGTGGAAATCTTACATGTTTTGGAGTAGAATACCTGTTTTAATCATTCTGAAGTTAATGTGAAAGGTATCAGTGTTATTTGCTAGTTTGCTTTTCTCCCTTAAGGGTTTTTTTTTCCTCCCTTGATATAACTATCTCAACTCTGTTTGGAAGTAGATGAAATATAAATAAATGCTTAAGAAGATGCCATTGTATGAATGTGGGAAACCTTTTGGAGCCATGCTTTTGTGGGGAGAGTTTTGCCTCTGTCAAGGCCATGTTTTTCTAGAAAGCACTGAAAAGAGCCATAAGCAATATTATCATTTTAGCCATTTTAACTATGGGGTCAGTTCAAGCAATTGTGCCATTTGGAATGATTGGAATAAATCCTTATCAACAAAAACTGTTCTGTTTACGAGCTGTCATGAATACAACCGACAACTCTATTTTAGAAAAGGATTCATCAGGTCTTTCTTAGGTCATCACAGTATTAACTACAAAACTTGTTAGGTGTATTTGCTTTCTATTGATGTTTTATATTAGGCTGGCTAGTCTCTTATCCCCAGTCAATAATACAGCCATCATGTTTTATGTTGGTAAGAAAATAAGTTCATTTAATTTTCGATAAATCTTTGCTTGGGAAACATACATTCAATATAAATTCCAATATAAAAAGAGACATAATTTTAAAGCTTATTTAGAGCTTGGGGAACAAGTCACATTATTCCTTACCAGGATTTTATGTTAGGTAACATTTGGCAAATCCGTAAGAAGGCACAGGTGTTTTGTTCTCTTTTCCCTAAGTGAGCATGATGATATAAATGCAGCATTTAAGGCCACGTTATTCCTATTTAAAGACTATTGGATTTTAAAGTCTCCCTTTGACAAATTTGTTTTTAGTTTTATTTTGAAATGAGGATGAATATTTCATTTTAAAAGGAGTATATTTTGTTTGTAGATTATATGTGTGACCCACAAAGGCTTTGGAATAAGGGATGGGAAGGTGCTTAAAGGTGGTTATGGAACAAGCCAACTATAGCAGGCTTCATACACATGAAATAAACCCCAAATTTGTAATATAATTTCAATACACTAATATATTTACTATCTTTATTTTTAATGTGTTATATAAATTAATATAATCTAAATACAATTTAAAATATAATTACCAGTAATTATCCATTAATGTGTGTGTATACGTGTGTGTCTATATCACAAAATTATTTCCTAAGAAGTGCAAATATGGTAGTCTGAAATTTGATATTTATTTTTACATAATCTCCTTAATACTGATTTTACGTGTTTACCTATGGCAGAATTAGTTTAGAAAGATACATGTGACTGTATATACGAATGTGTGTATGTACACAAGCATGCACACATTCATCCATGGGGACTTGAGTGCATGCCAGTGCACCAGGCCATCGAACTGGACTTGACCCTCTGGCAGGAGGCAAGGTCAAGTGGACCAGATATTGGCTAACAGTCATGTTTTCTGTAGCCATAAACAGTTGCCCTGGGGCCACATCGGGACTACTACAGCTCGAGCCCCAAATGCAGGCTTTGGCATCGGGAAATGCTAGGAGTTGGGTGTCAGAGCCACCGGGCTGCGTGTCACCTGCAACTAGAGCATCTTCAGGATCCGGATACAGAGGGGCTGTGATGTCACAGGAACAAACATGGGATGCAGTCAGCCGCAGGTATTAAGATATGGACCCAGTGACCTATAGTTTTAAAATGTAGGTTTTATTATTATCCAGGTGTGATGAGTTCAACAGATCAGGGGTTGCATGTCAAGGAAAAGATACTTACTCATAATTCAGAGTTTCGAAGGAACTGTTCCACACAGCGCGGGGCCTTACAGGTAGAGGCCAGGATTTGTCAGGAGGCACAAGGAGCAGCAGGTAAATGTGGGCAAGAACCTTTGTTGTGGTTTCTGTGGGAAGGAGCAGGGGAGGCAGGGGAAGCAGGTGTAGGATTGGCTACCTTCTAGAATAATGTCAGTGGGCTTTGTGGTGCAGGAACTGCCCTAGGTTGTCTGGTTCACGGCTCTGGGGTGATTGAGGCAAGAGAGTGAGACAGCCTAATAGACTGCAGGCTGTGTGGACCCAGGACTAGTTAATTTTCGCATGAAAGGCACACTCCAGGGAGAGGCACTGTCTCCAGGAATTGGCTAGTCCTGGGAGCAGTGGTCTCTCTAGGGTCTGAAAGTCCCCAAGATGTCAAAGCATCAGAATTACAGAAAATAAAAAGAACCGATCAATACACCTGTGATACATAATACTCTTGGAAAGAATAACAATAATAATGATAGAAGCTACTATTTTCAAAGATTTTGAGATTCATATTTATTTCTGTATATTTTTAAATTGTTTAATATAATTTTTGTCAAGTTAGCTAACATACACTGTATATGGTGTGCTCTTTGTTTCAGTAGTTTCCCATGATTCATCGCTTGCATACAATACCCAGTGCTCATCCCAACAAGTGCCCTCCTCAGTGCCCATCTCCCATTTTCCCCTCTCCCTCTCCATCGACCCTCAGTTTGTTCTCTGATTTAAGAGTTTCTTATGGTTTGCCTCCCTCTCTGAGATGCAAAATACCATTGATTAAACTTTAAAAAATTTTTTTAACATTTATTTATTTTTGAGAGACAGAGAGAAACAGAGCACAAATGGAGGAAGGATAGAGAGAGACACAGAATCCAAGTAGGCTTCAGGCTCTAGGCTATTAGCTCAGAGCCTGACACGGGGCTCAAACCCACAAACTGTGAGATCATGACCTGAGCTGAAGTCGGACGTTTAACAGACTTAGCCACCCAGGCACCCCATTGATTAAACTTTTTGTTGTTGTTGACATTAAAATGCATTTGGGGGGCGCCTGGGTGGCTCAGTCGGTTGAGCGTCCGACTTCAGCTCAGGTCACAGTCTCACGGTCCGTGAGTTCGAGCCCCGCGTCGGGTTCTGGGCTGATGATGGCCCAGAGCCTGGAGCCTGCTTCCAATTCTGTGTCTCCCTCTCTCTCTGACCCTCCCCCGTTCATGCTCTGCCTCTCTCTGTCTCAAAAATAAATAAACGTTAAAAAAATATTAAAAAAAAATGCATTTGGTACATTATTTTTTAAACATTTCTTGAAAATGTACTTAAAAATAAATATAAAGTATGTTTGGCCTCAAATTCCAATGATTATAAACTGAAAATGAGCTATGCCACCAAATAAAGTGCACCGGCAAGAAGTGAGTCCTGCTTTGTAAGACAGTGTAGAAATGTAAGACGTTGAGAAGGGTACTATGGTGGTAACTTCAAAGTTCAAACAAGAAGATGAGTCATGTGAATTCTTTCTTATGTGCAATTTCCAAATGGCCACCAATTTGGATGCCCATTCCTTGAGAACCAACAGATGGCACCAGTAGTTAGTGGAGAAGGGTTATGACTCTAGCTAAGTGAAAAAATTGGAGGTTCCCAGATCCTTGTGCAGCTTGAAGAAACCGGGATGTTCTGAATAGTGTCATTTTTGTATACCTACTTAAGCCAAAATGCTTCTACCTTCTGTTTGGAATGTTTATCTAAGTTCCTCTGCCATCATGGAAACAAGTTCAGAAATTTAAAATCTGTTAATTATGACCCACATTGAGAGTGCAGACAGGCTCTGATCGGCAGAGACCCTTGGGCATGAGATTTAAAAAGCTAAATAATGAAAACAGAGAGGGAAGCAAACCATAAGAAACTCTTAAATACAGAGAACAAACTGAGGGTTGATGGGGCTGGGGGGTGGGGAAAATGGGTGAGTGGCATTAAGGAAAGCACTTGTTGGAATGAGCACTGGGTGTTTTATGTAAGTGATGAATTCTACCAGGAGGATTCTACTTCTAAAGGAAGATGACACTGTAAATTAACTAACTTGAGAATTAAAAAAAAAAAAAAAGCTAAATAATGAATAACGCACCAGGACCACAAATCAGCTGTACTTTCAGACTATGGCTAGGACAAGGCAAGGGAAGGGTTGTACATTGACAATATATTTTGAATGGTTTTCATTTTTAAGATTCTTAAGTTGTAGTGCTTATAAATACAAGCCGTACACCAGAAAACTCCAGAAAGAAGATACTGGTTTTTTAAAACAATGACTCTCTTATTAATTTTGCAAAATTCTAACTTGGATTCAAACATCTCCTAAAGCTATGCATATTTACTAACAAGAAGTTGGAGAGAAGCATAATGTAGTTTTCAGTTAATCAATAATAACTTTACTGAATTTATTTTATTTTTAGCAAAAAAATAACTCTTAATTGATAAAATAATGTACTGATAAAATGAGGGTGCAAATGATGTGAAATATATGTGGGAGGCTCATCCAATTACTAAAGTTCTGCCTGGGTCATAGTTGCAATGTTTCTTTTAACTAGAACAGGCTAGAATGATTTGATTATTAAGAAAACTGATGTGCATTGTGCCACTGATCAAGATTTTTTTTTTGTTAACAACTCAGATGGTCAGAACATGGAAAGAATGAAAGGCTTCAGTAGTATTTCTACCAAATTACATACATTATCACTGAACTCCACAGTCTATGAGTGTATGTGTGTATATGTATACATACATATGTATATGTATGTGTATGTACATATGTATATGTATATATGTATATATGTGTGTATGCATATGTATATATGTGTGTATATACATACGCATATACAAATGTGTATATGTATATACACACATATATACGTATATACATATACACACATATATATGTGTATGGTGAATGTGGTATTGTGACGAGGTTTCCTAAAAACAATAAGCAGCATAATGTCAGCGAGGTGTTAAAAAGAGAAGTGACTAAAAACTTCTTCCTTTTTGAATCTAACCATGACCCAAACTAACATGAGGCTATGTATCATGTTATTAATCCTGGTAAACACGAGTGCTGGCACATACTTTTATGGAAACTTCAGTGTGCTGATTCTGGGTGCTTCTCCTTGACTCCATTATATACGTATAGTAATATCTTTGTAGTCAAAAATTCTTAATTCAGAAATACATCTAGTCCCAAGGGTTTTGTATAAGGGACTTGCCGAGCTGTAATTGATGGAGAGGATGCTTTAACGTTTTTCAACGTTTTTTGTTTTTTTATTTATTTATTTTTATTTATTTATTTATTTATTTTTAATTTATTTTTGAGACAGAGAGACAGAGCATGAACGGGGGAGGGGCAGAGAGAGAGGGAGACACAGAATCGGAAACAGGCTCCAGGCTCCGAGCCATCGGCCCAGAGCCTGACGCGGGGCTCGAACTCACGGACCGCGAGATCATGACATGGCTGAAGTCGGAGGCTTAACCGACTGCGCCACCCAGGCGCCCCTAACGTTTTTCAAATGATGTGAAATGAACATCAAAACCCAAGTACCTGGTGTGGTCAGATATAAATGGGATAAAGAAAACCTGACAGGTTTAGGTAGAGAAGGACAGAGAAAAAGATAAGGGTACAAGGTAGGTGGTAAAATGGCTAAATATGTGCAAAGCAAAGGAGCAAATCTTTTAGCAGACTTAGGAGATAGATTAGCCATCATTTTGTAGTCTATTACTGTAATTACTTAAGTTCCACTGACATCTGTTTTCCCATCCATAAAATGGGGGCAGTGACGTCTCCTCTGTCAGTCTGTGTTGTTTGCATGTGCCCAGGGATAGAAACCTTTGTCTGGGATAATAAATTAGTGATTCTGTGCTCCACCTCCATTTTCTGGGTGCTTCTCCTTGACCCCATTATATATGTATAGTACTATCTTTCTAGTCAAAAATTCGTAATTCAGAAATACATGTAGTCCCAATTTACAATGTCCATCAGCATACTCATGATTCTGAGAATCCTATAATGAAGACTCTTGTTCACCTGTGACCCAGTATGTACCAGAATTATTTCTCCAGAACCCTTGTGGAAGTACTGCTCCCTGGCTGCCATTTTGGGAAATGGCTCACAATCTGCAGGACACCCAGGAACTAAGGTCGAGTCATATTTTATTCATATTCATATTCATGTGCTCCTGATCTAAAAAAAAAGGAACCTAGCATAATAGCTGTGCAATAAATGTTTTCTTGCGTGATCACTTGAAAATTATTCTTAACAAAGCATGCATTTCGGTAAACATACTCCATAAATGCTGAATGAATGATGGATGAGCTAAGAAATGGCAGCATAGATGGCAAAAGATGAATCACGTTTAGGGGCTGTGATATCAAGCACCCTGTGGGCGTTAGATGGGATGAGAATAAATTGCCACTAGGGATCCAGCTACTGAGAAATGCCCTGGAATGTCTCTGCAGGAGTGAGAAATAATGAAGATGGTGTCACTAGAGGTAAATGAAGGGTCATATTTGATAGACCCTCTTGAACTTGGAAATAAATGTTGGAAGCAAATAAGAGAGAAGAATCAAAGCTAACATCACAGTTTTTAGCCTGGATGACAAGAAGAATGTAATGCTATAAACCAGGATAGGGAAGCTAGAAATAGGAGCATTTGTGTTATGAACATGATTTTTAGTAACCCTTTGGTTATCCATGGAGGTAGTAGATGATTGGAAATGTATTTCTGGGATTTTATAGAAAATTTGGGAAAAGAGGATCAGAAGGCTGATACACATAGATATGCTTGATGATGCTTTGGGGATCGACAAAATTAATGGAAGAAAACGTGTGAAGGAGAATCGGTCCTTGTCGGCAAAACCCAGAAGAATGCCTGTATTTAAAGGGAAGCAAGCAGGGATAAGAAGATTGGCATAAAGAAATAGCACAGAGGCAGAAATTAGGATAGTATTAACGTCAAGGCCAAGGTATGTGAACTGTGTCAAGAAGGACGAGTCATCAACAGTCATATACTGCAGATATGAAATTACGAGTCTCAGGAAGACAGCCACACTTGGGAATTAGGAAACCATTAGTCATGTTCAACAAAGCGGCACTGTAGAGTGGCAGTGATAGAAACTTTTTGCGGTGGACTAAGATAGGGATGGATGAAAGGAATAGAGGGATGCTTGGCAAAAGTCATAGTGGAATTATTTTGACAACACACACACACACACACACACACACACACACACACAACCCCCTGTTCCCACCACCTCCCAAAATGATGAAACACAGATTCAGATACTAATGTGTGGTGTCCAGCTGTAGTTCATTGAATTCATTGTAAAAAGTGAGCATTTTTGTAGGGAGAAAAGTGTCCAATGGAGAGAACGAGATTGGAAATGAAAGGCAAGGTAAGGCTGACTCAGGAAGCGAGGCCCTAGAGGAAGCCATCTGAAATGTGAGCACGAACCCAGGGAGAGGGAGGAAAAAGTCTTGACTGTAGGAGGAAAGAATGGAGGCTGAAGACTCAGACGGATTTTGAAGTATAGGGAAGTAAGAAATTGCTGCTATGAGTTGATCATCATCTGTTGAAAGCAGAGGTGAGTTTGGAGAGGGTAGAGGTTGGGGAGGTGGTTAGGCCTGCTCCTCAAGCCCGTCAGAAAGAGTCCCTCCTCAGGGTCTTCGGTAGGCTGGACTTGGCGCCTAGGAAGTTCCTCCTGGAGATACCCGCAAAGCTGTCTCCCTCCTCCAGGATCTTGACCCATCAACCACGTGACCCTAGTTCATAGGACAGGAGGTCAGTTGTCTCATTATTAACTTGCACAGCTATTGTATTATCAGATATATTTATTTACAATTTTTTTAATGTTTTTTATTCATTTTTGAGAGGGAGAGAGACAGAGCGCCGGCAGGGGAGGGGCAGAGAGAGAGGGGGAAACAGAATCTGAAGCAGGCTCCAGGCTCTGAGCTGTCAGCACAGAGCCCGACGCGAGGCTCGAACTCACGAACCATGAGATTGCGACCTGAGCTGGAGTCGGATGCATAACCAATTGTGTCACCCGGGCGCCCCCCAGATATACTTATTTAAAATGAGTTTATATGACCTACTAAACAGAAAAACAACTAGCAATCAGAACATAATGTTTTCCAGTTACTGTCCTTTCCCCAGCTCGTGTGATAGTTTGTGTTATTTGTTAATTTCTCCATGTCTCATTTTTCCTCATTTGGAAAATCAGGGTTTTGAGTAGATTACTTCAAAGATTTACTCCAGTTTGGAATTTTTCATATATATATCTGAGCAATATCTCAGCATTTCTAATTTTGGTATTTAATTTAAAAATTTATAGTCATGCCAAAGTGTCTATTTGATAAGTAACCTTACATTATTTTTAAAAATATTTTAAATATTAATCCAATTAGGACTACAAAATTCTTTATATTCATAGAGTGTCTAATTGTTTGGTAAGGGACTTAGATCACATAATAATAAATATTATCCTTCAGTGTTTAATAGCTACTGTTATTGTTCCAGTTAAATAAATATATATCTAAACTAGTCTGTTGAATATAACACATATAGTTATGCTGTAAGAAGTAGATTCGATCTCTCTTCTACATTTGTTTAATGCATATGTACATTAAATATACCTGAAATTTTGTTCAGATTCTACTATACGTTCTAGCAAAATGGTGTCAGTAGTGAGAGAAACACATATGTAGTGTCATTGCCCATTCAAATAGCTTGTGAATAGTTATATTCATGAGTTCTTACAAAGACTCTCTGAGCCAGGTATCATTACCCTCACTCTAGAGATGAGGAAACTGAGGACAGAGAGGTTACAGAATTTTCCAAGATCGCACTGCTATTAGTGCCAGGCCTGGTCTGGCTCCCCGATCTGGACTTTAAACCCCCTGTTACCACCACCCCACAAAACGATGAAACACAGATTTAGATACTTATGTGCTGTATCCAGCCATAGTTCATTGAATTCACTGCTCTTAGAGTATTCAATGTTGTAATAATACCACTATTCATCCATTTTTCCTCGATGGGCATTTGGGTTATTTCTGAGTTTTTGCTATTTTGAACAGTGCTGCCATGAACAGTCCTGTATATGTCTCTGGCTTTACGTTTTTCCAAGAGTTTTTCTTCATTATATGTTCAGGAATCAAATTTCATCTTAATAAGTTAATGCCTAATTGTTTTCCAAAATGGCTACCTACATTGTATTCCTGTCAGCCAACAGAAGAGCGTCACATGAACTGTATCGCTTGGGTTTCTTAATCTTGGTAGACAGAAATGGAAATAATTCATTAGGAGAAAAGGAAGCGGTATTTGGTACAGAGGAAAAGTAGACCTTTAGCATCAACAGAACTTTTCTGTGTTTGAAGTCATGGTCCTACAAACTCGCCAGAAGTCATAGCTCACATGCAATTTTTAACCCTTCCAGACATCATGATATACTTTTGTAAATTAAAGGTAGTTTATTTAATCTGTTGAACATAGTCACTACATAATAGTGTAAATTCACTAAAAAATGTGAGTGGCATGCAAATAATCAGAACTGTAATTGTACACACAGTGTGAAGGAGTTTAACGTCAACGTAATTACAGTGTCCTTTACAACAAATGTATGGGAAAAAGGTACTTCATCAAGCAAGACATTTTCTAAGCTTATCGACACAGTCAAACCTTTTCAACTGACACGCATCTTGTTTTGGTCTTCATAAATGCATGTGTGTTTCGAGTACAACCTGGCGAGCCGCTGTAGATGCCAAGATGAACAAGACTTTCAAAGGATTGATAAATGTACTGAAGTAGAGATGGGGTCTTGTTGGTAGAGAAAGAGATGGGGCAGCTAAAGTGATGAGACCCTGCGTAGTTGACATTAAGCTACAGATAGGCGCTGACTATTATGGACACGCAGATTAAGGTCTAACCTCATGCTCGTCCTCCCCAGGCTGGGCAGGATAGGGATGCTGGTGGGAACGAGGTGACGTGACCTAAGACTTCAGAGCCCGGCTCCTTGGGCTGTTTACATATAGTTATCTCTGGGAAATGTGTGCATGCTAGTATCTAATTCAGTTCTGAAGCAGTACATTGCCAGAAGGAGAAATATCAAATTAGTACATAAAAATTAAATACAGAACATGTCAGGTGTGGTATTTTTGCATGCCCAGATTGGACCTCAGGTTCCTCTAGAGACTTAGCTCCTAGCAGTACTTTAACGCCATGATTCTGTGTACCATGGTCGTCTTGATATTTTCTTATCATTAGGAAGGAAGCACCAGGGTTTGCTTACATTTTTCACAAATGTCATTGAGAAATTTTAATGAGATGGTCTTTAAAAAGATTATTTTAGTTTAAGCTTCAACAAATGGCATAGATAGGCACACACATGCGTATATGTCTACATAATTGTAGGAAGGGAGGAGGGGATCCACACAGGCTACTTCAAACAGGATAATTGCTATATGAATGCCATGTTGACAAAATAAAAACAATTCCGAAGCAAAATGGGTTTTGATTAAGAAAACTTGACATTGGCAAAAATTTATTAGCAAATGTCACAAAGAAGCAGATTGGTACCACCCTCCACGTGTATTTCATTCATAGCATCACTGAATTCAGAGGGGAAGAGGATGTGTTCAGGAAACAGGCCATACCCAGGACGGAAATTCGGTGACTCTATTAAATATGGCAGTTAATGTAAGTGATTGTCAATTGACCCTTAGAGAAAGCTGAAAATTGTTTGTGTTTGTTTTTGTTTTTAGAAATAGGAAGGACTTTAGTCTTATTAAGCAACAGGACCTTTTTAAAGCCATGCTTTCTATGAATAGTTTCCCTTCACATTCGCATTTACTGTATAACGTGTACCTTGAAGGAATCGAAATGTGGATAGCTGAGACTCAGTGTGCCTTGGCATAAATCTGCTTATTTGGGTCATTAGCAGTTTAAATATATTTCAGAGATACTGAATTGTTTAATACTATTTTTAAAAGATAATTATTTCTTCTGAAAATTTTGGTTTCTATAAAGACAAAATTTCTGATTCAGAAGGCATGAGTAATAATATAACGAAAGATAAGATTCATATTCAAACAAAAAGTTCTTTCAAGTGCTCATTTTGTAAAATCACATCTCTTAATGCCCGAAGTCAAGACCATTAAATGCTAGAACAGAGTGCCCCTTCTCTGGGATTTCGAATTTCCTATCGTGAGTTCTCACATGTATACGCTGTTAGGTCAAAAGCTCTGTGTCTCCACCTTTTGTGACTTTCCCTTACAATCTAGGCTTAAAGAATACCTAGTACTGGGATGTCAATCCAAATAAAAAGGATTTTTTTTTCTTTTAATGTCTGATATTCCTTGATCACTTATTTCTATTGGGAACACAGTGAAGAATATGATACAGTCTTTGCCCTCAAAGAGCTCAGAGTTTGGAGAGGGCTGGCAGTTAGAGATAAATGTCTATCAGACAGTGGAGGGAGAGTCACAGTGGGACATCTGCCTGAGGCACGTGAGCCTGAGGTGATCCCTTTCTTTGAGAGGAGCAAGGAAAGCTCCTTATTGCAACTGACCCTTGAACTAGACAAGAGCCAGGGTTTGCCAGACTGGCAAGGGGAGTGGTGCTTGTTAAGGGGGTCCGGTGGAAGAAACTGAACCTGTAGAGGATTACAGAGCAGAACTGGGTGTTCTTGTGAGTGATGTGTCATTGAGATGCACTAGATAACTGGGGTCTGTGCACTGGATAGGGCACAGGAAGACGAACTGGTCGAGGTGTCCACCTCCTCTGTTCCGGGTTTGAGAAGACCTTATCATTGTATCCTGATACTCATTGTATGAAATAGAAGTGTTTTGGGATCGTTGGACATGACAGTCTAGAAAGAAGCCTGGAGACATTTTACAGTGTAACTTAATGAGTTTATTTCAGTAGCATGGCGACAGGCCCATGTGCACAAAGAGATGCACTTTTGCCGTACGAAGCTGGTGTTTATATGATTAGTGCTAAAGCAGGAGGGGATGTGCAAGGAGTATTAGACCATAAACATTTTCTTCAAATTTCTACTTTTGCGTGGTTTCCACTTTTCTTCAAATTTCTACTTTCACAAGATTTCTCTGAAACTTATCATTCAGTTTGATATTAACCATTGGTGAGATGTACAGGCAGTCATGAGACCCTTTAAGAATGAAGCACCAAGCACATATTTGATCCTTATGGAAACCATGCAGGCTGTAGGTCAGCCTTCTGGGCTTCAGGTGAAGATCTTTCTGCTTCTGTCCCTCATCTTGAAATACATAGACTCCATGACTAAGTGCAGGCTAACAATGATAGTCCTAAATCTTGCTTAAAATGAAACTTTGAAGGTGGTAGAATTGACCAATTTTGCTGTTGGAGAGAATTTTTCTACCAACTGAGACCCTACATTTGTATCCTAACTCTTGGCTTCCAATTCCAATCTACCTCTACTCTATTTGCCTTAAGTGTCTTCTTGTTTCAGCAGACAAAGGAGCTTCCTTTGATAGCTTCTTAAGAGTGTTTTACGTAACCACATATGCAGCCAAAGCTCACAAGGCAACAGCATAGCCAAACCTATACTGTGTCATTCATAATGAAAAGTTGAATTTATCATGCTTCTTTGAGATACATAGAACTCTGGATGACCAACGTATCTTTTGCTCCAATTGATTCAGGCATCATTTATGGTGGTAATATTCTATTGCTCAATTGTTATGGAACATCAGCTAGAACCCAAAGGGTGTGCTTTAATAAGCAGAGGAAGGAAAGTGCCTTATTGGGAGACAGGTGCCCTGGGCTGAGAGTCAAAATCATGATAGCCCTCCAACATTAAGATTTAGTGACTTATAAATCCAGGAAACTCACTTAACTTCTCTAGGCATGTTTTTCTTCGCTGATATGGGAACGCTATCGGTCTCCACAGTGCCTTACGGGGTTATGGCAAATATCACATCTGATTATCACCAGCTTATCTTTTAAGGTATTTTGGAACATTCAGCTATTCCTATAAATAAAATTTTCAACATCGTTTCAACTAAACAGTTTGAAATCTTTAGTATTTTGAATCGTTTTGAATGTCATTTCCTTAAGATGTTTGTCCTTCCCAACCTAAACAAGGCACTGGGTTTTTGCTTAGGATCTGCATATGAAGGCCATTACTCTCCTTGGGCTGGCTGGGCATTACTCCAGCTCCCCTCCAGTGGAATGGCCTACCGATTTCAGTGTGTGCATTTAGGGAGAACTCAGTGTCTAGGAAACTAATGTTGAACTTTGTGTCCAGAACTCACCATAAAACTCTTTGTCATCAGCCCTTCTATTGTTATCATAAATCAACATAACAAATACTAGGACTAAAACCAAATTGCTGTCACATAAATCAGTTCTAAATTTCTCCTCATGTTTAAAGGAGGTCATTGTGGAGGTTAAAAGATTCTCAAAGTGATTTTGTTAGGAAGAAATTGTAATGGTAAAAGGTTAACAGAGTCTGGCCAAGTGTAAGAAGTTTACTATGAGTAGGTGGTGAGGTCAAGATCCCAACCCTGAGGGTGAGGGTGGGGGTTTCTCAGGTTCAAGCCTCCCCTTGGAGGTTGTCTTCAAACTTCAGGACACCTGTGTCCAGGCCAGGTTTTGTCTAGACACATCTTCCTGGACTTTTGAAACAGTCATACCTACGACAAGGCATTCCTTCCTCTTATTTCACTGGCCAGTGTTGGGCATTATCAGTGTGTATTAGATCAAAAAATAAGTTTTGAAATTTTGTCCATTATCAGTATGATAAAAGAGACCATTGTTCCCCCAAAAGTTCAAGAAAAGTCATTCTCTTATTAGGATATCAGTGGGTGATTAATAATTCTCACTCAGTTAAAACTGTCATCGTAACAGAGGGTCAACTGAGATCTACTAATTTGGAAAGAAATTCATGCTCTTAAAGAGCACACGTTTTCCCTGTCCTTTAGGAAAAAAAAAATAGCTGTAACCTTAGGTCAGCTATTCATAATATTCATCAAAAAGGATCAACCCTTCATATTTTGTGAAAAGTAAATAAAAACTAAACCAGAGTGACTTACTGGGGGAGATAGGCAAAAGCAAAACAAAAACAAAAACAAAAAACAACAAGATAAAATATAAATAAGCAATACATATAATTTCAGATCATGATCCATGGTATGAAGAAAATAAAACACATGGGGCAATGGCAGGAAGAATGAGCAGGGGACAGCTGGTCAAGAGTAGCTGAGGAGATTTGGGGCACCTGGGTGGCTCAGGCGGTTAAGCATCCAACTCTGGCTCAGGTCATGATCTCAGGGTTCTTGACTTTGAGCACCATGTTGGACTCTGTGCTGGCAGCTCGGAGCCTGGAGCCTGCTTCAGACTCTATGTCTCCCTCTCTCTCTGACCCTCCCTCACTCACACTCTATCTCTGTCTGTCTCTCAAAAATTAAACAAAAGCATTAAAAAAACTAAAAAAGAAAATAAGACTAGCTGAAGAGAGCCTTCTCTGGATAAGCATCATTTGTGCTAAGGCTCAGAGGAAGAGTGGGAGGCAGCCGGGTGAGGGTCTGGGAAAAGAATGGTCCAAGCTACTGGAATGGTTTCAGGGGTCTGAGGAAGAAAAATGCCATATGTTTGGAGCCTAGTGAAAAAGAGGGAATAGTGAAAGCAGACCAAGTCAGGGAAGTAGACAGGTGCTCTGTGACTGAGATGATGATGATGATGATGATGGTGATGACGACAACTTCATGGGAAGACCATTGGAACATTCTAAGCAAAGGTTTGAAATGATGTGATTAAAAATTGGAAAAACCCCGACTGCTGTGGAAAATAACATTCTGGAGGCAGTGGGGGATGGGGCAAGAAGGGAAGGCGGGAAACCAAGAAAGATGCTGTTGCAGAAATGCAAGCTAGAGATGATGGATTAGGTGGCATAAGGGGGGATGACGAGAAGTGGAAGAGTTCAAGATATAGATTGCAGGAGAATAGAACCAATGCTCACTGATGTATGCTCATGGGTCATAGGAAAAAGAGACTGGTCCAGAATGTCTCCTACGTTTTTGTCCTCAAGGACTAGATTGGTGATGGTCCCATTTACAGAGATGAGGAAAGGTTGGGAGTGATGGAATGGGGATAATGGGAGAAATAAAAAAAAAAACAACAACAAAAGCTCTCTTCTGGATGTGTAAACTTAGAGAGAAGTCTGGTGAATGAACACCCAGTAGAAATGGGAAGTAGGTAGTTGACTAGATACGTCTAGAGCTCAGTGGGAAGAGCAGAGCTGGAGATGAAAGCATTGGGAATCATCAGCATATAGATGATGTTTAATGCCTTGGACCTGGGTGCGATAACACTGTATTAATTTTCTCTTTCCAGTCATGTTGTTTTCTGGCTTTTTATGAATCATAGCTTTTCAGACTTGAACGGGACTCTTCATAGCTTCCATTGCTCTGGGTAGGTTCACATTTTATTTAGCATAATACATTAAGCTGGCAGCTTCTATTTCTAGGTTTGTTGCAAATTGTTGATAAAATTCACAAGTGCTAAGTTTTATAAGAGTATTTTTTCCTTGGGTTCTTTTTTATGGTTGTTAATGAGCTTGAGAATTTTTTATAATGCATAGTGTCAACTTTAAGCACATTTCTTGCATGGGACCTCATTATGTATAAATTTCTGCTTATAACAGAAGGCATGCTCCTTTTAAAATTGGAGGGGGTTTGATACCTGCTGTGTTCATAGACATGCAGCCCAAGTTTTAAATTTCTTCCACTGGAGACGTTGACAGTTTGACATTTTTAACAGGTCTAAGTTAAATAAAACAGTATTCAAATAAATAACAAAGAATATCTTGGAGAAGTGGGTTCATAGCTAAGACTGTTGAGCATCCTTCTTTCCATAATTTTTCATGGAGGATGAACATTCAAATAATCATAATTTGTGTCAATTGAATGGCAATCAATTTTAGTATCTAATAAAAGAAACTTTAACTCCAAAGTGAATTTATATGTATCTGTTGGTTCTTAAAAAATGGTTAATTAAAATTGTATGATGACTGTTGCAATTATTAGAATGGATCATTTTTCCTTGCCACATTTTCATCTATTTTATTTATTTTGAAATGAGTGGTAATATTATATATGCCAAAGATGGAAACCATACTGTTCGAAACATGTCTGTATAGCTGCCTCAGGTCAATTTCACAATATTATGTGTGTGACTTAGTTAGGGCTGCTCTAATAAAGGACCACAAACTGGGTGGCTTAAACACCAAAATTTATTGTCGCTCAGTTCTGGAGGCTAAAAGTTGAAAATCAAGGTACTGGTTCCTTCTGAGGCTGCGAGAGAGAACCCGTTCTGTGCTCTCCCTTGGCTTCTGGTGGTTTTCCAGCAATCTTTGGTGTCCCCGGCTTGCTCAAGCATGACACCGATTCTTCAGTGATGTTCTCCTGCTGTGCACGTCTCTGTCCAAATTTTACTTTTAATAAGGACAGCAGTCATTTTGGTTGAGGGAACACCCTAAAGGATTCATTTTAACTTCTTTATGTCTCTAAAGATCCTATCCTCAGTTATGGTCACATTCACATGTTCTGGGGATATAATTCAACCCATAAAAGTATGTAACCCTCTTTCCTTACTAACATTCTTAATTTTCCTTACATGTTGTTAATGTTAATCCTGTAGACGTTCTGACTCTATGTATCCTTCTAGCGCTCGTGCGTAGCCCCATTTATATGCTCATGACACATTCACAAAGCCAGTTTATATCTTTGATGCTGGCCACTTCTCCAAACTTCAAATTTCGATTTTTACCTGCCTTGTTACCTCCAACTGGATGAATGAGAGATGTCACAGGCTTAAGATGTTCAAAACCAAAGTTTTGTTTTCTATCCCTCTCTTCAAATGCCCTTATGTCATTCTTTCCCATCTCAGTAAATGATCCCTCCATTCCCCTTCTCTGTCCGAAGAGCTGAGTCATCCTGCCATGTCTCTTTTCTTTATTCCCATCTAATATCTGTTCCATTGCTGTATTAGTTTCGTATTGCTGCTGTGACCAATTGCAACCTAATAGCTTAAAACAATGCTGTTTATCTTGTGTCTCAGAAGTCCAACATAAGGCTCACTGGGCTAAAATCAAGAGAGCCGCACACCTTTCTGAAGGTCCTGGGGGAGACTGTGCTTCCCAGTTTAAGTTGTTGGCTACATTCAGCTCCATGCAGTCGTAGAATTGTGGTTTCCATTTCTTTCCTAGCTGGTGACCACCAACCATTCGTAGCATCTGGGTCCACTTGTATTCTTTGGCTCAGGCTGTCTTCCTCCATCCTTGAAGCCAGCAAAGGTGACTTTGAATCTCTCTGACCTCCTTTTCTGCCTCATCTCTTGCTTTTTCTGCCAGACTCCATGCAGAGAAAATTCTGGCCTTTTAAAAGTTCATGTGATTAAATTGAGCCAATCTGGTTAATCCAGGATAGTCTGTATATTCTTGGGTCAACTCTTGTATAACCTTAACTCCACCTTCAAAGCCCAAGTCCCTTGACAGTAGGACTTAGTTAAATGTTTTACTGAGTAATCAGGGCACAGGAAGTAGGGGAGGGGGGAATTTTTTTTAGAATTCTTCCTGTCACTACAACCTTGTCTTGTTAGCTCCATTTCAGGACACTTCTGCTTTTCTTCCTCCACCACTACCACTGTATTCCAGGCAGCGATTGCTGTTTCTAGATGTTACCGTATATACCTCACTTGTTACCCCACATGTTTTGTATGGATCATCGTTTTTCAGATCCAAACAGAATTATTTCTTCATAACTTGTGTTGTTCAAGACACTTTTGCCTTAAATTTAGCATAATACATTAAATTGATCTTTTTAAAAATAATATCTGTCAGAAAATGTTACTCACGTCCCTCCAGTGGCTTTTTTTAGAATCAAATCCAAACCTTGAAATGGCCTGCAAGTCCCTATTTATTCCTATGAAGGCGAGATCACTTCATCAGACAATTTTGTTTCCTGCATAGCACTTATCACCATGAGAAGCCATCTTTTTCATTTATTGTGGATGCTAATAGTCTGTGACTGTCCCCCCCTTGTCTATTATCTTCATCTCTTAGAACACATTGACATTGTGGTCATTCTAAATGCTTCTATCTCTGTATGATTTATTTATTTTCTTTTTTTTAATATTTATTTTCATTCTAGTTATTTAACATACCCTGCAATATTGGTTTCAGCAGTAGAATTCAGTGATTCATCACTTATATACAACACCCAGTGCTCATCATAACAAATGCCCTCCTTAATGCCCATCACCCGTTTAGCCCATCCCCCACCAGCCTCCTTCCATCAACCCTCAGTTTGTTCTCTATCATGAAAAGTCTCTTATGGTTTGTTTCTCTCTTTTTCCCCACTCCCCATTGTGAAACTCCATGTATGAGTGAAATCTTGTGGTATTTGACTTTCTCTGATTGACTTATTTCACTTAGCATAATACATTCTACCTCCATCCATGTCTTTGCAAATGGCAAGATTTCATTCTTTTTTTTTTTTAATTTTTTTTAACGTTTTTATTTAGTTTTGAGACAGGGAGAGACAGAGCATGAACAGGGGAGGGTCAGAGAGAGGGAGACACAGAATCTGAAACAGGCTCCAGGCTCTGAGCTGTCAACACAGAGCCCGACACGGGGCTTGAACCCACGGACCGCGAGATCATGACCTAAGCCAAAGTCGGCCGCTTAACCGACTGAGCCACCCAGGCGCCCCAAGATTTCATTCTTTTGATGGCTGAGTAATATTCCATTGTGTATATATACCACATCTTTGGACATTTGGCTTTTTCCAGAGTTTGGCTATTATTGAAAATGCTGCTATAACATGGAGGCTCATGTACCCCTTTGAATCTAGTTTTGTATCCTTTTGTATCCCTTTCTGTCTGTTCTGAGGGTGTCACTGTGCTTGGTACCCTCTACTCTGAACAGTGAAAAGAACTTTTCCTCATGAGATTTTCCCCTAGACACTGTGAGGAATATATTAGGCAAGCCCTCAACCCCCCAAAACTTGTAGCTTTAATTTCATATAGTTCTATAACCTTTCGTTGAACTAGGGTAAATAAATCTTATTCCAATTTTATAAATAAAGAAACTTCATTCAAGACCAATTAAGTAGCTTCCCCAAGAAAACCTGGTGCTATAACTCACACTCTGAGCACATGTTCCGGATTCCTTTCTGAATCATACCAGCATTGGCATTTATCCCACAGGTATGCAAATTAATTATTCAACCACTTTTTTCCAAAAGTGGATATATATCATTTTTGTGTTACTGTCTAATGTTTCTCTTTGGCACTTTTATTGCCATCAAATATTAAATTATATGGAGGAGCCTGAAAACGACTGGCAATGTGTGGCAACAAAACTTTTCCAGGGAAACAAAGAAGGGAGGTTGGAAAGAGGAGATGATGCGGAGGCTTCAGGGTTGGCACCTAAGGCTGTTCATTCCTTTTTCTACTTCACTCAGGAGCCTAAGAGGAAGCAGGGATTCATTTCTTTACTACTTGAGACCCAAACCTGATTGTGGTTTCTACACTTCCCATTATACATTTCCTAATCCCTGGGGGAACGAACGAACATAGGACTCCAAACTAAAAACAAGGGCTGAATGAAATGGTCATGCAAATCTCCCTGGCGTCCTTCCAATGGTATATTGAGATTATGCATGCCTTGCTTCATTTCCCATTCAGTGTGATAATACTAATGTGACTGTTTTAATGAGATAGTTTCTAGGATTTGGGACCTGGGTGTTTAAATGGATCCAGGTAATATTAGACCATTGGACATGTCTAGAGGTTACCCCCAAGCTTTCTAGGGGAGAGAGGAGGAACTAAGATTTGAAAAGCCAGAGAATGTCAGAGCAGGGGGCAGGAGAATAAACACTGCATACAGAAGAGGGGAGGAAACTTACAAAATTGGGGCTAACAATCTGCAAGGAAAGATTCAAGGCTTGAGAGCAGACTTGTGCTCCGGCCCACACTCCACCATATACCGGCCTGGGACCTGCCATGGTCATTCCCATTCTGGAATCTCTCTCACCACAAAGAGGGGACAATAGCAGTTAGTTGCAGTGCTGAAAATTGTTGTTGATGTAAGTATTTTGCATGATGTCTAGGTTATGGTTACCGTCCAACTCATGTTAACAATCAGAACCTTTGTAAATTTCCCAGGCCAACCGCATGGCTGTTGAGACCTGGGGCATGAGTTGCTGCAGCTGAATGCTATATAAATGAAATACTGCCTTTCTTCCAAAATCTGACCCACCGTAAGCCACATTTTAGCAACTGACTTCAATGGTAAAAGAAGAACCAGACTATGAATCTGAATGCTCACCAAACATGCAATAGGAAATTTCTGTGTTCTTATTTCTGCCCTCGATGTGAAAGAGTAAATTAGCAAATAACTTTTAAGTTTCAGAATACGATTTAATACTATACATTTATCAATTATAAAGGAAACTGCTAATCAGTCTGTGTGCATCACTATAGGAATGAGTAAATTGATTTGTTTAAAAAAAATAAAATTGCAGGGTGCCTGGATAGCTCAGTTGGTTGAGCATCTGACTCTTGGTTGCAAGCTCAGGTCATGATCTCATGGTTGGTGAGTTCGAGCCCCATGTCTGCCTCTGTGCTGACAGAGCATAGCCTGCTTGGGATCCTCTCTCTCTCCCTCTCTCTGTGCCCCTCCCCCTTTCTCTCTCTCTCAAAATAAATAAAATTAAAAAAATCAATAAATAAAATTGCTTTTCTAGAAGGAGGAATAAGTACCAGATATTGAGTGTTTCCAAATAATAGCAGAGAGCAACTATGTGAGGGCGGAGATATGTCTATCTACTTAACTGCCTTTCAGAATAGTGCTCAGAACAAAATAGCCATTTAATAACCATTCCTTGAATGAATGAAGAATGCATGAATGCTAAAAAAAAAAAAAAAAAAAAAAAAAAAGGACTGCTCAAAGTACTAACTTGTTGGACTATGTAATAGACTTCTCTGCAGTATTTGCCTTTCGTAAAGTCAGCCTCTGTCTAGTTACATTGCCTTTTACTTTTAGGGAAACCCATCTTCCTAGGTTTTACATTTTACATGAGCGTAACATGATAATCCAGACAAATGTGGGACCTCTGTAATTAGCCATTTACTCTGGACTCCTTTGGGGCCTCCAGTCTGTTTTACTTTTGCTCCCGGTGTGTGGCAGGATAATCTTGGTTTCTCAGGACCACACTGAGTTTTTTAGGAGTCCCAGTGCTGCACGTGAAATCCTGACAAAAACACCAACAAGGGATAGTAAAATTGAAACCTGTCAGTTACTATAACTATAATATCTAATGTAGATGGTGTTTGTTCCCCGGTGTGGTTCTTGTTAAATGCATGTACTTAGACTGTGTTTTGGAAACTAGAATTGATGACTTGCGTATTGCAAAAGTAGGCAGCCACCTTCTTAATATGCTAAATGCAGGTGAAAGTTTGTTCAATGGGTTTATGAAACTATGGCACTTATACTTCTTTGCTCATGGTTAGTTCGTGTTATGTTATGGAGGTAAAGGCGTACAGGGTCAACAGTCTATTTGGTAGTTATTAAGATGCCTCTTGTGAAGTACCCTCTTCCAGATCTTCTTTACTCTGTTATAGGTTCAAGAATAACCCAGGAAGGCATCTTTCCTTTTAACAAATGGGTAATTTCTATTGCATTTACCAAAATATTTTAATAAGTCACCTCACTGTGTCCTAAGGTACTGGATGTACCCCCTCATTGATTGTAGGCTGCCACTGGCACAGGATAATTCTAGAACTATTGCTTCCTTCTAGTATTATACATTAATGTTATTAGCTTGAAAAAGGAAAAGCAGCATGCTAAATTGTTGATTTTGTTGTTGCTGTTGTTGTCGTCGTTAGTATTTAAGGAGAATGTGAAACTGTCTCTTGGCTTCTTTTTCAAACCTGAATGTTGTAAGATCATTCTGTAAGTGCCCACACTGGCGCAGTGTGTCAGTCTTCCATCTGGACAGACACTGGGTGAGATGCTCTGGACTCCATGGCCAAAGGGCAATGCCCTGGCTTCTTGCTGCGACTGCCAAGGAGGTGTTTGAATAGTGCTATCGAATGTCATCATGTTTATTATGCATTCTGACACATGTCCATGGGGAACTTGCCTGAAAAGAAATACTCATTTGCGTTGCTTTGGATTCTCAAATCTTCCTGGATGACAAAAATCATGGAGATATTCCTAGTGCCAACGATGAAAAAAATATCTCTAATATATCTCTACCTATAATTTCCTAATTATGATAATATTAACATAGAAGTGGCAATGCTTAGGTATTGTTATGAACCACTTGCATTGTTAAAATTAAATTATGATGGCATATTTTACAAAAATAGATTTTTAAAAAGAGAAATTATATCATTAATTTCCAGAAGAAGAGAAATTGAATCTCATGGTGCTTTGCATGCCTTTATTATTAAGGGAACTTAATTATCATACCCTTGGAGGAAATCCCTTGCCTGCCAAAGTCTTGGGAACAAAAGAGGGGATGGAAGGGGTCACTTGTTGCCACTTGGCTCAAAACCTTCCAGAGAGTTGGGGGTTGGGGAGAAGGGAGTTGAAGGGGTTCAGGTGAATGTTTTGAAACATAGCACTAAGTACTTCCTTTAATGAACACTACCAAAGTGTATTTTAAGAAGTACCTGAGCACTTTTTTGTAATTAGCTTGGTAACTTAACTTCCCAAATAAGAACTTTGATATAAATTGGCTTTCTGTTATTAAGTTCACAATATCATTCTGGTTTTAGATACTACTGTCTAATTGAAAGATTGTTAAGATCAAAAGTGATAATTTATGTAAAACCATTTTGTAAACTATAAGGCAGTAGATGTTTATGTGGTTATCATTATGGCATATTTTAGGAAAGTATGAGTTATTAAAATCTTAATGAGTCGTGAGACGTGAACAAACAAATATTAACAATTAAATCTAATAAAGTGATTTAAATAAATTTACAATGACTAAGGTTTTTCAGATAGACCAAATTAGAATTTGGAGACCTAAATTTTATTTTTTAAGGAGCTGAATTAAATCCGTTCCAATTCTGTATGGCTTATTATGATGCCTCGTCCTGTCGGGGAAATTTTCTGCAGAAGAAAATAAAATTCATATATAGCAATATGCCCTTTTCCATAGTACTGTAAGAAAGACACTGTGCAAAAAGTTGAGTAGAATCTGATAATGCCAATTAGGTCACAAACAGCAAAAAAATGGTGAAAATTATGGTATGGTAAAAAACAATGGGTATGCCTGGGTGGGTCAGTCAGTTAAGCCTCCAACTCTTGGTTTCGGCTCCGGTCACAATCTCATGGTTTTGCGAGTTTGAGCCCCACGTCAGGCTCTCTGCTGACAGTGCTGAGCCTACTTGGGATTCTCTCTCTCTCCCTCTCTGCCCTTCCTGTGCTCGCTCTCTCTCTCTCTCTCTCTCTCTCTCTCAAAATAGATAAGTAAACATTAAAAGAAAAGAAGCACATTATTTGTGATTCTAGCGTCTCCTGTACTTCTCAGATAATGTGTTGTCTCACAGTATGTGCATGTGAAAAGTATGTACTCATGTTCTTGTTCATACATACATCGGTACAGATACATATTCACATGTGCCTCTGTCAGTCTTTCGTTTCAGAGATGAGATATTCTACAATACTTCTGCATAGTGTATTACTCTAGAGAAATGTCCTTGCCAAGCACTTTATACAAGTCGAATGGTAGTATTTTTTAGATTCAGAGCTCTTAATGTTCTTTTCATTTACTTCAGCTATTTATCTGCAAGCTTTCAATCTCACCAGGAGACAGGCGTTCATGGATGCCTTCACAGTGTTGTTCCTGTTGCATTTTTATCACCAATACTCTCATTACCTTCGACTTCTGTGCTATTACTGCTGAGTTAATTGCTGACATTTCCTTCCAGATCAAACCTTTCATTACCAACATCATTGTCTGGAAATGTTCTGCCCAATAATTTTTAAACACAATTTCCTGTGCCAGTATTCATTTTAAAAGATATGCCCGTGTATTGGTTCAACTGATGCATATTTTGTTTCAAGTTGGGAAAATAAAATACATAGTGTATTTAATATATCTGTAGAAGATATTCAGTACTTTTATACATCGGCAGATTTTTTTTTATATATAGTTTCAGGGTTTCTCAAACATTGCTTAGAATTTAGGTGACAGCAAATGTTTTTTACATGCTGATTAAAAACACACACATACACATACACATACACACACAACAACAACAGCAACAACAACAACAACGTGCCCACATACTGATATTTTAATGTAGGTAGTAATCCTCTAAGTAGGTAAGTATTTCAGTGATTATTTTGGACATCCAGCAATTCCAGATGAGGAAGACGTAGATGGTAGATAGAGAATTGGAAGTTGGAGTAACATATTTCAATGACAGGTCATTTTCTCCAGATTTGTATTTACATCTGTGCTTCAGAATTGGATAACCAACATTTATGGTCCCAGGTTTTGAGATTTCCGGAAAGTGGGTACATTGATGCACTTTTGAGCGACCTTGAAACTTTGGAGTTCCTTAGCATGCACTTGAGGTATCAGTTTGATGGTAAAAGAATGTCATCAGAATATCAGGAGAAACTTGTACCTTTGAGATCCCCAGGTGTACAGTGAGTCTCAATTAATTGGAGAGCCATGTCTGGGTGCCATTTGTCAACACGAAAATAATAAACCCTTTGCCCTAAGAACCCTAGTGGAAAGGCTAAACAATATTTCATTTGTCCCTTTTCCATTGCCCGGATTCATCACTGAATTGTACTCCCAGGCATAAATCTCACCTTTGATACACATTGACCTCATAGATAAGTAGAACTTATAGTCATTTTGGATTTTAGAAACTAGTGGAAATAAAACAAAAAAACAAAAAAAAAATCCTTTTTCTTTCTACATACATACGACCTTTTGGGGAAAAAGGTTTATTTGGCAAAAACTACTGCTTCCAAGTTCAAGATTTCATATGCAGGGGAGAATGAAAAATCCAAAAGTTAGTACACTTAAAATCTGTTGATACCTACAAAAAAGTTCTAGAAGACACAAACTTCCCAAAAGATGAATTAGAAATAAAATGCTTCTGAGATAAAATTCTCTCTGATAGTTAACTTTTCTTTTTTAAAACTATTTCTTTCAGTTTTCTAGGAAATGGCACTGTGTCCTCATGATCTACCAAATCAGCTTGCCCCATACATTTTGTGGCTACAGGCACTATACTTACTTTGGATGTTTATGAGCCAGTCCTTAATGATTATTAACTTGCAGTTACTGGTAAAATGTTTTGGTTATGTCTTGTACTTTTCGTAAATTATCATGGTGACTTAAAACATGTTTCTTCACCTCTTGGTCTTCAATTCATGTGTTAAAAGGCTGTAGGTAAAAGATAATTCCTCTCTCTCCTCAACTGGTAAACCTGCCTATCGGAGTCCTATTAAAGGGAGAAGTGATATGTGTTTCCTGTTATTTAAGGAAGTACAACTAAATCCTTCAAATGTTAGCAGATAAAGAACTTTTAAATGTCTGTATACAATATCAACCTTAATGACCTTTACAATGATAGACAAAACCATAGTTGACAAAGGATTACTTAGTAGGTGGACTAGATTGGGGACAGTTCTGGGATGCTGGCTCCCTTAGGAACCTGGCTGATTTGGGGGGGACTGGGATTTCTCATTAGAACTTCCTTCCTTCGTGAGGAGTAAGGTGTGGATAATCTGATCCTTCATTGCTCTACAAACCCCTTAAGAACATGATGGCACTTTAATGACACCAGAAGACAAACTTAAAACCTTGTAAATGATTATAGGGATCTCCAATGGGTAAGAACATGAGTTCTGAAGTTAAACTGCTCCCGTGGAAATACAGGTTCTATTACGTAAAATCTCTGTGATTTGGGGCACATTACTTAATCTCTCTGAATCTTTTTCCTCATCTTTAAAATGAGGTAGTAACTTGCTCCATTCGACTGGATGCAGAAACCATGTACAGTTCCACTCCTACTTGCGCTGCTTTTTTGTTAACAAAAAAGCGAGCTATTCCTTACCACGTGAGGATATGGACAAAGGCAGTTTCAGGGGTGTGGGAAGTGAGTTCTTGTTATCCTGTGGTGAGTTCCTTACCCAGTAAAATGCCAGCTCTTCTTATTCTCATTGTTATTTGTTTAATATTCCACAGTCCAGAGTGCTCGGTTGCAAATTAAGGGAAACTTATTATCAGAGGCCAAATTTTGAACCTAGGGCAAGAACGAGAGAACATAGCATAAACCTACGGAGGTAAATGAGCCTCAGTTTTTCATCCAGTCCATCTGATGACCTGAGAGGCTTTGAAAATGCCAAGCAATCGCTTCACTCCAGATGGGCCGTACTTATAAAGGAGCAACCTCAGGATTTAGGAGCTTTAGAGAACTGTAAACAGAGCTTATAGACATCCTAACAAACGCTTATTTCAAAAATGTGGATTCAATTCTAGAACCAGCTGCAGTTGCATCATTCGGCCAGGGCCTCCGTTTATTGGATACCAGTGTTTGGGCAATGTTCAGAAATAGAGACATATTCAAAACATATTGTAGAAAAGTCTTCAAAATTCTCAAAAGAGAGTGTATTATTTCAATAGATGATACGGTACTTGATGTGGGAAACAAAGGCAGGAGGAAGTGTAGATAAAATTAAATTTGCTTATAACCTGCAGCCAAAAATACTTGAGGGCAGGAGAGTAGAACATTTCTCCAGGAGCTCAGCACAATCTTAATGTTCATGTTTTGCTAGAGGGAAAAACAACCTTAGCTGGACCATAGCTAGGCCTCCACTATCCCTGGAGTCTTTTTCAGCATATGATATTGCTTTTGGAAACCTCCCCTTGCCTTTACCTCCCCCAACTCCCAAGTGTATAATCAGTCACTGTTCCCAATCCAGGGGCAGCTCTTTCTGCCCAGGGGTCCTGGCCCCATGCTTCAGTAAAATCACCTTTTTGCACCAAAGACATCCCAAGAATTCTTTCTTGGCCTTCGGCTCCGGACCCCACCGCCTCCAAACCCCATCAGCACCGATCCTATTGTGATTCACATCTGTTTAATATACACATCTGTTTAGTAATATCTGTTACCATATCTGCAGGCAAAGTCCTTTCAGGAAAGATCAGTTTGGACTTGGCTTTGGCCAGCTTCCTACACTACTCCATCCACATCCAGCCCCACCATAGGACAAAGAACAAGTTTACAGATTGTTCTTAGGCAGTCATGATGAAATGGAACAGAAAGCATACTACAATTCATGAAAGATTGCTGACCAAATAATTTTTAAATTTTTTTTGTGTTTATTTATTTTTGAGAGAGAAAGAGCACGAGAAGGGGGAGGAGCAGAGAGAGAGAGAGGGAGACACAGAATCCAAAGCAGGCTCCAGGCTCTGAGTATCAGCACAGAGCCCAACACGGGGCTCAGACCTACCAACCGTGAGATCATGACCTGAGCGGAAGTCAGATGCTCAACCCACTGAACCACCCAGGCGCCTCTATTCTTAAGTAATCTTCACACCCAGTGTGGGGCTCAAACCTACAACCCTGAGATCAAGAGTCACATGCTTTACCAGCTGAGCCACCCAGGTGCCCCTACCCAAATATTTAAATGCTACTCTCAGTTTAAAAAATGCTGACAAGCAAGCAAAAGTACAAAGAGGGCACTAGCATCCGAGAATTACAGGGATGCTCATCATCTTGAGCCTTTTGGTCCTTGTTTAATCCCCATCACCATGAGAGTGCACCGCTGGCCTTTGTATCTTAGTTTTCCAAGATACAAGTTAAATCTTAAGTTAGAGGACGGAATGTTCCAGGCTAAATGTAAGAAAGTGTGCCAATACCCTGGGAGAATATATCCTGTGGAGGAAATTATACCAGAATATTATGTAATTCTGATGTGATATATTGAAATGTATAGTTTCAAGTATTTACTTGTTTGTTTTAAACGTGCCCCTCCAATTTCTTTGAAACTTAGTATTTTTTTTTGTAAAGAATTATTTTTAAAGTAGTCTCTTTGGGTAATGTTGTAGCCAAACACATTGTGGGAAGAACTTAAAATGCTTAGTCATGCGCGTTTTCTTGTTGGTATTCCTTAGGCACCTCAGCCTAGGGCAATGACGTAATACCCAAGTCGGCCCAAGAAACAGGGGCCACTCTGTTTTGACAGAGTATTATTCATGACCACCACTTTACATAAATGTTAAAGAATATCAGATAAAGACGGAAGCTAATTATGCAAAAAAATTGAAACAAATGCTACTCTTAATACTGGGAGATGAAGATAGGATACTCTTAGTAGTCAGATACATTGAATTATTTGTTAGAAGATAATGTCTGAAATATGTGCTTCAGATATGGTAAAGGATAAAATATGGTAGACATTGTCCATTCAACCATAAAGAAATTCTACCTTGTCATTTAAAATGTTGCATTCTGCAGAGGGGTGTGTGTGTGTGTGTGTGTGTGTGTGTGTGTGTGTGTGTCTGTGTCTGTGTGTGTGTGTCAGAGAAAGAGACAGACTGCTTTAAAAATAGGAACTCTGCATTTAAAAATGAGAATTCTGTGTTATTATTAATATTACTTGGAAAATGCATATATTCATGATAAAACTGGTACACTGTGGCATTTTAGAAGTATTCCATAGAACAGATGTGTTTCTACCTCTTATTAATTAATGCATTAAAAAAAATCATGTTCTAAATTCACTCTCTTGGAGTCATTGCAGTCATGCATTCGGTAACTGGGGATTCCTGACTTCCAGCCTTGTTTATGCCCAAAACATTAATTCATATGAACTTCATGGATTGATAATTGACAGCATTAGGAATGCCAAGGGGTTTGCTGAACCTTTACCGGATGGTCAACTGCACATCCTATTTGAGAAACCAAGAGTGCTTTGAATACAGTGAAATTAATTTCATGCCAGGGTAGAGCGCTGTCCCTGCAATCCTCTGGTCTTAATCTCTCATTCCATGAGCTTTAACTTAAAGCGGACAGTGAAGGAAGGCATGTGATTTGCCCAGTATAAAAGGTCCCAAATAAGAGGTTTATATCCCGCTAGGGCAAATAATCACCAAAATGTATTTTATTAATGGGATTTAGTATATGTAGCCTACATTTCTAGTTACAGAGTTCAGGTTTACACTGATTGGCGGTCAAGAGCTAGTGTGTGATCTCATGCATTTCCAGCCTCTTAATACTGAGTGTCCTATTTCTGAGTGTGCCTGTCACCAGGTAGTGACATTTGAGCAGCAGCAGGCAGCACGGGGTTCAGTTTTATCCAAGTAGCTGTCACTACCAGGGCCCTAGGCAAAAGTCCAGCATTGTTTGTGTCACTCGCTTCCTCTTTTCTCTTCTTCTTCTTTCCCCCAACGTTAACATGTCCTGCAATCCATCCTGGCCATGGGCAGCAGAGATAACCACAGACTACAAATGAAAAGCTGAGCTGGCCCCAAAAATATTACTCCTTGCAACTATTTAATTGCAAAAGAATCTTTGTGCTAAAGTTTCACCATGCCCTTTGAAAGGCAGACTCAGTAATTTGGCTGTCATTCATTTGTAATTTTATACCTTAGAGTCCGGAGGGATAGTAAATAGAATTACAGAGTTTTATCCTGGAATGCTGGTTCTGAGGGAAAAAAAAAAAAAAAACAAAAAAAAAACACCAAAATTTCAGGAAAGAACCAAGTTAAAAAAAAAAAAAAAACTCGTTTAAAGATTGTTCTACTAAAAGTATACAACTATTCATATTACACTTACTTGGAAATCACTACAAAGTCTTCACTTGTTTGTAATGTGAAAGCTTTCCTGTATTAATTAGTGCTGCTTATTCCTTTATCGTGCTGTCAGAGTTAGTGGGTGAAAGTGGCCAGAACATTAAAATGCAGTTTCTTTCTTTTGTCAGATCATTTGTCCAGTAGAACACAACATAGGGAATTATTTTTAAATTGATGATACCACACCAAATAGTGATCCCTTCATTCTTTAGTTCTACTTCTAAGACTTAAAAGCCTTTTATTTTCATTTAAAATAACTTGGTAAGCTGAATTTAAAATGGTTTTTTTCTCATTTTTTTTTCTTTTTTTTTAGAAAATCAGGAACATTCGTAGCTACATAATGTACACGTTTTCATTCATGCCTGATATCTAGGATTGGAAATCATTTAGGACTTTATTTTTTTAAGAATAGTATACATACAGAAAAGTGGATACACCATGAAATACAGCTTGGTCAAGATTATGTGTATAAGACTCAGCCATACACTGCGTTTGGTTATCTGTTTGTTTGTTTGTTTGTTTGTTTATTTATTTATTTATTTATTTTGCTGAAAAGAATTTCATTGTGCACAGATGTCATACTACATTTCTTCTTGTTCCTGGGCATGTCCATAGTGTCCAGGTGGGGCTGATATGAATATTGCTGGGAGGAGCATCTTGATAGATGTTTCTGGTGTACTTGTGTGCACCTTTTTGTGGAGTGTATACCTGGAAGTAGAATTTCAGAGACCTAGAGGGATGTCCTGAAGGGCTGTAGAAGAGATGGAAAAATACCAAATTACTCTTACCGTTTTACAATTCCACTCAGTCTGTGAAAGTTCTGCTAACACCCAGTACTTTTCAGTATTTGATATTTTGTCTCTTTTTTTTTTTTTATTTTAACCATTCTCATGGTTATTCTCATGACTATGTACTGGCATCCCTTGGAAGTCATAAATTTGCATAGCACTAATGAGTAATAAAGTTGATCATCTCCTTTCTGTACTGCCTGTGTGGACAGCCTCTTTCGTGAAGTGCTTGTTTAGGTATTTTGACCTTTTTTTTTGTATTGGGTCACGTATCTTTTTGTATTAGACTGCATTTGGAGAGTTTTGTTGATGATATAGATATACTTACATACACAGACACACATAAAGAATGAGAATATCTTTTTCCACTAGGTGCCCCGTCACTTTCTCAGTGGTGTCTTGATAAACAGGATTTCCCGATTTCGAAATGGCCCAATTTATACCTCTGTAATTCCTTCTATGGTTAGCACTTTTTGCATCCTACTTAAGAGAGCCACGGTTCCTGTAAGATCCTGTTTGTGTCCTATATTTTACTCTCAAAGCTTTATTGTTTAATCCTTCACATCTAGCCTGAGGCTCCGTGGGAACCGATTTTTGTGTAGTTTTTTAGATGGAGTCATCGTGCATTTTTTCACCATGTAGATACCTAGGTGAAAGCACCATCTCACCAGTATGTGGCAAGGGCATGATTCTCATAAATTACATATAAGCCTGGTTTGGTGTCATAATTCTCTCCTGATCCACTGTTCTGTCTTTGTCTCTTCTTATATGGATGCCATATGGTCTTAATTTCTGCCCCTTTGTAAAGTGCCCTCTTATCTGTAGGTTCAGTGTATTGATCTGTTTCTTTCCTTCAAGACCGCTTGTGTGTCTTGACCGTTTGCATTTTCATGTAAATTTTAGAATCCACTAGCCATTGTCTCAGTCTCTCCCACCCCTGGAAGAAAAAAAAAAAAAAAAAAGCATGCTGAGGTTTGAATTGGAATACTGTTAAACCTGTCAATTAATCCAAAGAGATTGAAATCTTTACAACATTAAATCAGCCAGGCATAGGCATGGTATTTCCCTGTAAAACCATTATTTGGGTCTGCTTTAATTTCGGGAGTGTCGTGGAAGTGGTTAGTGACGAGGTCTTATATCACCTTCACAGATTTATCCCCAGGTATTGGATGTTTTCCTAGGTTTTTTGTAAATGTTACTATTGTTGTAATTTCTTTATTGGCAATATACACAAAGAAAACGGATGTTTTTGTACATTGGCTTTTTGTTTTCACTTTATCCCAGGAGACCTCCAGTACAATTTGTTTTTAAGTTTTTTGTTTTTTTTTTTATTTTGAGAGAAAGAACGTGTGTGCGTGCGTGGGGGAGGGGCAGAGAGAGATGGAGAGAGAGAATCCCAAGCAGGCCCTGGATGATCTGGGCGGAGCCACACCCAGGACCACTCTTACAATGTGAAGTAGAAGTAATGATAGTGAATAACACATCGTTCATCTCTTAAGGATGAGTTTGCAATATTTAAATCTGTAATTTTTAGGCAGTCTTTTTTTTCATTATCAAATTGAAGGGGTTCCTCCATATGCCTAGTTTGCGAAGATTGCTTTTTAAATTGTGAATTACTGTTGGATTTTGTGAAAAACACATATTTATGCCTTTCTAGGATTTAGGTTAAGTTATTAATTATGGATATTCCACAATGTTTAGTTTATTCTATTTCTTTTCTGGAAAAAGCAAAATCAACCAAAAATGCAATAAATTAGTAATACAGTTCCATTTACAGTAACACTCAGAAGAGAATTGGCCACAAACTCCTAAAAAGAAGGTACACAGAATGTAGATATCACTTTTAAGATACCATACATTGAACCAATCTTATTTAAAAAAAGTAAAGAGGGGTGCCTGTGTGGCTCAATGTGTTGAGTATCCGACTTTTGATTTTGGCCCAGGTCATAATCTCATGGTTTGTGGGATTAAGCCCTGTGCTGGGCTCCATGCTGACAGTGCGGGGCCAGCTTGAGATTCTCTCTCTCTCTCTCTCTCTCTCTCTCTCTCTCTCTCTCCCCTTCCTCTCCCTGCCCCTACCCCACTCTCACTGTCTTTGTCTCTCTTAAATAAACATGAAAGAAGAGAAAGAAAGAAAGAAAGAAAGAAAGAAAGAAAGAAAGAAAGAAAGGGAAAGAAAGAGAAAAAGGACTGAATTATGGAAGAGAGGGAGGGAAAAAGGGAAGGAAGGAAGGAAGAAGCAATGGCCATGATTCAGTGTCCTTCACTGGAACACTGAGCTCTGCAGACAAGAGGAGACACAGAGAAACAGGAAGCCCTGTGGAGGACAAACTCCCATAAGAGAGAATATTGTTGAAATGGAGGATGTTACAAGAACTGCATGTTTAACCTGTTGTTTTATTCATTTATATTTAGCCCCCCCTCTTCTCCTCAATCTGATGAAGCAAAAGCCAAGCCCAGGTGAAGTTGCTGGAATTATCAAGGAAATAATAAATTGAAGGGTTTAAATATAAGACAGTGGATTGACATTATCACACACACACAAAAGATAAACAAAGAAATCAGAAAGAGAAGAAAGTAACATAACAGTAATATACAAAATGAAAAGAGAGTATAACTCCAGAAAAATTAAATTACCTACAAGTAATGTAAAAGAACATTAGCCATATTCTTTTTTATAGTCTAAAGGAGGTTAGAATCATAAAATATATATATATGGAATCGAAGAAATGACAAGACTAAGAAGTCATGAAAGGAATGATGAGAGTAGGCAGCGCTCATGGAAAAACCAGAAAATGTAAAGCCATTGTGTAAATGAAACCACATTTAAATCATTAGGAGGCATAAATAGTGCAGAAATAAAGAGGACTGCTATGAGGAAATAAAACAGAGAGGAAAAAAGGCAATAAAAGCAGCAAAAAAGGTGATAGATACGGAAGAGAGAAAACTGGGAACTAACATGTGGGTGGAAGTTGTTCTCTCTCAGGAGAACTCTTTTCTTAAAAGAGAGTACTGTTAGCCTGCTCTTTAATTCTCTAGTTTTCAGTGTGAGGTTATCTGAATGATGTATTCACAAAATTTGTATAGCCGTCTAAGTAGGGCCATGAGTTGTGCAACTCAGGAGGCATCCTCATGGAAAATGAAGGTGAACTGTGCTTCTGGAGGCACCAGGAACACCCAGTTCTGGGAGATCTGTGCCCTGAGGAGATATAGATATTTGCCTATGTTGCAGGCAACAGAAAATCTTACCAAATATGCTCTGACAGAAAACACTAGCACCCATGAGTCAATCTTGCAAATTGTCTTAAAGACAACGCAGAGTCAATCAAGACTTAGATCAAGATGCATGATTTAGGTCTTAGACATACACTATATTAAAGGAGAGTGGTGTGGGGTGGGTGGGGGATAAGAATGGCCCTTTATAAAGTAGGTACTGGGGCACCTGAGTGTCTCAATTGGTTGAGTGTCCAACTTCAGCTCAGGTCATGATCATGTGGTTCATGAGTTCAAGCCCCTCATTGGGTTCTGTGCCGACAGCTCAGAGGCTATTTGGTATTCTCTGTCTCTTCCTCTCTCTCTGCTAGTCGCCAACACATGCACACATTCTCTCTCTCTCAAAATAAATAAATAAACTAAAAAAATAAAAATAAAAGTAGGTTCTGTTTGAATTTTCATCTAAAAAGCTTGTACTATTTTAAAAATAATCAAGACCTAGTTTTTAAAAGTCACCTTGTTTAGCTCTATTTGAGCTAACACTAAATATGATACTTTCTTTCCAACATCAAGTATTATCCTAACAATTATAGTCGTATATTGTTTTAGAATTGAAGAAAGTATTTCCTCAATAAGATAACATCTTATTAATATGGTAACCTCATTACATCGGGGTGCTATCTCTGTTGTACATAACTTGCCCTAGGTCATCTAATTACAACATGTGGACGTGGGGTCCCTTGGCCACACAGTTGATAAAAAGTACTTAAAATACTTGGAAGTCACACCCAAACTAGAATCAAGTAAGACTCAGAACTGAGTTTTCTGAGGTACTACGATGGCTGGGAATGGGTAGGGGTGGATATAAGCATATAAAATTTAGCGTTAAAGTCAAGCATCTAGACAGGTTCTCTTTTCTGTAAGTCTTCGGGTTTGTTAGAGTTTCCCATATTTTATATTTCTTTTGAATTACAGTCTCATTTCAAAAATAAAATAATTTGAATAAACTTATGTTTTTTCAAAGTGTCCATTTCTAAATCAAAACTAGACCCCAGCTTTGAATATGAACTCTAAGCAATCTTGAATCTACCTCTTGCCTTTGAATTCACCAAGGAAACAAAGTCTAGATTCAGTCTGAGACTAATTTTATGATTCTGTGGGTTTTTCTTTCTTTTTTTTTTCTTTTTTTGTCAAAATGTTGAGATACAGATCGCTAAGGATCCAGATACAGATTTAGGGTAAAGAAATGGAAGATCCGAAAACTAGAATTTGCTAGGCAGGCTAGTGGGAGGGTCCTTTTGTGATGAAATGTTGCATAAATAATGCCGATGGGGGTCTAAATTCACTGTTGCCATGGAGACCTTTGTGCCTGGCTGAACTCAATTCTTTTCTCTTTTAAGACTGCTACCACTAGGCTTGTGGTGTCTCTGATGCCTCTTTGCTTTGCTTTCTCTTAAACTGTTGGCGAGTGAAAGAAGAAATTAAACTATGATAATTTGGCATCCTGACTTTTGCGAGACTGTTCTTCCACTCCATTCGTGATTTCTGATCTCCTCTGGGGTTCCTTTTAGCCCTGGCTCGGGGAGGGAGGAGCAGGTGCAGAAACGGCTGAAACCCCCGAACGCTGCCTGGAAAGAGGGAAAAGTAACCCCTCATCTTTGTGACTAGTCGACTTGTTGGCCTCGACTACAGTTTTGAAGTATTTAAGGACCATTTGTTTCCAAAGGTAAAAGAGAAGAAAAAGTGAAAATGGAACGTATTTGTTTTTTAAATGCTTTCATTATTAATGTTGTTTGTGTGATGATTTTTAGCTAAAGTTGTAAAACTGCAGGTTGAGAGTTACATGTAGAGAACACAGGTACAATTTATCTCCGGCCTCACAGTTGTCAGTTTATTCAGAGTATTAATGTTGAAATTGTAAATGCCAAATAACCGAATTAAACAGAACGCAGTTGTAAGGACCCATGTGCCATTTTTCTATCTGTGAACCATTATAACTGCTTCATGACTGCATTTGGTAAAACTTGGTATGTTGTAAATACATCCTTTAGATTTCATGAAAGTTATGAATTATCCGTGTAAATGCCGGTTTAAGTAATTAAAAGTTGGCTTGGAAATTGTGGGCTGTCGACCCCCCCCCCCACTTTGGCACACAGTTAAATAAAGAGCCTCACTCAGAAAGAAATTAATCATTGAGAGTAAGGGCATAAAAATTGCACAACCAGTGCCAGTGTGTCAAGTAACTAAAAATTCAACGTATTGGACAGCTAACTTGTTGCATTGCATTGCCTTTCTCAACAGAGCTTGTTCAGTTCTCAGTGATGAGCTTTGCGTTAGAACTAGAATGCAATAATTGCATGTTTTGATCATTCTAAATGGTGTAAACAGGATGCGCAAATCCCATAATTATAGAAAACCTTTACCGTACAAGTATTTCCAGATTGCTTTCATCCACACAACTCAGTGAGAGAATCATTGACCAAAATTTACAGTGACTTCGTAGGTTTCACGTATGTAGCCACCAGAGTTTAGAATATATTTGTATACTCAACAGGTTAAAGAGACAAATCAATTTAGGAAAGCTGGGGATTTAACAGTGGGGTGTCACTGGGGTGACAGTCTGTGAGAATTATGTGTTCAATTGCTATATATTTATGAGATAGGTGCTCGCTGGAGAATTCTAAGTGAAATACCATGGTGACTCAAAGTCTTTAGGTTTTTATCTTTAGTGTTTTCAGCTGGATGGTAATAGCAAAAGAGAAGAACGAGTTCCAACTTAATTGTGACAATCACAAGATAGAATTTCTACTTGATTAATATTTTTGAAATTTGAGTGACTTTGTAACTCAGATACTGAGGGCGAATAATAACCAAGTTGATATAAAGAAAATTACTTCTTTTTAATCAGGAGCATGTTAGGGCACATGTTTTAGTATGTTAATTGACTAGCATGGGTATGTTTTATTTTAAAGAAGCTAACAAAGGAAGGCTTGAATATACTCTGGGGATACCTCTCAGTAAATATTTCATTTCGATTCATTAAAGTTAAAAGTTATTTGGATCATATGAAAGCTAAGAAACCTTTTTCACTTTGGGGGAATGGGTGTAAACCTATTAATGGTTTCAAAGGTATCCGCTGGGAATTGCTACTTAAAACTTTGACCTTTGAAAAGAGTTTTCCATGCATTGACCATTATTTAGTAACACAGCCTAAATGTAAACTCAAATGATCAAGCCTAAATATAAAGCTTCACTTCGGGAATGTAGTGTCTAGGCACTCACACTTTGTGGAACACCAATGTCATGGGTTCAAGTGGCATTAAGTCTTCAAGCTGCAGGGCACAGTATAGGCATGTGACCCAACTTAACTAACTACATGGTATAATTGCCTATTACCTCACACTGCTGAATATAAATATTGTATATGGGAAGAAAATTTAAACTCTTTAATTTTTTTTTTTAATCCAGCTATTTAAATGCTGTGAATGCATCAGACAACATACTAAATAGGGTCCTTCAGATTTTGAAGATCCTCAAATGCCAAGTTGCACAATCTTTCCTGGAGTATTTCACTGTGAAGTTTTATGCAAACAGTGAAGAATAGTTTTAATTGTTAAATATTTATAATTATATACATATATATATATATATATATATATATATATTTTTTTTTTTTTTTTTTTTACCCAGACAATTCCAGATTTGGCCCAAATCATTGACATTATATTGATAGGTTACAAACTCATAGCTAATACATTTGACCGAAAGTTCCCGTTGAAATGGTTTAGGAACAAAGACTTGTGTTTGTATTTCTGTAAGAAGCTTATTAACATGTGACTCCTGATTTAGAGTTCTGTTTTATAGCTCTTTTGTAATTCTTATCTCTTACAGTACCTTATATTCAGCAAATCGATGTTGAGTTCCTCCCTGGTACTAAACATTGTATGCCATGAACAAAAAGGAAAGAGGAAGTTCCCAGAGTCCATGAACTAAAAAATCTGGTGCAGATGAAGATATGAGAACTCGTAACTGTAATGCAGTAAAATTACTGCTGTAATGGACCCTGGCCAAGGAGAGCCAGAAACACTGCTGAACTTGATATAGTACATTAAAATATGATTATTTGATCTTCCCAAACCAAAATGAGGAAAGAATCAGTGACGTGCACAATATAATTGTTAAAGCATGACTGTAAAGATTTTAAATAGTAGCCAGAGAAATCCTCTGGAAACGTAAATCCTAAAATTTAAAAAGTTTCGACTCTTTTTAGTCTAAAATTTTACTATATGCAGAGTCAAAGTCAAAGACCATGCAGTCGCCCAAGCCCCTCCATCGTGTGTCTCCTACCACCCCTGGCTCTCCCACCTTTCCTAAGTCGTAACCTCTTGCCCACTTTGCTCCAGCAGAGAACCTCCTTGCCTTTTGGAGAACCATCACGTGGCCCTGGCACTTGCCATTCTTCTCTGCTGAAAACAGAAAACAGCAGCCCCCAACCAGAATCCAGTCCAGATACACACGTGCCCCCTTCCCCTCATGTCTCTCAGGTCTCTGATCAGAGGTCACCTTATCGATGAGTCAGGTCTTGATAACCATACTTACATTGCCTCCCTATCTCCTTTTCCTGCATTATTTTTCTCCTCCGCCCTTACCACAGATGGTACTCTAAGTAACCCATTGGTCCATCTTGTTCCACGTCCATTTGTTTCTACCAGAACGTAAACTCCATAAGGACAGGGATTTTTGTCTAACATTTTTATTGATGCATTCCCAGCACCTAGACCCTCGCGTGCCTTATTTATTGAACAAATGATGGACTAAATATAAATTTCCTGGCACCAAAGATACGGTGTTCTACTTTGGTGGTGGTGTTGTTTTTCGATTTTTTAAAATAAAGTAGAAATTTTCAAATTTATCACTGGCTACTCATTATTCTAGCATAAGTGTGAGAGAAAGTGGTCAAATACCGGCAGTAGATTTATGATTGTTTATGCGCCGACACTCAGCCAAGTCATCTGTATCACAGAATAGGGGTTGAGAATTTCCCTCCTAACGCATGGTCAAGGCATCAGATGGATTCTTAGTGAGAAGACCAGTGTGTCCTCCCCTCTTCCCAGCCTCTAGTGGTGGAAACTTGACCACTGCCCTCAGCTTCTGAAGTCATCTGTTGCTTCCATCATAAACAGTGTGGCTGTTATTGTAATACTCCAGCCGTCTCTAAGGTTCTGTAATTTATCCGCATATTCTCCAAACTAGTGCATAAGGAACACACAAAGAATTATACATAGTCTCTAAAATCTCACATCATCTCTTTCTTCGTATTTCTAATGTTCATTGACAGGAGAAAAAAGATCCAGTGGCCTGGATCATTTATGTGATCATATTCAGTCAGCGGTTCTGTTAAATAAAGTTCTACTCAAAAATCAAAACCCGTTTTCAGGATCCTAAGAATTACCAATCAGCATTAATTATGTCAATAGTGGCATCTCATATAGTGGCCATAACTAATGCTGGCTCATCTGGAAAGCATAATCAGAGTGAGAATATTTTTGTCATTTGTGCACCCAATCACCTGCTTCTATCACATCAAGTTTTTCCTACATTTGACAAGTTTAATTAAACTTAGCACTGCTGGTTTTAAAAATAAACTTTGCAAGCTCTAAGAATTTAATGAATGCTGCAGTGTGGCTAAATTACATAGTGACCTTCTCCAGTGTATAAATATTTTTCAAGGATGTGAAGGTTACTTCCTCTAGGAATAAAAATGTTGAGCTAGTCTGTGGCTTCCAAAAGTACTGGCTCATTTTTAAAGAGGAAAGACTGATTTTAGGTGTTGGTCAACTGGTCAACTGTCTCCTTGTTTCGGAATGAGTCTAATCAATTGTTAGAACCTTTTTGTTTCTCTTAAGCCTTAGCTGCTGTTTGTGTGGGGTGGGGTATGTGACATTTGGATACGTAGCCAATGAGAGTAATTCCCAATAGGATTATTTGTTGCATGGCTTTCCCATTATTCACACACACCTTCTCTATGAATTTCAGCTGCTTCTGGTTAGTTTAAAGCCCTCCTGCTCTTCTGAACCAACTTCTGGTAATTTTCATCAGCATTAGTAGAGTTTCTACTATCTTCAGCCTCGAAATGGTAAAGGTAGTTAAATATCGGTGTTAAGGCTGAGGATTAACTGCACCCACATTATCATGCAGCAGTTCTGCCGGAGATTGGAAACCATAAACACGGAGGTGAAGACGACAAAGACTTGCAGAGGGTCACTCTGAGTGTGTGGGCCCGTGGGTTGTTGGGTCATTTGGTTGTCGGGCCTAGTGCTGCCGTGGACCTGATGTTAGTCTGTGGACTGTGGCATATTCCGGCATATATTTTGCAAATGGGGTGCACAAATATTGGCCAAATGTCACACATTTCCCTTTTAGGGATTTTTCTAATCTCCGGGTATATGGAATTAAACAGGAACTTTGCATGCCTTCATTTCAGCATTTATGAACCTAACCCTGCCTTTTATTTGTTACTGTGAATGATAACTAACACACTCGTTGAGCGTATCTAGTGTTTGCTTATGGCACCTCGCTAAATCCTCACAGAGGCCCGTATATGTTAGCTATTGTCCCTGTGCTATAGATGAGAATCATTAAGCAGAGTAATTATTTCATTATGTGGGATGTCTGAGATTACAGAAAAAAAAAAAAAAAAGTGTGCAAGATTTTGAACCCAAGTCTACTTGATTATGCACCTCCCTCCCCTTCAGCCTTCCCACCAAGGGCACTGCTCAGTTTAACCATCTCACTTACATTTTGGAAAACCTTTGTAGATCTTTGCCTATTCATAGAAACTCCCCTCCACGCATTGCATAGCTCTCCCTGTTTTTCTTTACTGGTCACCTTCGGCCACATGCTCCAGGCTCTTCTCCCTTGTACTGTGAATTGACCCACTGATCGACATGTTCCTGTTTAGAATCCTGCAGGGCCTGGGAGCCTTGGTGGCTCAGTCACTTAAGTGTCCGACTTCAGCTCACTTCATGATCTTGTGGTTCAGGAGTTCGAGCACAGAGCCTGGAACCTGCTTCGGATTTTGTGTCTCCCTCTCTCTCTGCCCCTCCCCTGCTAGTACTCTGTTTCTCGGTGTCTCCCTTTCTCTCAAAAATAAACACTAAACAAATTTTTAAAAAAAGAATCCTGCAGGGCCTGGAGCTCAGGGATTGATAATGGGGTGCCGCATCAGAATCCGCTTGAGTATGTATTGTAAATACAGCTCCCTGACTCAGCATCTCAAAGTCTGGGCTGGACATCTGCATTTCTAAGAGGTTCCCTAGGGGATTCCAGGAGCAGTTGAGAACCACCTCTCTGCTTTTATGGATGCAGAAACTGGCTGTGAATGAGGTGGGTGAGAGAACAAGTTTAAGGTTGATTTGAAATTTTTCTGCAGAGAGTTAGGGGTAGCCTATAGATCGGGGCAGTCTCATCTGCCACAGTGGAGACTCCTGCAGGTTCAAGGTGAGAAGAGATCGGAGGGCTCAGTGGTATCTGGTTTATCCTAGTCTTGTATTTTTCCAGGCTCTTTATTTCCAGGCTCTCTGCCATGCTGTATTTGTGCATGCACATGTAAGGTAGAGAGAGGGAGATACGCAGCAGGAGGGGAGAACACGGTAGCCTGATCTTGTGGTGGCCTCCCCATTCCTCAGTCTCCTCCTTTCCTTCTCTCCTCACTGCTTTCACCTGCAGCCATTGTGTGGCTTGGTTTACAGTACGGCCTTGTGTGTCAATTCAATACGTCTGTGGATGCGGATATTTCCAAAGCATCTCCTAAGACTGGTTTCAATTAAATGGCATGGTCTAGGGATTATTACAGCACGATGTACTGAGCTGCTCTTTGCCAGTCCCTGTTCTAAATCTAGGAGTAGGGAGCTGCACAGCCATTGCCTTCATGGAGCTGTCTTTCTTGCAGGGACCGGAAGATAAATCAATGACTGTGATTGCTATCACTCCTCCTCCTCTCAAAAGAACAACAGTCTAGGAGTCGAGTTCCTGTGATGACCCAGAGGCTGTGCCCATCCTAAGGAGTTTATCCCTACAAGTGTATCCCTGTCAGTGCTCTGGGAGCCCTTTCTCTTTCCTCTCATTTTCAAAAGGAAGCCAGGCCAACTGGCTTCTCATCCTTGTCTGCAAGTGACAGTGACGATTTGGGGTAACTTTGAGAATCTGTGCTTTGTGTGGAGACAAAATTCTTAGTGTTTTTAACCAGGTATGAAATAGGCCTTTTAGCTTTGGGGTCGTGGGAAAAAATATGGGCCTAGAGGCCAGAGGCTTAGCTCTATGCGCTAAGAAAACACGGGCATACTCGTGCCTCACTTTCTCTCCATCGGAATAGTGACATTCTCATCCCTGTGGCACAGGTGCAGTGTGATGTCATGTATAAGCATAACTTCATACGGTAACTTCCTCTTCCATCTGTAGAACATTTTACCGGATCTAGATTACAAGTGGATATTCCTGTGCTGTAAGCATTTATTTATTTTGGGGAAATGCGTTATTCATCCTAGAACAATGTGGATGTTCACAACTTCTGAAGGCAAAATTCTAAAGGGGCTTCAAGTTAGAAGGTGGCTGTGTCACCCTGAGCGATCGGCCGACGTTCAGAACGTTCACTGCCAATGCTTCTGCACTGTGCTTGGTGCATTCCCCAGAAAATCGGTCAGCCTAAGTACGGCGCCTAAGGCTGTGTAAGGCTGTATTCGGTGACTGTCACCCTCCCATCCCTTCTTCTTTTCTTCCTCAGTTGTGGCTTTTGGCTTTGAGTTTGTATGTTTACTACTTTATCGGGATATATTTTGAGAAAAAACGATGGAATGAACTCAGTTCCAGCTCTGGTATTCATTTTCTTTCATTTCGTGTTCTTTTTCCCTCGAATGTCCCCCAAGGGCTTTGAAGCTGCACCATCTACTCACTTAATCCCTCTGCACCTGAGTTTCCTTACCTGCAAAATTAAAGGCTTCAATTCTGTGATCCCTTCCAAATGAATAGGATTTTAGTATTTCTCCTCTAGGGGCTCCCTGGTGCCGAGTTAGGGGTACAACTTTTAGCTGTGGAGCACAGAAGATTGGCCAAGGTGGGCTCTCAACAGGGTCGCTGGCCTAACCTGTGTGCGTCTCTTACCCTGGGGTCTCCAGCCCTTACTATTTTCACTCCTCCGATCCGGAAGTCTTTTGAGCAAGAACATTCATAAAGTGCCCGTTGATTTGTACGTGATATAAATGTACTACTGTACTAAGATGCATATGTTAGAAAATAAGATAAAAAGCTCATGTTAAGAGGTGAGAACAGTAATTGAAACCGTAAGTTCTTTCTTCCCCTACCCCAGGCGATTGTCTTATGCGCCCTACTTCAGAGGAGTGTCGCCACCACAGAGCTGCACAACTCAACGGGGTCGGGAGGTTAACGGTCGCATTCCAATTCGAAAGCTGCAGTATGAGAAATAGGAGCATTTGTTAAGCTCAGCCGTCTGTCCTTGTGAGACACCCCCCCATCTGGCTTATCTCCAGATTTAGGGTCAAGGATGAAGAAGATCATACAGCCATGAATGATTGTTCCTAATTTGTAAATGAACACGTAGTTACTTCCAGGCATTCTGCAGACAGGGGGCCAAGAAGACAATGTTGGAATCACAGCGCACTGCATCTAGGTACTGGAAAACAGTCCCAGGCTTATGTTGATTTTTGTATCCTGATGACATGTACTAGGCATGTCTTTATACATCTCTTTGGATGGTTGTCTACAGGAAAGGAGATTGGGGTGGAAAAGCATTGAGCTGTGTACTTACTTTTCAAAACAAAACTAATCAAACAATTGGCCTAATGTCTTCAAAGCAAGCTTATAGAATATGCAGGTTTTCTTTTTTTTTCTTTTTTTAAAGTTTTTATTCATTTTTTGAGTGACAGAGAGAGAGAGAGAGAGAGAGCGAGTGAGCATGAGCGGGGGAGGGTCAGAGAGAGAGGGAAACAGGCTCCAGGCTCTGAGCTGTCAGCACAGAGCCTGACGCAGGGCTCGAACTCACAAACCATGAGATCATGACCTGAGCTGAAGTCAGACACTCAACCAACTGAGCCACCCAGGTGCCTCCCCCCTTTTGTTTTCTTTTAAATTTTTTAAAACTTTTTAGAATATGCAGGTTTTCAAGGCTAGTAAAATACACATACATTTTGGGGCTCCTGGCTGGCTCAGTCACTAGAGCATGGGACTCTTGATCCCAGGGTTGTAAGTTTGAGCCTCACATTGGGTATAGTGGGTGTAGAGATTACTTAAAAATAAAATCTTAAAAAAGTATGCATACATTTGGTATAAAATTAGATTTCAAGAAAAATCTAAAATCCCGAAAAAAATATGAGATAAAACAAAAAGTTGAAAATTTGGAATCCATGTCTGTGGGCTCATAGGGATCAACTATAGAGATATATTGTGTATGGAAGTCTGGTTCTTGGCAGTTTAGAACACAAGTACTAAAGGTTTAGTTGAATTCAAATTTCCTATAAGGCAACTATTTGACAAAGTTAAGAAAGCTAATGTAATGTTAGGTTCTATTAATGGAAGTTCAATATCAGTGCTATGAGTGATGCTTCTGAAGTACTTGATAGTTTTCAGATTATATTTGAAATAGTGCATGGAATGTTGGTTATTAAGGGAAAGGGAGATCAACAAACTAAAGAGACCATGTAGAGGTCTGGCCACAATGATGAAAGCCCAAATAAGCAGGGGTAGGACCTCTGAACTGCTCCTGTTTAAATCAGAAGAGAAGGGACGTCTGGGTGGCCCAGTTGGTTAAACGTCTTACTTTTGAGTTTGACTCAGGTCATGATCTCACGGTTCGTGGGAACCAGCCCTGTGTTGGGCTCTGCACTAACAGCGTGGAGCCTGCTTGATATCCTCCCTCCCTCCCTCCCTCCCTCCCTCCCTCCCTCCCTCTCTCTCTCTCCCTCCCTCCCTCTCCTTCTCTTCTCTGCCCCTTCCCTGCTTGCTCTCTCTCTTTCTCTCAAAATAAATAAACTTAAAAAAAATAAATAGGAAGAGAAGATGTGGTTTTCAAATAATGGGGTCTATTGTATCAATGAAAACATCAGAGTATTGCTTTAGTGAATCAGGAGACAGAACTAGAACAGAGGTCAGAATCAGAAGCAATTATTAGATTTTCATGAGTAGGCATGTTATGCTTTTGATGACCTGGGCCGCCTTCAGTGGGTGTGCGTCTGACTTTGAACCACCGTCCCCAGTAGTTTCCAGGTGGGAACTGTCTACGAAGCTGACTGTCCAAGACCAACAGATGATGAACTTCAATGACCTTGTAGATCCCCTCCGCTTATGAAATTCTCTGAGACTTTTCAGACATGACATCTTGATCGATTAGAACTAGTTTGGGTTTGTAAAGATCTAGAAAACCCATAATTGTACTTGCAGCGTCTGTTTTCCTGTGTGCTAAGGTTTCTAGAGGTAGGAGGAAGAACGTGAATTTGGAAAACATCACCCAAGCGATTCATGTACACCCGCTGTCTAAGATAGAATGAGAATAAAGGAGTTAGATTATTCACATAAGTACTTATTCATCCTATACATAAAACTCTATGGAAATACCTAGCTATATATCGAATGCCTGTTCCCTTAATGTAGCAACCGGCTAACTATGGGTTATCCGTTTCCTCATCTATAAAATAGCAATGATAGTCTTTATAATAGTGACATTATTATTAACAGCAGTTAATAGTAGTAGTTCTACATACCGAAAGGGTATTCACTCTACTGTGGGGAGAGAAGGAGGGCATTGCTTTTCTAGGGAAAACGGTGGCCTAAGTTAATTATACTAGGAAGGTTCTCCATGCTGAGTTGGGTAGGATATGGTTCAAGTCATTTTTCTTAACTAAGTACAAGTTCTACAGTACTTATCAAATACGTGTGTCTTGCTGATTATTTAATTTCTGACTAGACTATTGCTTTCCCTGCTTGAATAGCAAGGGGAAAGCGTTTGGTGGAAAATTGGCCTAATATGTGCGAAACAGCTGCTGGAATCCTGGCAGCTTGCTGTCCGGCTCGGCAGCCAGGGAGCTGGTGTTCATTAGCTCTGCCCTCCCTATCAGGTAAACACTGCAGCTGATGGAAATTACAGTCCCCCGTTTCAGGGGACACAAGGATAATTTGGCTGTTCCTAAAAAGGCATAAACAAAATATTGGCTAAGCACAGACAGATGTTAAGGTTACACTCTGTACATGAATTCATGTACTTGAATTCACTTTAATGGAGTTGAGCTTATGGTGTAAGATCTTGCAGCTCATTATAACTAAGTTGTTATGGGCTGCTAATTTGCTAGAAGCTGCTGTATCATGAGCTAGCCCAACTGCCTTGATGGGTCTCCTGGTAGTTAATGTGGATTAAATGTGAATCTTTTATTTTTTCCCCTGTGGTCTCCCATAATGATATTAGCTTGTCTACAGTGTGACAAATTCAGTGTACCGGGAGCATCTGGTACCCTATTCTTTATGACTGAAAATAAGCCTGCAAACTCGATACTGCACGTCCATTAAGACATTTCCCCAAATTGGGGAGAGGTGGAAGGGTGGCGACCATGGAAGGGATTTATTGGTCACAGTTCATTTTGCTCCAGTGTATGTAAACTATCTCAACAGTGGTACATTCATCAATGCTGCATTCCTACAAGTTCTTGCTGCATTCTCAGGATGCAAATATGGATATATTCCTTGTTAGACTGAGCTTAATTTATTCCCAGAAGAGGAATTTCAAAAAGAAAAAAATAAAATAAAAGGAAAAGAAACTGAATTTTCACAGCTTGAAGATAGGTTTATATTCATCTTTTGAAGTTGTTCTGGGAATGGATCACCCTGAAACGTTCAAGTCATGAAGCTACTTTAGTAAGGAGGGTATTTTTTTTAATTGAATGCCTAGTCTTGTAAAAAATGAAAAGTAGAATCGATCCCATGGTGCCATTTGGATTTAAACAAGTTAATGTAAGAATGTTCATGTTTTGTTGTCACTACCTAAGCAGTGAGGAAATGTAAAATGAAAGACTTGACTTGTCGTTTATATATAGCTTGTCTACAGTATGTAAATGCATATTGCATACCTTATCAAGAATAGGGAAGACCATTGGGCTAGATGTCACTGTGTTATCATCTCTGCTATACCATTAGCTGAGTAATCTTGAATTATTCACTTAATCTCTTTGATTGCTAGTTCCCTCCTCTCTATACCAAAGAATTATATTTCATATCCTATATTCTTCTCTGGGGCATTTGAAGATAAAATAATCAGAGTAATAATACAGCTGTTATTCAAAGACTAAAACCATTATACTATTACATTAGAGTACAGTTATAATAATAACTCCCTCTTACCTGATGTCAGCGCTGTGGTGACCTCAAGCCCCTCAGTCAATGGTAGATGTGACATTGGCAATTAAAAACCACTCTGGAGGCAATGAGGTGAGCTCTGAAAGGCACACCAAAAAAAAAAAATAAATAAATAAATAAGAAAGAAAAAAGGAAAAAAAACACACACAGGAAAGAAATGTCAACAATATAAATGAAGCAGAAGAGAAATGAAACTATTTCTTTGGGTGTAGGACCCCATAACTGTGTCCAGAATGCCAGAGGACTTTACTGTGTCCACCTAATTGTGAAAAATCTCTGGAGGAGACAGGAACGTTTAGGGACAGGCAAACTAACATCCTAGCAGGACAATGTGCTTGTGATGTAACACGAGATCCACGTCACCACTGAAGACCTTCACATGTCAAAAGCCAGTTCAATGCTTTTATTTCCTTATCAAATGGGTTCAATAAAATTTCAAAGGATTTCTTAGTTGGAGTATGGAAACAGATGAAGTGGTGCATCACATTTAATGGATGAGGAAAATCGGGATCGTTGTTGAATTTATTGTTGACCTGTTATTTAAGTCACAACTTCCAACCTAATTTGCCTGATATTCTTCTCTCCAGTCCTGCACACCAGTCAAACCGCACTCTAATTACTCCCTGAAACACTTACATACACCTTCAATATTTGTCTAATTCTATGCCTTCATTGATGCTGTTCCTTCCACTCATAATGCTTTTCCTCAACCTTTTGACACAGTCAACCACTAACCTCTCATCGTCCACCTCGGGTGCCACCTTCTGTATGTGCCATTATCCTTGATGTTCTTCTCCCCACCCTCTCCCATCTTCCCTAACTGGATGTTGCCTTTGAAATTAATTTGTATCCATCTCATCACAATTTAGCATTTTACTTTATATTCTGTTTAATTATATACAGATTTCAACTCTTTTGCTAGACTTAAAACTATCAACAAAATCTCTGTTAGGGTTCTCCACAGAGAGAGAGAGAGAGAGAGAGAGAGAGAGAGAGAGAGAGAAGCAATTGAATATATGGAGATACATAGAAAGTTTTATTATGAGGTCAGGATGAGATGATTGTAGAAGCTGAGAAGTCCCACAATCTGCCAAGTGCAAGCTAGAGGCCCACGAAACCTGATGGTATAGTTGCAGTCCAAACTCAGAGAACTGAGAATGAGGGGAGTCCATGATGTAAGTTGGTGTGCTCTGAGTCCAAAGGTCTAGACAACCAGGAGTGCCAGAGTCTAAGGGCAGAAGAAGATGGATGTCCTAGCTCCCATGGAGAGACCAGACTTGCTTTTCTTCTACCTTTTGTTCTATTGAGCCTCTCAACTGATTGGATGATTGATGCCCACCAGAATTGGTAAGAGTGATCTTCTTAGTCTACTAAGATTCAAATTCCAGAAACACCATCATAGACAATGTAAGAAAGAATGTTTCTCAGCGATTTGGGCATTCCTTAGCTGAGTCAAGTTACGTAAAATTAACCATCGTAGGATCCATACCTGAGCTAATTTTGTACCCATGTCTTTGTCATCCAACACCTTATAGAACGCTTTGCCCCTAAATATTTGTTGCCCTACTGCTACTTTATTCATTCATTCAATTAATGTGTATTTGGCACCTACTGTGTGGTTGGTATTAGAGATCTGGATTAGAAAGGTATCAGTATTTTTCTGCCTGGGAATTTAGCATTATAAACATAGGAACTCCAAAATAATGGGTTCTTGTGGTATGCTGGCAGTCAAGAAAGTGTTGATGGCTTAATCCCCATCTATGGTTGCTTTTAGTGAGAAGACAGTATTCCTTTTGCATTTCATCTGTGTACCAGAGAAATCTGATATCGTAGCACTGAAGAGATACTAAGCAGCAATGTCCGCCATACTACTGGAGATAAACTTTGATTTCTAGGGATCTAATGACAGAACTCCTCGGAACTTTGGAGCCAGTGAAGATACTTAAGTCATCTCCTCATCCTGAAAAACTGATAGGCACTCAGCTCAAAGAACTACCAGTAAAATTCATTAGGGATTTTTATGTTAGGAAGATGGTAAATCATGGGAAAATTGATTATTTTGCCATACAAGTGTTACAGCATGAAAGTATATGAAGATGCTGATTTTATAATTGAGGGGTCTTTTTTAATGTAGATTTTACAGTTTGTCAAGAGAACTTTGGAGGCTAGGTCAATAGAAAACAAATATTTCCTGGGGCACCTGGGTGGCTCAGTAGGTTAAGCGTCTGACTTTGGCTCAGGTCATGATCCCACAGTTTGTGAGTACGAGCCCTGCATCTGGCTCTCTGCTGTCAGCACAGAGCCCGCTTTGGATCCTCTGTCTCCTTCTCTTTCTGGCCCACCCCTGCTTGCGTGCTCTCTCTCTCAAAAATAAATGAAAACATTTATAAAGCAAGTATCTCCTGAAGCTTTTCTCAGAATCAGAAAAGTGTTCTTTCTTACTCTGTAAAGTATTATATTCTTTCTTTTCTTGGTGGCCCAGCAAAGGGATAATATCTTTTGAACTTGGGAGTAACTAGTTTACTAGTGACTAGTAACTAGTATGCTAATTTGTATGTAATTAGTATACAGAGTATTTAATTGTAATTAAACTATAGTAAAGTGTGGAAGAAAATGTGAGAGGATTAAGTTTTAACTATTTTAGGTTATGTCTGTAATTTCAAATTAATAATACTATATTAACTTGCAAAAGCCTATGTTCTGTGTCAACAAAAAAAGTATGAATAGAGACCGCCAGTCAGATTCTCAACATATTCAGTTCCTCAAGTTGATATCAAGACTTAGTAGAGATATCGTGATGCGTGTGATAATAAATATTTCTCTTAATGTTACAGAGTATTGAGCTATTGAAGGGTTAAATGTTAAGAATTATTAATTTTCATTTTTAGTAAGTAAGGAGTCACTGAAAGGTTCTAAGTAGATGAATAACAGAATCACATTCATTAATATTTTAAGGATAATTTTTTACTATATTGTGGAGAGCAGACTGAAGGCAGGTATGAACAGGGGCATACACTCTAAAAATGAGTTTAGTTTTGCAGGCGTGTGTACACGACTGTCCACTGACACCCAGTGTGGGGTAGAATTGGAGTGGTGGCAATGGAGACAGTGGACAGATTGGAGAGGTAGAATTGGGAGCTACAAGTCTGTTCTCATATCCAATGTGGGTTTTCCCCCCACACCAAGCAATTACCTAATACCACCTGGGTGTCCTACAATTCTGCCACTCTCTACCTGGAGATAGCATCAGATCCCACAAGTTAAGATTCAGTCCTACAGCCCCTCCCCCGGCCACACATACACTTCACATGCCAGTGGCAAATCCAGGTTGTCACCTGTCCTTCCAGCCAACCAATCAGCTGTAGATTGGGTTCCATTAATTTCCTAGAGCTGCTCTTAGAACCCAGAGAAGCATTTTACTTACTAGATTATCGGTTTATTGTAAAAGGATATAACTCATGAGCAGCCAGCTGGAAGCGATGCATAGGGCATGGTATGGGGGAGGAGCTCAGTGCTTCCATGTTCTCTCTGAGTGCACCCCTCTCCCCAGATCTTCATGTGTTCACCAACCTGGAAGCTCTTTGAACCTCATGATTTTGGGTTTTTTATGGAGGCTCCATTATGTAGGCACAAATGATTAAATCATCAACCATTGATGACTAAACTCAATCTTTAGTCCCTCTCCCCTTTCTGGACACCCTGGCGTATGGGACTGAAAGCCCAACACTCAAATTACATTGTTGGTTCTCCTGGCCACCAACTCCCCATCTTTTGGTGTGGTCCAGAATTTCATTAACATAACAAAAGACACCTTTGTCATTCTTAGCACCTAGGTTAATTTCAAGGGTTTTAGGAACTATGTGACAGAAATGGGACCGAAGAACAAACATATTTCTTATTATAAATCACAGTATCACAGTGGTATTTAATGATCTATTGTGCATATCTGGGGAGAATAAAGTCCAGAATCATAAACAAATTTGGGGACTAGGTAACTTGGGTAAATGATGGTACCATGGACTAAGATAGGAAAACAACAGAATGAGAACAGGTTTGTAGGTTGTCTGTGATGTCAGTTTTGGACATGAACCTGTGGATTTTCTAGAGTGGGTGCCGGGGACAGTTGTGTACCCACCATTATTGGTTATTGAAGCTGTGAGGATTGGTGAAATTATTTAGACAAAAATCTAAGAAAATAGAAATTTAAAAGAATCCCAATGAGAAGAGTAGCTTGAGAGAGTAGGAGGCATCCACAGAGAAGAAGAGCAGCCAGAGAGGTGGGAAGGAAGGCAGGGAGGGGTGTATTGAAAACCATAAGAAGAATTTGTTTCAGGAAGAAAGGAGAAGCCAACAAAGTAAAAAGCTAACAATAGGTTACAATACTGGTGGCATATGGTAATGAGAGCATATATAATTATTCCATTGATACGAATATTTAGCTATTCAAATTTCAACAAAGCATTGAGTGAGAAAGGATAAATATTGGCCTTTGTCACTCAAACATTTCTATTCTAAATAGAATTATTACTATAATTCTTATTCGGTAATTCAAGTTAGTTATACAAAAGACATACAGTATGGGGGGAAGAGCAAGCACAATTCATGGAAAAATATCATAGAAATTTTGCATTGGAAATGCCACAAAAGTATCTTTTATCTTTTATATTTTATATTCCTTCTTTTATATTCCTTCAGATCCCTTAATCAGTTTGCTTTAGGCATGCACACTGTTGCACACTTTCTCATATTGACCCAAACATTATTTTTTGAGGTCAGACATTAAGTCATCCATCCATCCACCCATCCACCCATCCACCCATCCATCCATCCATCCATCCATTCATCATTTATTGAGAGTGCTATGTATTACGTGAGAAGAAGATGATAATGTAAAGGCATGACCCCTGCCACCAAGACATGTATGTGCTAAGACAGAAGGCAAGTATGTAATTAAGTTAATTCAATAAAACATTGTTGTACTATGAGAGTGGTGGTCATTTCTTGTCATGTATAGGGGGTGAGGGTGAGGCCAGGAATGTACTCATACAGAACAGATGAGAATTAAATGAATCAATGTTGGGATTCAACACCATAAAACTGAAAGGCAAAAGCATATTTACTAAACATAAGGAACAGAGGAACGGTGGGGAAGAGGAACTGGATATTTGGAGCAACGGTTGTAGAGTCAGCACATGCAAAATCCATTGGAGGAGATGCAAGTCATTGATCTTGTCAGAGCCTAGTGTTTTGGTACTTCCTCTTTTACTCTTTAAATATTGGAAGGCTGCTCTCTCCACTGTGGTGTAAACATAGACAAAGCTGTTGGAGCATAACTTCTTATCGTCGTCCTTGCCCTCACAGGGTGTATATGAGTTTCACAGTGGCACTCTTACAAGTTAAGGATCATTATTAGAAGGAAATATTTCAGTTGTACTGTGAACTTGAACACAACAGTAAGTATAGTTCTTCCAGTGGTTGGACGTACTCATCCCAGTATTTTATTTCTAGAAAGGCAAGGAGAACTAAGAAGAGAGTATGAAATGGTAAGCTGTAGTCATTCCTCAGTAAGGAAGTTTGTATTGTTATTTTGGCTGGATTGCTCCTGATTCTATAGCCTCCATTAAAATGGTGGGAACAAATAATCCTAGATTTTTGAGGCAGTGGAGTTCTGAACAGTTAGAGCTGGCCTTTGAGTTCTACTCCCGCCTGATCTTTGGGGAAGCTCCTAACATTTTTAAGTTTGAAATGTCTCAGACAATAAAATGCCTTATTGGATCAGTGTGAGGAATGAATAATTAATGCATGTAAAGCACTTAACAGAGTATGATACATGGTAAGCAAATACTTACAATCTTGATTGCCATTGTTATGTGCTACTATAATAAATGGAGTAGTCATTCCTAAACAGATATGGGCATAAAAATCACTAGTAGAAGCTTTTCAAAATGTACATGGTAGGGCCCCATTACCTTTAATTTTTTATTCTGTAGTTATGGGTTATGTATTAGGTATTTTCAAAGTTCTATAAATAAAAATGAAAAAAAGAAAAGAGGGGCACCAGGGCGGCTCAGTTGATTGAGCGTCCAGCTCTTGATTTTGGCTCAGGTCATGATCCCAGGGTCATGGGTTCAAGCCCTGCATCAGGCTTTATGCTGAGCATGGAGGCTGCTTGAGATTCTCTCTCTGTCTCGCCTGCTCACGTGCTCTCTCTTAGCTAAATAATATGGAAAAAAGTTCTAGAAATTATCATGATATAGTTAAGAGTCACCAATATAATACCATCACTAATTTTTTGAATGAAACTTAGTGGATTTTTACATCATTTTAAACTACCAAGAACTATGGCCTTCTTTATTTCATGGAGTCTTGTCATGTAGGTGATTTAAGTAAACTGTGGTAAACATGCTTTATTCAGATAACAAAGCATTTGGTAAAATGTCAGAACAAAGCAGATAGAATTCTACAGCTTGAAGGAGTTGGTCAGAAAGAGGCATTTCTTCATTTTTTTATTTTATTGAAGCCGTTCTGGAAAGATGCCTATGATTTTGCTTCAGGGTGCTGATTCCTGTCATCTGCTGTCTTGCTAGGTGACCCAGAATGACACTGTGGTTGTTTAAAACATTAATCTGTCAGTTTTGTAAACTTCCATGGACAGCTCTTTGCCATAGTTTTTGACTCATCAGTGAGGTCTACACAGCGTTACAGTTGACATTGATTTGTTCCATTCCATCCTGACATCATGGCTTTGTTCTTTCCAGATTTGTTGGACACTTTGCTGTAGGCTTCCTATCATTACCCTGTCATGTGTGCCACCGTCCCTTTGATTTGGCTTCAGAACATGTCTCAGTGGGATGAAATTGACATTGCCAGGAGTTTGTGGCTATGAAATCAACTCATTCATGTGAAACAGGAATTAAAAGTGATGTGGGGGGAAAAGGTCACCTAAGATTATCTGATGGTATAAATCCTTGATGGACACAGGGATGGGGGGCACTGGGAAGCAAAACCTCATCTACACAGTGGAAAAAGGACACGAGCTAGAATACAGTCCTGGAAATCACTGCATCCTAGGGCCTGAAGAGAGATGCAGTGATCTTCCATTCTGTCATTTTATATAGAACTAGCAAGGTTGCATTAGCATTGATGCTTCTGAGAATGAGGCCTTAGAACCTGGTGTGGGATATGGTTAGGCTTGGGTAAGGAGTAGGAGGACCGACCAGTGTAACTTAAAATAATCTTGCTGAGAGCGCCCCTCAGATGGTAGGTACGAAGGCCAAGGACATTTGAGGTTCACTCATACTGTGGTTTGTACTCCTTGGCTCTGAGGTTTCTGATTCCTTTTAGAAAAGGAACTGACCTCCAAGTAAAGAAGGTAAATGGAACTCTTGCATTAATATCTGCTCCCTCGCCAAAGTGGACTTTTTAAAAGGGATAACCCCATAAACATCTCACCAAGTTTGAGCGGCCATCAACTCAAAATTATTTCACATGCCATGAAGAAGGCCACAGTGCTTCTGATCAAACTAGAATACACTATGAAATATAAGTCATCCCAATTCAAGAGCGAATAAACCCAGAAGCATTAAAAGGTGAAGTCTTAGAACTGATTAAACATGGTTCATAGACAAAGTGGTAAATAACTTATCATATCTAAGAAAATGAGTTCTAAACAGAAGAAGTAAAAACATAGGCTAATTTATAAGGAAAGTCTTGGAAAGGTTTGTAAGAGTGGGGACATGGGGTATGAAGTATAGTTCTACAAACAGGAGATTGCTTGCAAATCTGTTTAAGTATCAATTGACCCCCAAGTCCCTGACCCTACCATACACCAGATGACTGTTCCTCTCCCACACTGGCGAACACTAGAGGTGTAATATCTGGAGGGGATGAAATTAGAGTCTCTTAACTCAGGGGCATGAGGAAGAGTGAGTGATAAAGTCCGTATTGAAAGTTGACAGTGGGAGTAAGTGAAATTTTACTTACTAAATTTTGAGCAACCCCCCGTCACCCTGCCGCCAGCCTCTGCCCCTAGACAGTTTTCAGAACAGGGCAGCCACATGTGTATACTCAAAGATGGAGCTTGAGAGAGCCATCTTTGGGAGTTCTGCACGGACACACCCACAGATTCTCCTGGAAGAGCACAGATAACCAGCTCGTTTCACCAAAGGTCTGATCAGCTGTCTGAACGCCCTCTCAAATAGAAGAGGCCTGCCAGGGAATTTGATATGTTCAAAAGCCTAGAACATGAAAGAAAGACTCTAAAACAAATGGAAAATCATTATAAAATAGGAAGTATGCAAAGAGAAGAAAACATAATATTAACATCATGGAGAGAGGAAAAAAAGATTTCACATAAAATAAATATTGGCTGATAATTAAAAGAAAGATTCAGAGAACAAAAATGAGGTCTTAGAAATTTACAGTATAATAACATATTGACGCTGATGATGATTAAATTGAGGAAACTTCCCAGAAAGTAAAAGCAAAACATAAAAGAGATGGGAAACTAGAAAAGAAATAGATTTAAATAAGAAACTTAGTCAACTGATGTATATAACATCTGAAGAGTTAAAAACACAAAAACAGCAACAAGAAAATCTTTTTCTATTTTTTTTTAATGATGTTTTTTAATTTTTGGCAGAGAGTGCAAACGGGGGAGGGGCAGAGAAAGGGAGACACAGAAACCAAAACAGGCTCTAGGCTCCAAACTGTCAGCACAGAGCCCGACGCGGGGCGTGAACTCACGAGACATGAGCTCATGACCTGAGCTGAAGTCGGATGTTTACCTGACTGAGCCACCCAGGCACCCCGAGAAAAATTTTTTTTCAAGGGAGAAAAGCATGAAGAAATTTTGAATAGAGTTATAGAATTGCCTAGAACTGAACAATGTAAGTTTCTGGATTGAAAGGTCCCACTAAAGGTCCTGAAAATGTCTCACATTTCAGGACTAAAGGTCCTGAAAATAGACATATCACAACAGAATTTTAGAACACTAGGGACCAAGAAAAGATACAAGTTTTCTGGGAAGAAGTAAAAGCAGATTTCACGCAAAAAATAATAAAAATTTATAATGTTTCACACTTTTCAACAGCCACACTGGAAGGCAGGAGATAATGAAGTGCTAGCTGAAAATTCTAAGGGAAAATTATTTCCGACCTAGAATTCTCTACTTCTGTAACTAGTTTTAGAACTAAGTTTGAGAGTAGAATAAAAACATATCAGATATGCAAGATCTCAAAAAACTGCCTCCCACTCTCTCTTTCTCTCTGGAGAGACATTTTCTACCAGAAAAGGAAACAAAGTAGGAAAACGAAATAGCAGGTCTAGAAAGAGGGAACCCACATAAGAGAAGGCCAGAGGAGATCCCCAGCTTGAAGGTGAAGGGAGGGTCCAGGATGACCACTGTGTGAAGAGGCCAGATTAGAACAGGTTGGAAGACACCAGAAGAGAGTTTTTTTTCAATGGATAGAACCGATATGTTCTTTCCTGTGTTGGATTTATTGAGAGAAGTTGATATCAAGCAAGGGAAGTTTTTGGTTGGATTCATGGTAAGTACATAGACAGCTGAACAAGTGAACAGTAGTAACAAAAAAGACAAGCCATTCATTTAGAGAAAACAAAATGTTTGATATTGGTGTGAAGAAAGCCATGGTATGAAGCATGTGCGTTTTGATATTGTTCTACTGAACGTCAAAGTCTAAAATATGTAGAGAACATGGGGGAAGATGGGCAAAGTGTCAATGCATGATGGCAGATGGGGAAATGGAGCTAAATCCTTGTCTTCTACTGTGGGAAATCAATTGATGATGCCTATAACCAAAAATTTCAGGAATAGTAATGTTTGAAAGTTAATGGAGATTTGGAAATAGAAATCAGTAAAGGAGTTAAAAGTGCTTGACTCTGAAGAAGAGAAAATGACAAGGTGGAATTGCTGCTAGTTTTCAAACAAACTTGATCAAATCGTTTACCCGCGTCAATTTGTACATATTTAGATGGATTGAACAGTGACAAGTATTTTCCCTTATACAGTTAGAAAGATAGGTGACAATTGGATTATCTTTTTATATATAATTTTATCTATTTATATTTTATGTGTGTTATTATATATTTATTATATATAAGGCATGTATAATTATGTAATATGCAAATAAGTGTATTTTTATATATGCATAAAATCAAAGAGGCACTGATTAGAAGGAAAAAAAGCAAAACAAAGAAAATTTAAACAAAAGAAACATCACCTAGATAAACCTTTAACAGCTCTTTTAAGTAAGGATCGCACAAGTTTATTACAATTGATGAGCTGACTGAATTCTGAGAATAGCACTATGAGGAAATCATTTCATAGAGCTGCTGATATTTTTTAAGTCCTGTGGAAGTTTTCTCACCTTCACTTGTGACCAGGAAATGCCTTCTTTGAAAAAAAAATACTTTGTAACAAACCATTTAGCAATTTCATTCCAGGGAACTTGATACCAGGATCTTGTGTCATTTATTCACCCACATGCACCTAGTTCCAGTTACATATCCAGAGTTTTACTCACAAGATAAAATGATCACTTAGGACCTAGTCCCTTCCTTAAGAAGTAATCATAATATTGAAGAGATAATCATAATAAAGTACATAAAGTATGAGAACAAAAGTATAAACTGATTATCATTGGATCCCAAATTATAGCATTATAGACTCTTGACAAGTGGAGATTAGAACAGCTGGCCATTAAAGGAAAGTAGACCTGTTGCGCATTAATAGGTTTTCCATTCCCATCTACGTTGACCTAACAGGCCTCACTTAGGAGACCCTGGGAGCCTTCACTACCATGGTCAAAACGATCAAATACCATCCCCTTTCTGCTTGTCACCTTCATGCCTACCACTGTTCTGTTGCAACATAAGACTGTGCAGGACCGCCATTTTGTGTCTTGGTAGGTGCCGGTCCTCATTCTACCTTACTCTTATAGGAGAAAGGTTGACGAAGAAGTCTTGATGCCTTAGGATGTGAAGTCCACACAAACAGTCTCAGAATATGTTCTGAGTCCATCTTCCCACTTCATGTGGTTGGCATGGTCAGTTTGAACCTTAAGTCATTGGCTTCTAGCAATCAGATCTACTCTGTAGAAAATGTCTTCCGCTGCCTAGAAGCTCATCCATCTTGCCCATTCTCCACTTCTGTCTAATCTCTTTTCTGTCTTCTCATATTAGAAAAATCATGGCAGGGGCGCCTGGGTGGCTCAATTAGTTGGGTGACCAACTTCGGCTCAGGTCATGATCTCACAGTTTGTGAGTTCGAGCCCCACATGTCTGTGCTGACAGCTCAGTGCCCGGAGCCTATTTCAGATTCTGTGTCTCCCCCTCTCTCTGCCCCTCCCCTGCTCACGCACTGTGTCTCTGTCTCTCAATAATAAATAATCATTTAAAAAAAATTTTTTTAAAGAAAAATCATGGCAAATCTATATTTACTGAATTCACTATGCAGTCTAAAGTTTTCTACTTCCTTAAAGTTTATTTATTTTTGAGGGAGAGAAAACACAAGTGGGGCAAGGGCAGAGAGAGAGAGGGAGACACAGAATCTGAAGGAGGCTCCAGGTTCTGAGCTGTCAGCTCAAGTCAGGGCTCAAACCCACAACTGTGAGATTATGGCCTGAGCCTAAGTTCGACGCTTAACCAACTGAGCCACCCAGGCACCCTTAAGGTTTTCCACTTCCTTAAATCTAGTTAGTATAGTCCCAATTTATGCTATGGTATATTGTTAAGTAAATTATTTATTGAAGGAATTAATAAAACTGTAAGTATGTGTTTTCTGATTTCATTTTTCACGTTGAGTTAGCTAAGCCCCTTCAAGAGGCTTTCTATGCTTTTATCCTCTTAAAAACATTTAATAAACTGTATTTAATTAAGTGGAATTAATTATTAATTAATTATTAATGTAGACTCTTTAGGAAAAAGTTATAAACTATACGACAATTTTTCTTATAATACTAATGTGTTATGTGACCTAATGATGTGCTATTCTAGGAGTGAGTATCATTTAGATCTGGCTCTTAGTAAATTTTAATGAACTCTGGTATCATATATCTGCTACTTTTATAAAATTTTATCTCTAAAATAAGATAATTTCCACAGAGTGGGGAGATTTAGGTTTTCTAACACTACTTAGCTTTTTCTTCAAACTTCTTTTATCAAAGAATGCCTTCTTTAATCCACATCCCAATGTTAATTCCCATGAAATACAGTACAGTTTTATTTAAGCATTATTGATATTAAAAACTGGCTATATTTAATACACACAATTTGGTGAGTTTGGACATATGCCTATACCCACAATACCAGCACCACAATGAAGGTAATAAAAATATCCATCACCTCCAAAAGTTTTTGCCCCATTTATTTCTTATTTGTTTATTTATTTATTGGTGATAAGAACACTTAATATGAGATATACAATCTTAACAAATTTTTAAGTGCACAACATTGTGTTGTTAACTATAGGCACTATGTTGCATACATAGCACATGGCTAGAACTTGTTCATCTTGTACAACTGAAACTTTGTACCTATTGAACAACTCCCTATTTCCCCCACTCCCTAGCCTCTGGCAACCATCATCCTATCCTATTTTCTGATCCTATTAAGTTTGACTGTTTCACACATCTCATATAAGTGGAGTCAGGTGCCTTTTGTCCTCTGTCACTGACTTACTTCACTTAGTATCCTGTCTTCTAGGTCCATCCATGTTGTTGCAGATGGTGCTAATTCATTCTTTTCTAAGGCTGAATGATGTTCCATTGTAGGTGTCTACCATAGTTTCTTTATCCTGCTGTCTGTTGTCCATTTAAGTGGTTTGCACACGTTGGCTCTCGTGAATAGTGCTACAATGAACATGAGAGTGCAGAGATGTCTCGACTGTAGTTCTTTGGCCATATACCCAGGAGTGCAATTGCTAGATCATATGACAGTTCTATCTTTAATATTTTATGGAACCTCCATACTATTTTACATCATGGCTGCAACAATTTACATCCCCACCAAGAACATCTAAGCATTCCGATTTCTCTACATCCTTGTCCAACTTGTTATCTTTTGTTTGCTTTGATAATAGTCATTCTAACAGGTACGAGGTGGTATCTCATTATAGTTTTGATTTGTATTTTCTTGATTAGTCATATTGAGCACCTTTTTATATACTTGTTGGCCATTTGTAGGTCTTATTTGGAGAAATGTTTATTCAAGTACTTTGTCCAATTTTTTTCCCTACTGGGTTGAGCTCCTTCTGTATTTTGGAAATTAACTCCTTTAAATATTTTCTCCCATTCTATAGGTTACCTTCTCACTCTGTTGGCTATTTCCTCTGCTAAAAGGAAAGAAAGCATTTTAGTTCGGTGTAGTCCTGCTTGCCTAGTTCTGCTTTTGTTTCCTCTGCCTTTGGTGTCAATCACTTTTTCAAGCCTGATTTACATCATCACTTCTGCAGTGAAACTGCCGAGAAGGTGGCCATGCTAGCAGTCTTTGTCCTGTAATTCTTCCTCTATTTATTTTGCTGGCTTCTATTGTTCCTTCTACCCTCCAAATCCCAAACCTTCAAAGATCTTTCTTTGCTCTTCTTATCTGTTCTTACAGTCTCCCCTTCACTGAACTAATTTAGTCCCACATATTCACTTTCAGCCAGCATTACAAATTTCACTGAATATATCCACATTCTTTTATTTTTTCCAGTTGATTTCTTGGCTACCCACCTGGCCTTGTCAACAACATTCCTGTCATGAATGCTCTTCTGTCTATCTCAAAGTCTTTCAGAAACCCAGGGGGTTATTCATTCCTAAGAGGCCTGTTGTCCCTCCAAGCATGAAATCTAGTTAGAATTGGAGACTGTAATGTTTGCACCTACACTACAGTTCAAGTATCCCCAGTGGAGTGGAAGCTCACTCATTTTTGTGACAATGCCCTAGGTGATACCATGGAGGCTGTAAGGCCACACGAGTCTCTGAGTTTGAGAACAGGCCCAGCTCTTCTAGTTCCCAATTCTAAAGTCAGTTTTCAATTCCAGGCATAAAAACCACACTAAACTCTGCGTAGGTCCTGAGAGCTCCCAACCCCAGTGATGTGCTGTGGCAAGAACAGCCCCCCTTCCTCATGAGCTTGAGGCCCTTTGGTTTGGGGTAAAGTAGGAAATGACTGTAATATGAGCGCTAGGCTGGAGGACATTTCAGAACCTGGTCTCTAGAGTTCAGAGAAATAAAAACTATTTAAATGACGAGTCTTAATATGAATGAGTGAAATTCATAGTTTATATTGGCATCACATGCCCACCATGTTAATGGACTGCTATGGCCTCTAAAACAAAAGAATTGACAATAAGAGGAAGATGTCATCTACCCAATATTAGGTAGCTTCTTCAATTAATTACCCCTTGTCTATGTCCAGATCTCCTAAACACCATTCTTTAGCTCACTCTCTTTGCTCCTTTTGAAAGAAGAATTTTTTTTTTCCTGGCCAAGGCTAATAAGCCTTTCACCTTAATGAACATTTTTGTAAAATGAGAGAAAAAAAACCCAGAATCTAGGAAATAGTGGTGTGATGATGTTTACACAAGGTAATACATGTAAAGCATTTAGCTCAGTGCAGATACATGTATCTAACAGGTGTTTATTGAGTAACTTCTATGTGCCAGGACTGCTCTAGACACCAGATGCATTGGCAACACAGCACAAAAAAATTTCTGGTTTATACGTGGTCCTAGAAATAAAGTACTCAATAGTGAACACTTGATAAAAAATTGTTTCCAATTTTATTCTTGTATTTTGTGCTGTTACGTTGATAAAACATAGGATTGTAGATGAAGAAGAGAAACTTCCTTGCTCCTTGAGGACCTTAACATTTACTATGTACTCCTTAGCAAAGCACAGGGGAAAATTCACTTAATTACTTCCTTGGTTCATATACACGATGACAAAGTAAACATTTATTGAATGGACCTTTTAAAAAGGCAACATATTGATACCGTTGCCTTAATAAAGAAAATGTCAGTTCAGTTAAAAAGTCATCAGGTAAATAAAACAAACAAGTAACCCAAAGTAGCCATCTATTTTTAATAATAGTGAACAACATTGAAGAGAATGTGCAAACGCATAAGTATTTGCTTGGTTAGCTCATTGACTGGGAGTTTTAAAATACGGCAGAAAATACGCATTTACAAATCAAGCATAGAGGAAACTTGTTAATTCTTAAAACCTTGCGGCTTTCAGGTAAGATAGACTAACAGGGCCCGGCAGTACCTCCCCACCTGAAACAACACATCACAGAGAATATGAAACACCAACTCTCAGGACTCTGAACTTTAGGCAGTGAAGAAAGGTGGTTCGTAAGAGACACGGAACAAATACACTGGGTGCACAATTTTCCCAGCTACAACAGTGTAGAAAGGGGAACTCATGGGGCGCCCGGGGGGCTCACTAGCGTAAGCATCTGACTTGACTTCAGCTCAGGTCGTGATCCCACATTTCATGAGTTCAAGTGCCATGTCAGTCTCTGTGCTGACACTGCACAGCCTGCTTGGGATTCCCTCTCCCTCTCTCTCTGCCCCTCCCCTGATTGTGTGCTCTCTCTCTCTCTCTCTCTCTCAAAAAGAAAAAAAAAAAGGTGGGGGGTACCCAGGCAGAGCCCAGAGAACTCCCTGCACTGGGGAGACAGTGCAGACAGTCCACGGAGGTAAAGGTAACTAGAATTTGTGGGGCAAAGTAGGAGGGCGATCACCGCTCAGACCAAGAACCCTGGAGATCTGCAGAGGGTCCACTTGTGCTATTCAGCTAAGACCTGAGAGCCTGCATATGTAAAAGGAAACCACCAGGGGGCAAGGAAGGAACCATCTGAGAGGATGGGAAGAAACAGTACCTGGGGGCTCACCTGGGGCCAGGAACATGTGTCCACACTGACCAGCCGAACTGGGAAACCCACCATCCATTGGATGTTGAGTACTTGGAAGGATCTGCCCAGGTAAAGGAGTACTTAGCCCTAGACCAAATGCTGCTCTGTCTCCCCTAACAAAGCTGAGCTGCAAGACTCAAGTGTATCCAATTGCTTCCAAGTAGTCGTGCCCCCAAACAGGCCTTAAAATACCTGTAAGGAATATGAAGATATGCAGCACACAAGGGGGAAATTCAAAATGTGTTATGTTTTATGAAAGATCACCATACTATACAGACATCACCCAGTGCTCATCCCAAGAAGTGCCCCCCTCAATGCCCATCACCCATTTTCCCCTCCCCCCGACCCAGCGATGAATCACCAGAATCTACCCCCGATACTCTATGTTAGCCAACTTGACAATACATTGCATTTATGAATTTTTAAAGGTAAAAAAAAGTGAAAATTGAGATAAAAAATGTAAAACAAACAAAAAAAGATCACCATACCTGACAAGGAGCAGAAATAGGGCCTGTACTCAGGAGAAAAGTCAAGCAGTTGGAATTGACACAGGTGTGAGAATTAGCTAATCAAGACATTAAAACAGGTTTTATATGCGTATTCCCTAGATTTCTAAGTTAAAGAGACATGGAAAATCTACAAGAGACCCGAGGGAAACTTCTAGGGATGTTTGATTCATCAATGTTGGAGATAAAAATATACTCTACAGGATTAATGGTGGATTAGACATTGCAGAGGAAAAGATTGATTAACTCGACAACCAAAGAACACTGTTCAAAATGAAACACAGAGTGAAGGGAAAAAAGGATTTTAAAAATGAAACAAGAATCCATGAGCTGTGGGGCAATTCCACATGATCTAATGTATACTTAGTTATTGTCACTGAGGGAGGGGTGTTACTGGGGAAAAGAGAAAAGAAATCGAGGAATTAATGACTAAAATTTTCCCAGATTTGATGGAAATGATAAATCCACAGATTTATCCAGGAAGCCCAGCGAATCCCAAGCGTAAGAAACATGAGGGAAACTACATCAAGGAGCATTATGATCACGTTTTGTTCAGAACCAGTGATAAAGAGAAACTCATAAAAGGCAGAGAAGAAAGACACTGGATACACTAAGAACCAAATACGCAAATAACAGAGGTGGTTTGTTTTTTTGTTTTGTTTTGTTTTGTTTTGTTTTTTGTTTTGTTTTTGTTTTCGTTTTTGTTTTTGTTTTTTTTTTGTCAGAAACAATGTGAGAGGACAGATGCCTTACAAAAAAACGAGGGCAAAATAACAACTCTTGTTAGGCACATAAAGCTGAGAGAATCCACCGAAAGAACTGCATTCCAAGAAACACTGAAGGAAGTCTTTCAGACAGAAGGAGAATAATGCCACATGGAAATAAAGATCTACACAGAGATGAGAAGCTCTAGAAATATGTGACTCTATGTTTGCAAGGCAGCTGACATAACGAATTTCCACGTAGAGGCACCACGGTGGCTCAGTCGGGTCAAGCACCTGACTCTCAGTTTCGGCTCAGATCATGATCTCACGGTTTTGTGGGTTGGAGCCCCACAACGGGCTGTACTTTGGCAGCATGGATCCTGCTTGGGATTCTCTCTCTTTCCCTCTCTCTCTGCCCCTCCCCTGCTCACACTCTGTCTGTCTCTCTCAAAATAAACTCAAAAAAAAAAAAAAACCAATACTGAATCTCCATGTGCCTATGAAGAATGCTACATGATCTTTAAATACTGTTTTTCACGTGTTATCAATCCAAAGGTATAACTTGGTTTTCTGTTACACAGACAGATGCAGGATAAAATATAAAGCCTGGAAATGAAAATCTTCTGGAATCTGTGTATTTCTGTGGAAAGGAACTGCCAAAAAAAATTAAAATTAAAAAAATAAATAAATAAAAGCAGTAAAACTTGCTGGAAGAAGCGGTGGAGGTTAGGTACACAAAAATGCATTTTGGTAGAGGTCTTGGTTTTTCGTCCTTACGAATAATCTTTGCCATCCTTCAGAACATGTAAGAAGAAAGATTTGAGCTCCCATAACATGCTTCCTCAGTTTTAGCACCTTAAAGGAAAAGTTGAGCTCTCATTTGTAAAGTGTCTCTTGGTTCCCCCAAATAATGTTGTTAACAGAAAAGAAATCTCCTGTGGAAAAGGCCAAGGGAATTTTTAATATGTATGGAGGACACGCCAGATCCTGCTTTTTACAGGTATCCCCCAAGAATGTCCCAGGGCAACAAAGAAAACAAATGCAACTTTTATGGGAAGACACATCTCTGCGATGTGGCGAGTTACAATCCTTCCAAACTAACCTGTATTTTCAGTATTCTCCAGCATTTTTGTTTTCCCCTACCCAAAACATAACTGTGCAGATAACTTACATTTTACAGAAATTAAATGTGACATTGTAAAAACTTTTCCTGAAAATTTTAGTGAAAATATATGCTTTGCTATAATTATGTTTAGTAAAAAACTTAAGTGTATGGGAAAATATAATGCAAGATGAAAATGTGGTACAAAAGTCCTATAATTGGAACAGCTAAGATCCTTGATGCACCGATTGAATCATTTTTCGTTAATGTTGACCCTTTAACAGTGGATTTCAGGCATTCTTCAAAGCATTCTTCATTGGTTTAATTGGTTTTTTTTAAGGTGATACAGCAAATATCTCAAAAGATATTCATTTAGTAATTAGGTTGTATAGGATCAGTATCATTGCCTTTCTCCTGGAGTTTAAAGCCTACAGAAGTATAAGCATTATTTTTCTTCAGTCTACAATATATGTAAGTAATATTACGATCAAGTTAGTAGAGAGGCAGCTAGAACCCAACAGGGAATAAACACAGTACTCCAAATGATAGAAAAATTGTTTCTTTTAACATTTCATGGGATGTTACAACCTTAATGGAGGAAGTATTAATATCCATTGGGTGCTGGCCGCCAGCCAAAGAATAGTTTTTCATGGGCGGGCTCATTTAATCCTCACCCCGACTTTACGGAATAAGTATTGTAAGCCCATTTTACAGGTGATGAAATCGATATAAGAAAGATTAAATAACTTACTCAAGGCCCCACAGCCAGCAGGTGCCAGGACTGAGATCTGAACTCAGCTCTGTCCGAACTGCCAACCCTTCTTGGGTTTCCCAACAGCATCCTCTGCTTCTCCTGTTTGACATCTTGATAAATTGCATTTTTCCCCTTGACCATCATGTCACTTTGATAGGAATTCCCCTTTGCAAATAGATGATAGAACTCATCTCTTTGGTGGTTTTATTTCAGGAATTACAGTTTGAGAGACTGACCCGAGAGCTGGAGGCAGAACGCCAAATCGTAGCCAGCCAACTGGAGCGATGCAAGCTTGGATCAGAGACGGGCAGCGTGAGCAGTATCAGGTACTGGGCACGCTGCCTCCTTACAGTTCTGGGCTGTGAGCTGCCAGTGCAAGTAAATTGTGGTGTTTGTCTTCTCCTCACAAACCTGGCAGTGGAACGGAACAGTCAGATGTGGGGAGGGAATTGTAACCGATCTGATTTAAGATGTTCAAAAGGTGTCTGAAATGGCCTGATTTGTACTTGAAACTCCTTTAACAGAATTAACACCTGCCCCGGATGCAAATGGCGCATAATTGTCCATAAAGGAAGGCTCTGCATGCAGTCAGCTTGCTGGAAATCAGATTCCACAGCGCAGTCTCTCAGTCTGGTTCTCTTTTCCTAGATGATCCAGAGTTGCAGGTTCCTGAAGGGAAAGGGAGAACATTTTGATGTAACCTGTATTGTTTGCTAATATATGATGCTAAAGTGTGAAATCGCACCTCGGTTATCAACCACACAGGCAATTCTCCTGGGTAGAACAATTTCAAATTCATAAGATAGAAGAGTTATTCAGTTAGGGGCTGGTTTGAGGTTCCAGAATGTCTCAAAACAAGACTTAGTCACTTGCCCACAAAATAAATGATCCACCCTAGGACCATGTTTTCACATTTAAAAAGTGCGTGTGTATGTGTGTGTGTGTGTGTGTGTGTGTGTGTGTAATGTGAGTATGTGTGAAAGAATCATGAAGCTCTCTATAAGACAGCTTTTATTTCTCAGTAATGCATCGTACTTTTCTGTCGTCCTGTTCTACATTGTGTTTTTGACCTTCTACATTTTTAGGGAGGAGTCTTAGTTCAGGAAACAGTAGTTGCTGTGGCAAATCAACTCCAACATTGCAGTGACTTAATGCAATAGCAGTTTGCTTCTCATTTATGCAACAGATGGAGGTAGTGGATGGTAACCAGGGGCTGCCCCTCTGCTTTCCCTCCTACAATGGTGAAGGATCCAGCATCTCTCTTGAGAGCTCTGTCATCCCTATACCTCATTGTCAATTGCATTGCCAGTTGCATCACTGCACCTACAAACCATTGGTGAAAACCAGTCACATGGCCTTTCGTAGATGAAGAAGGGTGGGGATCCCTAGACCTGGGGTCTACAGCCACTCTGCTCAGGAGCATGAATTTGATGGTCTCTTAGCCACCTGCTCTGACGAAAGAATTAAAAAGGTCCTTGTCTCCATTGCTCTAAAATATTTTATCATTGTGGTCAGAATGTTTCCCACTAGAGTCATTTGCCATCGGTCTTTTAACATTTATTTTGGGCATGTGGAAGTGTATCCACGTCTGCATCCAAGTACCTAGGTTGTCAGTAGCTGTAAATGGGTACACGGGGACCCCTTAAACTCATCACAGACTTGTTGAACACCCAGATTAACCAAAGCAGAATGGACAAGAAAAAAATGCGAATTGTGCCTACCTGAAATTGTTTACAGAAGGTTGACTGGTTGAAGATGGTGAGACTAAGTCAGGGAGAAAAATGTTTGTAAATATGTATTCGAACCAGTTCCTACGGTTATACGTATTTGAAGAGCTTTTTGTTAAAGATGTTTTTTTTTTCTTTTTCCCTACTTCCTGAGAAGCTAAGACTGTCAGGTTTTTAGGTCTATACACACCACTGAATTCATGTTTATTTCGCTTTGAAACCCGTTGTTTCATTATTGGTCAGTTTATATATCCAGTCTTTCTGTGTGCTATGTTTGCATACTGTACATCTTTTATTTTATTAAATCCACCCCCAGCCCCTGGTAGAAATAGGTCTAGGGGACCATGTTGTATCCTGTGCCTGAATGCCCAACCTCTGATTGGATTAGAGATAGATATCTGATCTAATGGTGATTCATCCAGTGACCAACCTGTAAGAAATTGGTCTTACTCTTGAAAACGCAAAATAAGTGATCCACAGGTGCCCGGGTAGCTCAGTCAGTTAAGTGTCTGACTTCGGCTCAGGTCACGATCTCACAGTTTGTCAGTTTGAGTCCCACATCGGGCTCTGTGCTGACAGCTCGGAGCCTGGAGGCTGCTTCAGATTTGTGTCTCCCTCTCTCTGTGTGCCTTCCCTGCTTGTGCTCTGTCTCTGTCTCTCTCAAAAAATAAATAAATATTAAAAAACATTTTTTTAAGTAAGTGATCCAAAGTCTGTGATATCTAATGGTAAGCGGTAGAGGACGGTGGCCCTGTGGATTCGTGCCAGTGGAGGCATCTGTAATGACAAAAAGTGGTCCAACAGAGAGACTGTATTGTTCCTGAAAGTCAAACAGGCCAGTTTGCTTATCATTAGGACCAGCTGAATTTTTAAATTCTTAAAAACTTCCCTCCTCCCTCATTTGATTTGACTGAATTGATTTCTTTTCCTTGGGTCCAAGGTATCTGGAATAGAACCCATCAGTGAACCACCAAAGTTGACAGAAAAATTATCCCATGACAACTTTTGATTCTTAATCTTATATTCTTAGCTCTCAGCCATGATACACAATCAATAGTTCTGTGTAAAATATATATTGAATGGTAATGTTAAGTGCAGATGACACTACCTAATTATTTCTCCTTGCCAGATAGCTATATAATGTCAGTTTTCATTAAGCTTAATTATTTTGTATATTGGAAATCTCCAGTGTATGAATCTGCACTTGAATAATACAAGCAATTTACTGATAATTCATTGGGGGAAAGTCTAATACATAGCTTTCACTGTTCTTTTTTTGTCATAACCTAGTTGTTTGCTCAGCTTCAGAAATCACCTTTGGAAATTCAGGTCTTTATTAAGTGTGATAGACTAACCTAGTTAGCACATCAAAAGGAATATTCAAAAAACATTTAAAAATAGAATACAAACATTTTTTAAAAGGAGAATAGGTAAAGAAGTCTTTGATAATTTAGATGTTGTTTCGTACTTCTTAGGGATGCGAAGGAGGGATAAGAGAGTTTCTTAGAGGAAATGAAACAAATCAAATATTTTTTAGACTTTTAGTGGAAGTGGTAAAAATGACTCATAAATCTAGTTTGGTTTTCCTCTGCCTTTTATCAGTGATAGGAAACTCTCCATTTGGTTTCTAAGACCCTTTCCCTGGTAGTCACATTGACAGTTGAAACTTTCAAGAGAACTTTTGTTGATATGCATTTATAACAGTCAACTTTGTAATCATCAGATCATGAGGGTGAACACTGGGAACTTGGAGAAGGAAAAGCTGGAGCTCCCTGTTGTTGAAGCACGTCAGCGACTGTGTCCAAACAGCCAGACCTTATGTAGCTGCAAATAGGAACGTTGTGATCTCCTAACATCTTCACAGACTTTTTTTGAATGTTTATTTATTTTTGAGAGAGAGAGACAGAGCGCGAGCACGGGAGGGGCGGAGAGAGACAGGGAGACACAGAATCCGAAGCAGCCTCCAGGCTCTGAGCTGTCAGCACAGAGCCTGACACGGGGCTCAAACCCACTAACCAGGACATCATGACCTGAACCGAAGTCAGACATTTAACTGACTGAGCCACCAGGGCGCCCCGCTTCACAGACTTGTCTAAACATCCGTGTTGGTATTGAAGCTTCCCGAGTTCAGATGCATTAGTGGTGAAGTGTTGGGATTCTTCTACACAGGAATTATTGGTGCTTCTTACTGCAACTACACATCCACCATGCACCTTATCTCCTTCCTGACTTGGCTTTGCTCACTCTTTCCAGCCCAGTCCTTTCCAAGGTGTTAGATTCTGCTCCCTTCCCATGAGAGTGTTTGGTTTCACATCTTCTCCTTGATTGCTCAGAACCATCCAGATCCGAGTCAGGAACTTTACTTACACAGATGTTGCCCTTTATTCAGGGTCATGATCAAATCCCCCTTGCTCGTGGCTCACTCCCACACTCTGGCCAGTTGTGATTGCTTGGCTAATGCCTGTCCCTCGGGCCAAGGCCTGTCAGTGATCATGGTCTGACAGCCCTGTGAGCCATTCATTCCCTCCCAGGCTGGGGGCCATACATTACTCTTTTAAGTCTCCTGGTCTGAGGACCTGCTTATACCTGTACCCATGTCATTCTCTCCACAGACTCTAATAACAGCTTTCTAGCTCATCCTTCTGCCTGTGGTATGCCCAAATCTATCCCCCATACAGGGTGAGATTGAGCTACATACTACATAAATCAGAACCGTGTTCGTGAAGCATTCTTTCCCACTTCTATAAACACACCTGTCTTTCCCATTTCAGTGCCTATGACCACGTGATCCCTTCTATCTAGAATGTCTCCCTTCTTTCACCAGGGCACCCCCTCCGGTGAATCCAGTTACCCAGCTGAGGGCTCATATCCTTCCGAACCTTTCCTTGATCAGTCCAAATTAGATCAGGTGTCCCTTCCTTGAGGGTCATTAGAACTTAAAGCATTAGAGATGAAACACCATTGACGCTTTGAGAGGTTACCTGCCACAGAATGTCTAACCTTCACTCAAAGGATGTGTGGGGATTTTCTCGAGTGCTACTGAAAATTTAAGGACATCAAAATAGATGACTAATCATATCCCTGATTCCCAAGAACACAATGGGAGAAACACTGAATGCAAACCAGAGTTGAACCTATCTTATGGACTCTTCTTAAAGGATACCTGACTCTTGGAAACAATGATGATGATGATGATGATGATGATGATGATGATTTATAACAATGGTCTAGAGCTCAGAGACAAAGGAAGTCAAAAATTCAAAGCTACAGAGATTTGACACATAAATTCTCTATTGCTGGCTTTAAAGATGGAGAGGCTATGTGACTAGCAATGCACATGGCTTCTAGAAGCTGAGAGTGATCCTTGACTGACGGCAGCAAGAAGAGGATCTCAGTACTAAAACCAAAAGGAATTGAATTCCGCTCACATCCTGAATAAACTTGAAACAGATTATTTTCTAGAGCATCAACAAAGGAATCTAGCCCAGCAGAAACTCTGATGCTAACCTTTAATGACCTTGAACAGAGAACCCAACCATACCACATCTGAATTTTACAAAACTTATGAAACTGTTAGCGTAAAAAATGGGACATTGTTTTAAGCTGCTCAGTTAGTGGTAACTTGTTACACAGTGATAGGAAATATCTACAGTGCTTTCCAGTTGGTCGTTAGAGATTATAATAAGCTGAATTATTGAAAGTTTTCCAAGAAAATAAATCTTTTCTGTGACCATCTATATTTCATTCCAAAGGTGAATGTCTATAGCCCATTTTATTTTTCATGCATGTATATATGTGTTTGGATTCACATATAAAAATAATCTGTAGCCTTTATTCTAAGAAGTGGAGGTATTTGAATATGGAGTAGCGGCATTATTTATTGTGGAATAAGGGCTATTAAATAAAGCAATCATACTTAGGCTCACCATTTTTTTTTAATAATATAGACACCCAAGATTCTAATTGGAGTTATATATGTTTAAAAAGATGAAATGTTAGGGGCACCTGGGTGGCTCAGTCAGTTAGGTATCCAACTTCGGTTCAGGTTATGACCTCAGGGTTCATGGGTTCGAGCCCCACCTTGGGCTCTGTGCTTACAGCTCAGAGCCTGGAGTGCTCTGGATTCTGTGTCTCCCCTTCTCTCTGCCCTTTCTCTTCTTGTGCTCTGTCTCTCTGTTTTTCAAAAATAAATGTTAAAAAAAATTTTTAAATACAAAATGTAATATATATATTCACACACACACACACACACACACACACACATACACACACACACACACATATGAATTGCTTGCTCCATGTAAGAAGCTGCTCTTTCTTCCCTGCAGATGAACTATTGAATTTCTTGCAAACAAGTGTCCACAAAAGTTTGCCATATCTTAGAGACGGGATGCAAAAGGAATTAATGTTATACGTGTTACCAAAGGTCATTCTCTTTATTAGCTAACTTCTGTGAGCTGAAATGCCAACAATTCTATTAATGGAGTCTAAAAATCTTGTCCACAGTTAACAAAGAAGTCAGGCTTATTTTAGGAAATATGCTGATTTCTGGTTAAAGTAGTTAGAGGTGAAGAAACATTAGTCAAGTAGACACATACTTTTTGTCACAATGAAATGTATTTATTTAAAAGCATGATCACTGAACTTTTTAAGGAAATAAACCATATATGAATATAATTGTAAGTAAAACATGTGCATTTTTTCATTATCCTGTAGGATATGATATTTAAAAAAGTAGATAGTTATATTTATTGTTTCAAGATAAAGAAGGAGTAAATTTGCCAAAAAATTTCATTTTGAAAAGAACACAGCTTGGATAATTAAATAATTACTTTTATTTTTTTTCACATGAATTTTTTTTACTATGAAGATATTTCTACACATTTGCATGTTCCCAAATGACATCATTTAGCCAAAGGAAAAAATCACTCAATGCCATAGGATTCTAGGTTCTTATCAGTGGTGAATACAGGCTTGCTCACAGGGGAAAAAAAATAATAGCAATAATAATATTGCTATAATATTATAAAAAGTAGTTTTTACTTGAAAATTAGAGAATAGCTGTTAGTTTCCACACTAGGCAGTATTTCTCATGTGGCTGAAGTATTACTCTTCCAACAAAGTCTAGTGATTTATTTGAACAGGACATTTAATTGATTGAATTGGTAATAAGAATTAACATTGCAGTGGTATTTTCTAAGTCTTTCAGAATGGCTTCTTTGTATGAAAACAGAAATAAAAACAAAAATATAGAGACTATAGACCTATTTTAGAGGTTTTCCTTTTTCATTGCCAATTAAAAAAAAATTGTTTCGATCTACTTTTCTCCAGTGACCTAGTCTCTCATAGCTTGCCTTTTAATGCTACCGTTATTCCTTTAGAATTTCCTAGTGTAGTCTTGTCTTTTTCCGACATAAATTAAGAATATTCTAGACCACTTTCTGGGCCCTCAAGAAGCACCATCACATTTCTGCTCAGGTCTCCACTCCAGAAAGAGCGAGAACATTCATAGTCTTTGTTGGTTTCACGGGGACATACTTAACTCCTCTCGACCCCTTTTCTCTCAGTCTTCAGTCCCCTGAGCCCTTCCCACCTTGCCTAGAGTCCAAGGTCCCTGTGCTGAGCTACCTCTAGATAGTACCCTAGTGTCCTTTGGATTCCTAGGCGTGCAAGAAAGCTTACACCCCAGGTTGAAGCCACCACCTCGTCCTCACCTGCATGGAGACTTTGCTGAGCCTTCTCAGCCACTGGAAGTAGTGGCTGTCCCTCCTGCCTGTCCTCCGTTGGCCTCTAAGTAATTCCTGAAGGGCAAGGGCCAGGGGCGTATGCCAAAGCCGTGGCCAGCACGTGCTAACTGTGCAGTCAGTGCTGAGTGAAGCAATGAGTGAATGGATATATAGTATTTCTATGACTGTTCTTATTTTTGTCACTCTTGTTCTGGTAGAAATCACTAGTCGTGCTAATTTATAAGGATTTCTGTCTCTATGTATTCCAGAATATATATACATATAATATATATTACATATCAAATGGTTTACATTATTCTGAACTTACCAGATCGGAATATCACTTTTCAGTACTCATTCTAGTTACTTTTCACGCTAAAATAGCACACTGGATTCCAGAGCCAGTTGATTTGAGGTACTCTGTGCATGGAGTTATGGTTGACCTAGTCTCATACTTTCACTCTGACCTTAGGAAGATGATGATACTGGTGATAACTTTAATAATATTAATGACAGGGCACCTGGGTGGCTCAGGCGGTTGAACATGTTTCAGCTCAGGTCATAATCTCCCTGTTTGTGAGTTCAAGCCCCCCATCTGGTTCTGTGCTTATAGCACAGAGCCTGCTTCGAATTTTCTCTCTCCTCTCTCCCTGCCCCTCCCCTGCTCTCTCTCTCCCTCTCTCTGTCTCTCAAAATAAATAAACATTAAAAAGTTAAAAAATATTAATGATAATATTTGTTGAGCAATTTTCATAGACCAGGCATGGATATGGTTTACATAGATCATGCTGTTCACTTCGAGTTAACCCTATGAGTTAAATCTGATTTCATTTTGTAGATAACAACACAGATTCAGAGAGGGAAATTTGTTTTCCCAACATCCAGCAGCTAGGACCAGACATTGATTGTCGAGCCCAGGTATCTTTACTCCCCAAGTACACATGTTAATATGCCTTACCACGATGCTGTTATTCAGTCTTAAATGGTGTCTTAAATTATGTTGGAAATTATGCATGTTGTAAATAACTATCTAAATGTCTCCAGTCCGTTTTCTTCCTAGGGATATAAACACTTTGGACTGATTTTGTGCTTATTTTTTCTCTACCCCCCACCCCAGTAATTATAGCTATTTTGAATTCCTTTATCTGAATATATTTCTGAGATTCATTCTTACACAAATGATGTAATGAGTGCTAATAGTATATGTTATTATTGCTTTTAATTACATCCGGACTGTTAGGCATTCTCTTGCAAATTGCAGTGGACAAATTATACTAATATTTATGTGTATAAAATGCTACTTGTATTGTCTTAGGCTGTTCAGGCTGCTATAGCAGAATAACGTAGATTGAGCAGCTTATAAACAACATGAATTTATTTCTCATACTTCTGAAGACTGGGAAATCCAAGATGGAGGCACTAGCCAATTTGGTATCTGATGAGTGCCTGCTTCTCGGTTCGTAGACCGTTTTCTTTGTGCTGTATCTTCACATGGCAGAAGGGCTGAGGGAGCTCTCTGAGGCCTCCTTTATAAAGGCACTAATTCCATTCATAAAGGCTCCACCCTCATAACCTAATCATATCCAAGAGGCCCCCACCTCCAAATACCATCACAGAGTAGAGTAGATTAGGAGGGGCACAAGCATTCAGTCTATGTCACATATTAAACACATTTTTCTAGATTTCTTCTGTGGGATAACAAATAGTCACCTGTCCTGAGGATTTGATGTAGGTCCTAAAAAAGGGTCAAATACTTATAATGATTCAATGTTTGTTTAATGTTTATTTATTTTTGAGAGAGAGAGAGACAGAGTGCAAGCGGGGGAAGGACAGAGAGAGCGGGGGGACACAGAATCTGAAGCAGGCTCCAAGGTCTGAGCCGTCAGCACAGAGCCCAATGTGAGGCTCCAACCCATGAACACAGATCATGACCTGAGCCAAAGTCGAATGCTTAACTGACTGAACCACCTGGGAGCCCCTTATGTATTTCTTATAGCAGCTACCATAGTCAACACTTTTGTATCAATTTTGAAGCCTGGGGTCTTTCCAAAATGATATATCAAAAAACTAATATTAACTTTATATTTAAAAACAATATACCAAATCTTATTTAGAGATTTTACATTGTAAAATAGATATTTCAGGAATATTAACTCTAGTTAATTTTAAATTTAATATTCTGATTGGTATAGAACTGAAAATCTTTAAAAATTTAGTCTAGAATATTTTCCATATTTTCTGTCATCCTTAGCATTTTTTAACTCATGGATCTGAAAAGTGAAATTGGTAGTTGCATAGTTTAGAGCTAAATTTCTTCATTGTGTTTTTAGATATTGCCTACGCTCACTAATTTCCCTGAATTTCACTTTTTAAAAAAATCTGTAATAGTATAATGCTTTTCTGTAATTTTGCAAAGGTTGAATGAAAAATGTAAGTAAAGCACATATCACCTCGCACATTGTTCCTGGTGAATCATATATATTTTTCCTTTTTGATGAATAGAACACATAATCTTTTTGTTGAAGTCTCTTTCCTAATTTTTCTACAAAAGATGATAAAATAGTTTTTCTCACTATGGGCTAAAACGACATATGAGGGTAGCACCACATTTGTCTCCTTCATTTTATAGACTAGACAACCACACAGAAATTGACATGATGAATGGAAGAAACTTTTCACATGGTGCATCTTAATATGTCTCTGCACCTACTGCTCAAGCTGGAGATGAGATTCTTGATATTGTGTGGTTGTGAAATGAAGAGCAGTAATGCAGTGGTAACATGTTGACAGGAAATGTTCAGTAAATTAAGATCTAGAAGCCAGTGGCTCTTTGCATGGGTATTTTTCAGACAGGGAGCAGCAAGAGATTAATGCATGGACCAAAATATGCATGCTCATTATTTTCTCTGCTTGTGTAAATACAGTGAGAAGTAGAAGTGCCTCTTGATGAAGGCATTTGTGTGTCCTTCTGCCTTTGCTTAGACACTGAGGGTTCAAGAGCTTTTACCAGCTTTTTTGTATTTATATTTGTGTATGCTCCTTTCAGAGGATTAAAAACCAGTGATATTTCAGCTGACGAAATAACAATGAACATTCGATTCGCTTAAAAAGAAAGAACTTCAGTGGTCATCACTGGGATGACAGCAGCTCGCTCAACACCATGGCCATTGTGTGTTCAAATTATTAGGATGGAAAGACAGTGGGAGCGAGCAGGAAGAATGTGGTAGTGTGTGTGAGGAGATCGTGGTCTGGGCACCAACACACTCAAGAAGTGACTCAGGGCAAGTCATTTGGGTTTTCTGGGCCTCCATTTCTACACCTGTAAAATAGGAATAGTACCTAGGTTTGTTTCAAGTCTTCACTCCTGTGTTCTTCATCTCATTGGCACCTTTCATTTTAGGCAGTAAGTTGCGTGGGAATATTTTAAGATGGCGACATTATGTGAACTTGAGTAACAAATCAAATTGAGAAATGAGGATAGCAAGATGTTCCCAGATAGATTTGGTGCTTCAGAGGAAGGCAGCTAGATGTCTGTACATTCATATAAATAGTTTTTTCCAATATAAGAATCTCCAGTTAGGTCAAGGCTTGGATTTTATATTTGGGAAAACACAGTCTAAAAGAAATTGTGTACATATGTATGTTATAAACTACCTCAGATGTTCTCCATGTTTTCTAGTTTGGCTAAAACTAGGGCAAAGATATGGAACTAGAACACAGTTTCACACTGAGAGACCAGGGAGATTGGGCTTTTTTTAAGAAAAAAAAAAGTTTATTTATTTAGAGAGAGAGAAAGCTTGAGTGGCGAAAGCGCAGAGAGAGAGAGAGAGAGAGAATCCCATGCAGGCTCTGTGTTCATTGTGGAGCCTGATGCAGGGCAGGGTCTCACAAATGTGAGATCAAGACCTGAGCCAAAATCAAGAATTGGACACGTAACCTACTGAGCTACTCAGGTACCCCAGGGAGCGGGCTTTTTAAGAAATAACCATTGGTTCCATGAAAAAAAAATGCTCACGAGGTAATTCTAAGGACCTAATAGGTTAGGAAGCTCTCCTGTACTTCAAATATGAAGACTCCTGGACTCCAGGGGTTTCCTATCAAATACAAAGAGAGATTTATAAGCAGATGAAGCATGATGAAATTTGTCGGTGCTCTAAAGAGAGTAAGTCGTGGCTCTGGGGATAGTTTTACGGAGGGATATTTGTGTGTGAAGGATAGGAACCACTGGTGGGAGACAAAACGGGATAAAGGCATTGCTCAGAGGTAAAGTTCAAAGTCAGAAATACAGGGGTCAACTTGAAATCACTGTGGTTGGAATAGCCAATGCATGGCACAGACTGGTGTTGGAGAAGGGTGCAGGCAGACGTAACCATTCTGTGAGCGGTCCCGCAAGTCAGTGTAGTGATTTGGGGTTTGTTGAGTTGTCAGTAGAACATGGAAGACAGCTTTATCCAAGGAAGTGATGTCATCATCCTTGGTTCTGCCAGCCGCTCGGAGAATGGAGTGAAGCCTGTGGAGGCTGGTGACAGCCCCACATATTAGAAATGGCAGCATTTGTCCGACAGAGAAGTCAAAAGATTTAAACCAAGGTCATGAGCACCTATAGCGATTTCAGAGTTGGGAGGCTCTGCGGACTCACTTATGTCAAAGGAGACAGAGTAGGTTTGTGAAATTATTATTTATTTTTCTTAAAAAATGTAAACATTTGTTAGGCTAAGCCAACACTGAGCTTAGCTTCTATTGCAAGCATTGCCCGTTTTCAACAAGGAAATCTCTGATGTTTTTATTTCATGGAATGTGAATGTATTCTAATTCCCCTTTATCCAGGAGAAACTATCATAGAATTTTAAATTTAAGAGATTGCTGTGTTAGCAGCAGGCAGCAAAGATGTTGTCTGATTTGTTGACAGTAAAGCTGTATTCATAAGCCTGTCTTCTCAAACATCTGTGTGTTTAGTACCTCAAGAGCTGAGGAAGTTTAAAAATTGTCACACGTTGTTGCTTAGTCTTCTGCACGTATTTGAGAATGTACCTCTCAGCAAGATTTTATTGAAAAGCTATGTCTAAAGAATTGACTGCCAACTTTATTCAAAATTTAGCAATTAACCTTTTCTCTCTAATGTGGGAATGACGGTATCCACCTGTTAGGACTCTGTCATTTTGACACTCTTCATTTAAGGTAAACAGTTTCATTCCGTCTCTTGAAACTCATGCATTCCTGTCATATCATAAATGCCCAACAAACATTGCAGCTCTAATTTAAGCAGGTGGCTTAGGGTTGTGGATCACACCACGGAGTTTTGAACTAGTCAGCTTTGGGTTTGATTCTCAGCTCCACGTATCGCTAACTGTGTGACATTTGGAGAGGTCTTCTAGAAGCTCCATTGATCTATATCTAAATTGTGGAGAATAATACTTACCTTAGAAGTTTGTTGTAAGGATTAAATATGAAAATGTGTTTAAAGCAATTAGCGTAGTGTTTGTCACTGAGGAAATATTCAATATGTGAGGCCTAGTTCTCTCCTTAGTAATTGATGAATTAATTTATATAAATATTGCAATTATGGCTCACATGTCACATACACAAATGGGAAAGGCCCTCCTTTTCACAGAGAAATGTTGTTTATTTATATTTTCTCTTCTTTATCTTTTATTTAGGAGGTGATTATGATATCAAATTAACTGAAAGCAGTATTCTCACTATTGTCATTCTCCGCCATCACAGTAAAGTGATGTTCTTAAATTTATGTGTGAGTGATATGTATGTGAGGTATGGCCATGATGCCTGAAATATCACACTGGTCAGGATACAGTCTCATCACCACTGAAGAGTGTATTTGCCCTCAAGTGGACAGTTGCTCAAGGTCACTGTAATTTGGAGCACCTGTGTTCCCCTATCAATAAACTTTGCATAATGCCTTTGTAACATGGTACAAGAAGAGATAAAGGTGAGAATAGAGAAGATGCTCGATGTTACCTAAACACTGGAGTTGCTAGCATTTTATTAAAGCATTGGGGGTCTTTAAGGAATTGTGGAAGCTAATGGTGTCCACTGACACCTGTGTCTAAAAACTGAAGTCTGCTTATCTGGTTGCTGATTCACAGAAGAATTGCCCATGGCCACATGGCTAGGTTGCTAGGGTCAACAAAATAAGGACAAATGTGTAGAGGCATGGATTTGTGAAGTTGTCTGTTAATAAGGAAGGAGCGCATGGTCTCATAACATCCATCCATCCATCCTTCCATCCTTCCATCCTTCCATCCTTCCATCCATCCATCCATCCATCCTTCCATCCATCCTTCCATCCTTCCATCCTTCCATCCATCCTTCCATCCATCCTTCCATCCATCCATCCATCCATCCTTCCATCCGTCCATCCATCCATCCATCCATCCATCCATCCATCCATCTTTCCATCCATCCTTCCATCCAGCACATAAAAATCATTGACCTAATATATGTCACACAATATGATAGACACTGGGAGTATAGCTCTGGATGAAGAAGGCAAATTGCCTGTTGTCAAATAACCTACAGTCTTCATGCTTCCTTGAGGATGTGACTTTACTTAGTAAGGATGATAACCAGATCATTCCCTGGTTAAAATTGCTCTCCTTAGTGTCTATAACAAAACATATGTCAGACTAACCTTTATATGTATGATAGACTATTTAATACTAAGTTAACACAGCAAATGCAAGATCCAGATTCAAGAGAGAGAATTAAATTAGCTCGATTCTATTTAAATTACTCTTTGGGTTGGGGATGCAGAGGTGTATTTTAAGCATAAATCTGCCCATTTTCAACACTTATTATATTTGGATAATGAACTAGCATTCCAGAGGGAGAAAATTAATCAGAACTTAGTTTCATGTGCAACTCATGGAATCATAATAAAGTAATAATAAACTAATGAAGAAATAAGGCTCCATAGGATATTTGAAAGTTTTTAAATAAATATTAAAAACTTCAAAAGAGAGAATTTTAAGAAATAAGATTTAAAAGAACTCGTGGTGTTTCTGTCAGGGGATTTGATTCGTCATTTTTCACAGAAGACTTAACTTGCTTTACTATTTCCAGAGAGAATTCTTTCATTTTCAGTGAGAAAAGTAAAACACACACATACACACACACACACACACACACACACACACGCGCACACACACACACACACGAAATAAAACTCTGAGATGCTAATTGAGCACAAGGATAAAATAAGATACTTTTCCAAATAAAAGTATTAAAATGGATTGATGGCCTATTTTTAAATTATCATTTATGAATAGGACTTTAGTTAAGAAATGAAGTTTATTTTGTGAGATTGTTATACAAATATAAGTTTCAGAAACCAAGCTCATATTTTAAGATAGTGGCATATATGGGCATAATGAAATATATGACATATGCAATGGAGAACATGTGGGTTTTTTATGTGCATGATTTAAAGAATGCCACAACTCTGCCGAGGAAATAGAAATTGACTAATAGTTAATGGAGACTCTACTATTATTCTCTCTCTCACTATGTCAGAGAGAAACGCTTGACTGCATTTTGTGTTTATTCATTCCCTTGGATTTCTTTATATTTTCCCACATGTATCATCCAGATATGCAAAATATTATTTGGTTTGCCTGTTTTTGTATCTTATATGATTATGTTACACATTTTTTGCAACTTGCCTTTTTGTTAACCACCTGTTTTTCAGATTTATCCATGTTGATGTCAGCGCTTGTAATTTATACACTGTTTTCACTGATGCCTCCTAATTCATCATGTGAATATGCCATAATCCATTTATCCTTTCTCTTGAGGAGAACATTTGCAGATGTTGCAGGTTTTACTTCTAGAAACATATGGCTTGGGACACAATTATATGAACTTCTAGTGTAGGTGTGCAAGGGTTTCTCTTGGATGTGCACAGACGTCCTGTGCACCCATCCTGGGTGGCCTTGAGGATTTGAACATCTTCAGGCTCCTCTGTAACGCAGAAGAACTTTCAGAAGTAGCGGTACCAATTTCCATTCCCTTCAGCAAGGAATGATGCATTACTCCATTTACTCAGCAAAACTCGCTATTTCCCAAGTTTTTGTTGGCGCTGTTGTTGCAGCTCTGGTGGGTTTGCTTCTCCTTGACTTCTGCATTGAGAGAACTTTTTATACATTTATTAGATATTCACGTTTATTCTTCCATTTAAATCTTTTGCACATTGTTCTATTGGTGGTTTGCCTTTTTTTAGTTATTTTAATTCTCAATATACTTAGATCGTAATATTTTGTTGGTTGAATGCATTATAACCATGTGTCATAACTCTCAGATTGTATGTTTTTCCGTCTTTATGGTGTCCTCTGGTGAACACAAGTGCTTACTTATAGTGTTGCTAGGTTGATCACTGTGTTTTCTTTAGCTTCTATGCTTTTTGGAATCTTGTTTAAGGAATTTTACCCAGTAAAACAACATTAAAGCCATTTCCTGTTTTTTATTTTAATAACTGTAAAGTGATGCCTTTAATTCATTTGTAGTTGATTTTTTTTGACATGACAGAAGGTAGAAATTCAATTTTCTTTTTTTCCATGTAAATAATCAATTGTCTCAGTACCTGCTATTGAGTAGAATGCCATTTGTCCCAAAACCTACAGTTCCATCTTTCTCATGTGTCAAATTTTCATATATGTATAATCTAATTCTGGGAAATTGGGGGAGAATTATAGATTTATTATTTTGAGTCTTCCTGTCCATGAACTTGATGTCAGTCCATTTTATGTGCCATCTTTCAATGAAGTTTACGCGTTTCGTCTTAAAGGGCTCGCACTGTTTTTTTGTCTCATTCATTCTAAGGCTCTTTAGAGTTTTGTTGCACTTGGAAATGTTATCTTTTTTATAGGATGCATCTGCTAAGAGTTTCTTTTTTATATGGAAGTGCAGTTGATTTTTATATCCTGATCTAATACCAAGAAAACTCACTAAACTCTTTTCACTACTTCTGGAAATTGTTGGTAGATTCCTTGAGGGTTTTTATATGAGTAATCTGTGAAGATTACTTTATCATGTCTTCTTTTAAAATCTTTTAAGTTTCATTTTGTTTTGTTTTCTTTTTTGTGCTGGTGAGAAGAGACGGAGAGTGGGCAACTTTTTTTTTTTTTTATTTAATGGAATTCCTTTCATTTCTATCGCCAAGAACTGCTGCGGGGTTTCTTTTAATACCAACTCTACTGACATATAATCCATGTTTCATTCACTTCACTCATTTGAAGTGTCCGATTTAATGAATTTTAGTATATTGCAGCCATTGCCACAATCAACTTTAGAACGTTTGCATCACCCCCCAAAACTCCCCATCTCCATACATTTGCCTTTCCTGGACATTTCATACAAATGGAATCATGCAGTATGAAATCTTTGATGATTGGCGCTCTTGGTTAGCATCATATCGTCAGCATGATTTTAGTTAGCATCATATGGTTCACCCATTCTGTACATGTATCGGTATTCATTTTTTTTATTGTCCAATAATAGTTGTATGGCTGTAACATACTTTATTTATTAATTAATCTGTCACTGGACTTTTAGATTGCTTTCTATTTGGGGGATATTATAAATGGTGCTGTTATGAACATTCCTTAAATTTTTTTAATGTTTATTTACTGTTGAGAGAGAGAGAGAGAGAGAGAGACAGAGCACAAGTGTGGGAGTGGCAGAGAGAGAGGGAGACACAATATCTGAAGCAGGCTCCAGGCTCCAAGATGTCAGCACAGAACCCCGACATGGGGCTCAAACTCATGAACTGTGAAATCGTGATCTGAGCTGAAGTCAGATGCTTAATTGACTGAGCCACCCAGGCACCCCTTATGTAAAAGTTTTTATGTGCACACGTTTGTTTTTTATTTCTCTTGGTTTTTTAGCTACAAATGAAATTTCTGTGTCCTTCTATGTTTAATGTATTTTTTAATAGATTCATTTCATCTCTCTAAGGTCATTCCTTTTAGTTCCTAATTTGCTAAATGTTACATCGTAAAGAACTATTAAATTTTACTTGTTGGTTATCAGTAGTGCATTCCGTTTTGTTGCTGCATGTTATCCTTCTGTATGAATATGTCACCATCTGTGTATTCATTCACCTGTTGATGGGCATTTGGATTGTTTACAGATATTTTGCTATTTACAAATGAAGCTGCTGTGAACAAGTATACAAGTCTTTGTATGACATATACTTTCTTTTCATGCGGGTAAATATATGTGGAATGGCTAGGTCATATAGCATTGTGTATGTCTTACTTTTCAAGAGAATGCCAAACTATTTCCAAAGTAGTTGTGCTATCTCTAATCCTATCAACCTGAGAGTTCTATTAAACTATTTTTAATATGCTAATCTAAAGTATATAATCACTTCTCTAAGTTCAGTTTGTTCTTACTCAAATTTTTTGTGGAATATTGGATGATCTCCTCTAACTTTTAATTCCAAAGTCCGCTTTATGTCTTTAACATATTAAACAGACTTGTTTTTATTTTCTGAATCTGACAATGCCACCAACTTCATTCTTTGCGAATTTTATTCTGCTGCTTAATGTTTCCAAAGAATCTGGCTCACAGGGACTTATTTTTTCTTGTGTTTGAGACTTCTGATTGTGGGTTTATGTTCCTAGGAGCTCATGCGTGGGAATTATATAAAGGCTGAGTGTAACATGTGGTCTTCCAAGGAAGACCTTCCAAGGAAGGTGCGTCATTTTCTTCTGCCAAGTGTGGGAAGCCCTACTTACTTAAGGCCACCTCAAACTGAATTATTGCCCTGGGTTTACAGAGAGCATCATATGTAATAGAAACATGGCCTTAAACACATACGAGTAAGGATGCTTCTCTTCTGTCATGTTCACGATTCTCTTTTATGTTTAGATTGAGCTGAGAAAGCATGCATGCCGTATTTGTTTGGATCGCTCCATTCCAGCTTGTGGCTTTAAATGGCAGTTGTTGACATCATTTTATCAGCGAATGAGTAAAACATAACAAAATAAAACAAGGCAGGATGAGACGATGCTAAATCCTCAAACTAGTTATTATAAACATGACTTATGCAAGGAATAGAGGGCTGGATTTTATTTTTAAGTATTCAGTTAAAAGAAGTATCTTCTGCCCCAAACCCCATGGTCTCCTTTGTCTTGTTTACGTCATAGAATGTATGGAGAACACTTACCTTGAGTGGAAAGCACAGCTCACCCCCTTTCTCATTGACTCCTATTACATTTCCAATGAAGAAACATTTTTACAAGTCTGGAATGTTTGCAGACTTAATCTACAGGGAACACAAAAAGAGGACCCTGCCCATCTGAAGAGTTTTCAAAGTCAGACCTGAAGAGAACTCCGTGATTCTGACTGCAGGGACCATACAGTCTCATCGGTAAAAGCGGATTCCACCTACTTACAATACCTACTCGTAGCCACAGAGCACAGAGGAGGTTTCTGTGTTTTTATTGAGTCCTGCAGATGCCTGACAATTATATGTCTTGCTTATCCTGAATTTTTATGTGAAAACCCAGGGTTAAGAAGCGAGAGTACTAGAACTCAGAAATGAAGCCAAGGGAGAGCCCGTGCCCCACCCCAAATGTTTCACCTCTCTTTCCCGTTGCTGTTGGTCTTGTAGGACCCACATAAATCAGAGGTGGGATGACGCTTCATTATATTCCTGTATCTAAGATTTTGTGAGTAAAAATGGAAAGTATGTCTTTTGTAAGTTTACTGATAAATTGCCTGAGTTCAGACTTGTATAGCGACCTTTTCATTTCTTTTAAAGGCATAATTATAAAAACTTGACTGGATTATATGCCTTCTGAAGTTTATTATGAAATACGTAACCATTTCGCTACCTTCCCATTATTTAAATAAGCTGATGCATGCAACGGCATTTTTAAATGGCAAAGCACAATGTAAATAAATGAAAGGGATTTCATTTATTGTTAGGGATAGCAGTGAAACATTTCGCATTGTTAGTGGCTACCTATTACCAACTTACGTTAGCAGCTCTAGCAATCAAATCATTTATCTTAAAACTAAACAAAGTGAAGGCTCAGAATGAGAATGAGAATAGAATTCTTATTTGAGCATTTACTCAGAAAACAAGCAGAGAAATCTGGATTGTTAGTTAAAAGGACCCTTGAAATAATGAATAGGTAGAACATTCTTTACTGTTATCTATATTTACCTATCCCTCAATAGAAAGTTGTGTTCACCAGGCAGTGGGTCTCTGCAGCGTGATACAGGGCGAAGACTTAGAATTTGATACAATTCATTATTGATTGGATTTACTGATTCTGAGACATGAGAATGTCCTCTTGGGTTTCCTCTGAAGCAGCTTCTAACAGCTCATGCTCTTGGCTGACAGAACCACTGAACCTACAGCATACATTTTTTAAATTAAAAAAAATAATGTTTATTTGCATTTGAGAGAAAGAGAGAGACAGGCAGACAGAGTGTGAGCAGTGGAGGGGCAGATAGAGGGAGACACAGAATCTGAAGCAGGCTCCAGGCTCTGAGCTGCCAGCCCAGAGCCCGATGCGGGCTCGAACTCCCAAACCACCAGATCACGACCTGAGCTGATGTTGGAGGCTTAACTGACTGAGCCCCCCGGGCGCCCCTACAGCCTGCTCTCTTTTTATTTTTTTTTATTTTTTTTTTAACGTTTATTTATTTTTGAGACAGAGACAGAGCACGAACAGGGGAGGGTCAGAGACAGAGGGAGACACAGAATCCGAAACAGGCTCCAGGCTCTGAGCTGTCAGCACAGAGCCCGACGCGGGGCTCAAACTCACGGACCGTGAGATCGTGACCTGAATCGAAGTCAGAAGCTTAACCGACTGAGCCACCCAGGCGCCCCATGCTCTCATTTTAACAGAGAGCAACAATTGTTTTTTGTTGGGGAGGGCCAACAAAAGTTAGATATTATAGTGGCTTGCTGTCCTCCAAAGACCACAGAACATAAACAGATATATGGCATATCTATGGTCTTAAAATTACAGGGGCGGGTTGGAGGGATGCTTGGTAGAAAAGTCCAGAAAGACTTCTTAGGGAGTTGATACTGAACAAAATGGACAGATGTTGGCATATGAGGATCTGGAGATTCATCTCATGCAGAACTCAGCTGCGGGGGCAGGGGCTGATAAGCATTTTGGTTCATATACCCTAAGAAAGGTTTCACCATAGTCAAATAATAGAATCCATTGAGTGTAGGTGGCACCTGCAAACGTTCCCTCATCCAAGGTAAGAGGCATTTCCTGCCCCTTCTTTAGAGCTCTGTATAGAAAAGTATAAGCATATTTGCAATTCTCTAAAGGCTAGAAGCTTACTTACACTTCTTTCCTAACCCCTAAACTCTGGCCATTAAGTTTCGGTCACCAAGTTTAATATGGCAGATGTGTTCTATTTTGGTGGTGGCCACGGTTTGAGGAAATAAAAGAAACAGGAATGATACTTTCCCGATGAGGCGTGACAACCTTGGGAAAGAACTTTTACTTTGAATAACTTTTCTTTATGGTTGTTTACCATTGTTTCACAAATGAGTACCAGACTACTACAAGTAATAGTGAAGTGTGGCCCGGGAGTGTTTTATGTTAGTGGTTCTTGGGCCTGGCTGTGCTATTAGAATCATCTGGGCAGCTTTTTAAAATGCTGATGCCTGGGCCCCAACCTCAGGGAGTCTGATTTCATTCTTCTAGAAAGGCGCCCAGGGATCCATAGCTTTTGAGGTGCCCCAGCTGAATCGACGTGCAGCCAGCAACACGGGCCCGTGCGCTTGCTCTGAAGCAGCCTTCCCCGCTTCGTGGATAGCAGCTTCCTGTTTCACAGTCTAGCCCTCAGTTTTCCTGTGAAAGGGCTGGCCTCTGAGCCTGCAAGAGGCTGGTTTACAGCACTTGTCATTTTGAAATAATAATAATAACAACAACAACAGCAACAAGAACAACCACAATAAAAGCTGGTATCCATTCAACCCGTGGTGAGCACTGACTGTGACCTTACTTAATTCCCATACCAAACTACGAGGCGAGCATAAGCTATTATCATTGCCATTTGCACACAGGGATAAACCGGTAGGAAAGGATTACATTGGAATTTGAACATGGGCATCATGACTGCAGGTTTGGGTCATAGTGGTTTTTCTCCTCTTCTGAGATTCTTGATGACTTTTGCAAATAATGACAAGCATTCACAGGAGCAAGGGGTCTGGAAGATACAAGGGTGAAGGAAGGGGAACGGGTACAGCCCTACCGAGGACCTATACTCCACAACCTAATGGCAAGGTATGCATCCTAAAGAGCTATTCTAGCAACTTAGAAGTTCTCTGCAGAGGGACTTTGGTCTAGGGAGAAATTTCTTATAGCTAAAGTAAGCAGCACCGCTGCAGGCATGGAAAGCAGTTCATTGTAAACCGGGGCCGTGTCATATAGGGAGTAGATTTGTAGACGTATTAGGTCAAACATATGAAATTGCTAATGACCATCCACTTGACCTACAGCCATAGCAATTTCAGAGTTTGATCTACGAGAGACAGTGATCTTGGTAGAGAGACGAGCGAGTCACCGTGCCGCAAGAGTCGCTGCAGATGTTGACAGGTTAGGTCTGGCCATTGGCCTCATCCATGGCTTGCTAATTGCTTCAACATTACACGGAGGCAATTTTTGCAAGACTGAATGACTTTGCTTGTCCAGACCATGTGTCTACACTGCTGGTCCCGCAGACAGCAACAGCAGAGTGACTACGACATCGCTAAGCCACTTGTAAATGATAAGTTAAAAAGGGGGTTAAGACGAAGATGGAGACAATGCTTCCTTAGGGCTGAGCGCCCACAGCTTCCAGAAGTGTGGCAAGGACTTAGAGAACTGGGACGCGAGCTGGACGCGAGGCAGGGCCCTGGGCCTCAGCGGCGGGCGAACCCTCTCCCAAGGCAGCAGTCGGCAGGAAGGGGTGAGAACTCAACTGTGGAGACGCTCTACATTCAGCCAGAGCAACATCCAAGTCAAAGAACAATCCTCACGCGTCCACAATGTGGACGAATCGAGCATCTCATATCTGCCTTGATGCAGGGTTATGGGCATGGGCTGCCAGGGCCAGGGCACCTGGAGAGCAGGGATCCTGACATTTCCATCTTCAGGTCCCCCACAGCCTGAACATAGGACAGCAAGGGGTACCTGTGCACGTGTGAGTTGGATTAACCTGAAGTATACATCTGACCTGATGTATGCATCTAGGAAGCAACAGTTAATGTTAATGACAATAATTTTAATTAATCTTAATAATAACTTTGGGGTTTAAAAAACTGAGTGTAGGGGCGCCTGGGTGGCTCAGTCGGTGAAGCGTCTGACTTCGGCTCAGGTCATGATCTCACTGTTCATGAGTTCAAACCCCACATCGGGTTCTGTGCTGACAGATCGGAGCCTGGAGGCTGCTTCGGATTCTGTGTCTCCCTCTCTGTGTGCCCGGCCCCTGCTCACACTCTCTCTCTCACACACAAAAATAAACAAACATAAAACAAAATTGAGTGTAGATGCTACACATCATTTCTATAAAAATGTTCATGACTTTTGCTTTAGTTTATTTATTTTGAGAGAGAGAGAGAGAGAGAGAGAGAGAGAGAGAGAGAAAAGCATGAGTGCGGGAGGGGCAGACAGGGAGAAAGAGAATTCCAGGCAGGCTCCACGCTGTCAGCACAGGGAGCCCGAGGCAGGGTCTATCCCACAGACCATGAGGTCATGACCTGAGCCTAAATCAAGTCAGACTCTTAACCAGCTGAGCCACCCAGGGGCCCCTGTTTATGACTTTTTGATTCCATTCACGTGACATTATAGACAGCCAGCTGAAAATCATCTTGGTGTACTGGAAAACTATTGAGGATTATTTCTGAGAACTTTATCATTGAAGATACATAAACACCCTGTGAATTTTTTGGAGAGCACTATAGAACAGAGTGCACAGGCCCAAGTTTCCCAGCCAGTGTGATTAGGAAAGACTCTTCACAAAAAGTAACTAAGAAGACACCAAGAAATAGATTACTTCTATTTCTCTTCATTAAGTGTCTACATCTCAGGTAGAATGTCACAGAGTAAAGATAGAATATATAATGTTGTTCAGTTGCCGCGTTACTGGTCTTCTCAGCATCCAGAAAGTGTTAGGGAAATAGCAGAAACAGCACCATTAATGGCAACAATTAATCTTTGAAATTAAGACCAGGAAAAAAAATATTATAATGAATCTCTTTGCCCTGTTTATACAACATTCCTTACCTTGATATGCTAAGAATACTAATAAGGATAGTGGCCCTTGGTTAAATGAGCAGACTATTAGATTGATAGAAGTGTTGAAAGGAGTTTAAGTTGGATGAGCATTGCCTGTCGATGGCAGATTATTACACAATAGGCATAATTTGTATGCTTTGCCGAAAAGATCCATGCATTTTTCTTCCTTTCCCTTACATTAGATTAAAAACCTGACTTCTAAAGATTCTAACAAAATTGGAGACTAATTCTAATTCTTGGTGAATTCAAGGCTGTGGTGAGTCGGCAAATTCCAGGGATGGAATTAATGTCTGGACACACTGCTACTTTGCTACTTGGAAGAAACCAGAACAAGAATGAATAATCGGCTCCAAAATGGTGCTCACACAGGAAGAGTTTCTTTGGATTCAGTCCAAGTGGTAGATGGGCTCTTGAGTTGCTTCAGAATATTCTAGGAACATTATGGATGCATATAGAGAATCTTAAATTGGCAATTAATGAGCGCAAAAGTAGCACTTATGATTCCACACTCTATAATATTATTTCCAGGAGAATGTACTGAAGAAATAGTTATAAAAGCTAATGAATATGTATTTTGAACAGTTTTCTTTTTATTTTTATATAGGATATTAAGATATATTTTCCATGATCTTGTTTACTAAAGCTAATACCGTATTTTAAGTATATATCTCACCCTTGGTCTTGCTTTTGGGAAGAGCACCTCCTTCTGAATCCCACCCTATGACAGAATCTACATTCCCCCGACCTAAGTGTAAATATCTTTATCACTTGGTCGTTACTTTACTTTTCCATGTCAAAACAGAATAAAAAGGATAACTATTTTAAGGGTAAACTAATTTAAAGGGTAACTATTTAAAGGGTAAACTATTTTAACTATTTACTCTGTGTCTGTAGAATAGTAATGCCCAACTCAAAAGAATCATAGCTGAGACAGAATGGATTTTCAACAGAATGAATTGTACAATGTATATAAGTTCTCTTCAAGCCCATAATGTTTTTTGATTAAAATAAAATTGTTAGTGCCAATATTTGCTCTTAATTTTGTTTGGGTTATACCAAAAGGATAATTGTAGCATTATTTTTTAGATATTTATTACTTTCAGGACAGATTTTATTTTATAGTGCATAAGCATTATAAAAATGATGAACTAGTATTAAAGAAAGATACTTGGGTCATTCCTAAGTTGAGCTTTATAGCTGTTTACCAACCTTTCCTCATCACCTCAAACTAATTAATGCCTAAAACAAAGCCAGAAAACCATTGGAAATCCGTATCAATTAGAAGGGCCAATAATATATTCTAGCTTTATCCCAGTGGATTGCAAACTTGAGACTTCCCCGAATGATCTGGAGAGCTTATCAAAGACTGACTCCTGTGTCCACCTTTCCGGTTTCTGATTCACTGGGTCTGAGATCGATTGGGTCCAAGAATTTGTATTTCTGAGTTCCCAGGTGATGTAGATACTGTGCATCTGAGAACCACATTTTGAGAACCACTCCTTTAAATTATTAAATGTGTTTTGAAATAATAAGAGCTAATGTTTATTATAAGAGTGCTTCCTGTGGATCAAGGGTTCCTTCAGCATTTTACATATAGAATAGGCATTTAATTCTTACAGTCAGACCACGAAGATGGTTCTGGTCTTAGCCCCATTTTACATAAAGATGGGGAAATGGAAGGTCACAGAATGCAGGATGCTTTTCTAGGTCACCTAACCAGTAAGTAGCAGACCTGGAATTTGAACCCAGTAATGGAGGTCCAGGGCTCATGCTTGTACTACCAGGAGAAAAATGTCTTCTTTAGTCAACGCTTTTATATATTTTACTATTTGTGTAATTTTCCCACTCCACATTTTTCATATTTCACCAGCTCCATTTTACTGAGATGTATCAAACATGTAAATACCATTTTTATAATATTCTATGAGGGTACAGACACAGCAATGCCTTTAGTTTTCTTTCAATCTATAAATACTCAAGGGATGAACCAGAGGAAGAGCTGCCTCTCACAAGATTACACATGTAGAAAATTTTCATGTTATAATGGAGAACAAAGAATGCAGGACAAGAAATTTCACACTCAGCGTGGTGCCACCTATGGGGAAAAAATTTGTATAGGAAACAAACATATTTGAGAAGAAAACATATCATAATGCTGACATACACACAAGACAATGTTATACATTATTTGGAACACTTTGAAGCACATTTTAGACCATATTGCAAACCATTTCTTGGACAAGGCAGTATAGTTTAGTAAATCATTTTATATTAGAATTCCTTTTAGCATTTAAAATTAGTACAAATTAATGTTCCATAATAAGTAAACGTCATTTATTATTGTTGTTGTTTAAGAGTTTCTAAAATAGAAGACCAGAAAGAACAGGTTGTCACAGAAGTCTTTGAGGAAAAGCTAGTTTGTGAGTTTCTTAGAATATTTAGCTCACAACCAGGTCCCCATACTTCGATTCATTTTATTCTGAGAACAACCTTCTAAAGAGGGAGGTGTCACTCCAGATTTTAAGTGGATGTTGTTAGAACCCATAGCAGAGAACTGTCCTATCCTATGAGATATACTCTTCCCCAAATTTCTGTGGAGGTCCATAGTTCTACCCAAAAGAACTTGGGATTTTCAGTTTTTCCAAAGATGTTCAGTGCTCATTGAATTAATTAAGGAGGTTGAAATGGTTTGCAAACTAGAAACAATAGGAAAATGGAGGGAAAGGCTGTTTTGTATAACATTTAAGAAAAAAAGGTGGATGTTGATTTGGAGCAGGGTGCTAAAGGGAGAGGACCTTTTGGGTAAAATGATCCTGTAAAATTCAGGGCTGTCCTGAAGCCAGCATGCTGGGAATGTATTCATTCTTTCTAGCAGTGGGAATTCATGAAGTTATCTGTAATGGTGTGCAAACTTATCCCTCTCTCTACAGTCTAGATTACTAAATCATGGCTTCTCAAAGTGAGGTGCCATGTCCGTGAATATCACTCCCCACCACCACCACCAGAGCTTATTAGATTCATAGAATCTCAAATCTGGGGTAATTTGAATACACATCAGAGTTTAAGAGAAGCTGCCATTGATAACACTAATGTCTCCATGAAGCCAAATTAGCAGACCTGTCTTGGGTGAGGAGGTTGACGTTGGAAGGGGAGACCTTTGCCCGTAGAGGAAGTTCACGGCCACCAGGAAGAGGGGAGTTGTGTGGGATGTCAGTGCTTAGCTGGGGCTGTGCTACCTCCTTGCCTCCTGGCTCCCACTGGACCTCTGTGGTGGGGTCAAGACCAAAGAGTGGGCACTGTCTTAGGTCCCAGTGGCGTTTGCTCATGATTCCCAACGGATCTGCTGGGAAGACATGTTCTCCCTGGGGCAGCTATGGGCTACCAATTCCTACCCCAGGTGGAAGGAGTCAGTGAGGCCAAATTCCCATTGGGACCTATCCTGAGTATGATTGACTTTATCAGTCCACGCACTGATGACTCAGAATTCTGAGCACACCCTATCATGTGTTTCCTGTTAAAGATGCTTATCTATGTAGGCATCACAAGCCTTACATTTGATGCAAGAATATAAATTTAATATTTTTAGAGAAGATGGGTGACCTCTTATGCATGTAAATGTGAGCTCTTTTTGACTCCTCTTAGCCCCAAGTGTCTTTGTGAACTTGGATTTCCGCCTTTCCTCTTCTCGGCCCCCTGGGGCTGCCACTTCTTGTAAACACTAGTGTCTGGTGTTAAAGTTTCTACTAATTGCCTTATCATTTCATAAAGAGGCATTAATTGCTAGCATAATTTCCTCTTTTCCTCTGAATTGCATACTCCTTTTATGCAAAATGACTACTTCAAATGCTTTTCCATCCCCCTTCTTTTTTTTTCCTATCAGTGGAGAAAACAGCAAACCTTGGGTGCTTGTAGGAAAGCTTTTCCTTCAGCATTTGACTCTTTGTTCATAAATTTCTTTTGTGAAATGTTACTTGAAGTTTATTTCTTGAGCTAGATATCCATTTCTTCAAGCCCCTTCTGAATTGTTTTGTTATTTTGAGCCCATAGAAATTCTTTGAAATGATGGAATGAAATATTTTTCTATGCAATTTGTTTTCTTACTTCCCATTAATTTCTCTATTTTCATACTGTATTTTAATTGGTTCTCTTCTCTGTAGACTGCTCACCTGAACTCACACATGCACATACAACACGCATGTTGCTGATATGCCAGACATACCACTCACACACACACACACACACACACACCCACCCACACACACACACACACACCCCGCATCAGTAATCTCCATAGAATCTACAGATCAAGGTCTATGCCTATATATTTTCAGTAGCTGGCAAGGTGGATTCTCTACTGTAGGTGCTCAATAGCTTAATAAAAGTTTGGTTTATCATTGAAAGGTCTTTAAATCCTTTTGATTAAAAGAGTAATTTAAATTTTGAAATTGAAATTGTCTTGTCGAATGCTATCTCGAAACCAGTTGGAGATTCAAAATCTTATTTTTCTAATAAATGCTAATCTTCCAGGTCAGGTCCCCTGGGAAGCCTACTCCAATATGAAGGGTAACATGCAGGAGGCATGCTAAGGGTGCTGTTGGGGTCAACACTGCAAAAGGAAAGGGAAGGGGAGGGAAAAGGGGGGGAGGGGACTGGGCAGAGGGAGAAGTTGGCTGTGGTACAGGCACAACAAAGGCCCTGGTTGACTTAGGGAGGGGTTGTAGGGCTTACCTGGTTCAGGGGGTTGAACCCTAGATCTCCCATGGTCAGCCAGTCAGGAGATGCAAGCTGGTCCAGAAAGGGAGCTGAACTTGTCAGCAGAGCCTCCCCACTGGGGGGCTGACAGCTGAGGGCTGTCTGGCAGCTGCATTCCCAGCACTTGGGAGGGATAGAATAGGTCCTTCCTTAGAGGATCACAGTGCCCACTACAGTTAGTTATGGTTTATAGTAATGTTACTGGACTTTATTTAGCAGACAAGCCAAATCAGTGATCAAAATCACCGTTAAGCAATATTAATTGTAATCTTTGGTGAAAGCAACAGAATATAAATTTCCACATGCAGTATATCAACTGTGTAAAATACTCATAGGAAAGAAGACTGGAAAAGCTCGTTTCAAAATGATGAGTGTTGGGGTGCCTGGCTGGCTCAATCGATAGAGCATGGGAATCTTGTTCTCGGGGTCTTGAGTTGGAGCCCCACGTTGGGTGTTAAGATTACTTCAAAAAAATTGTTAAACAAAATGATGAGTGGTGTCTTTGGGTGGTTTTTATTTTATTCTTTATTCTTTCCTGAGTTATCCGATTTTAAGAATTAATATTCGCTATTTTATGCCTAAAAAATCCACCGTGGCAGTTCACCCTGGGGGGTGCAGTCCGCTATCATTCTCCACTTCCTCATCCCTACCTACATAGATTTGATTCATTGATTTAGTCCCCTCTTGTTGCCTTTGTTCATCCACTTGATGTTTTGCCATGGCCCTCTTCCCATTTTCTGTGGCCGGCCTTGCTATTTTGAAGACAATTGCACCATCCACTCTAGCCTGACCCCACTGGATTGGACCCGTTTTGTAAATGCAGACTGTGCAGTTCCAACAAAGTATCAACATTTTCCCTCACTTCTCCAGCCACTGGAGTAATAAGCCAGGAATGATAGCTCTGGCTACAGGATGTTATTTCCATTGCTTGCAGGAGAGAAAACCTTGTGTTACATTTTCTGTAGATGAATCTCTTTTAAAGATACTTCGTGTAAGCAGGGTGCTGTATGTGTGTGTTTGCAAGTTAACTTTATTTTTCACCCCAGGTTTGGGTAATCGGTGGTTGAGAACCCCAGTCAGAAGTGCCTAATCTTGGAATGGTCACTGGGCCCTTCAAAAATGGGTACCAAGACCCTCACTAGTGGATTTTGCCATTGGAAAAAAGGGTGCTAGAGTCATGGAGTCATGGTTAAGATGTGCAATGTCAAGATATACCTATCACCCCTTTGTGACCGGAGCGTCAGATTCTGGAAAATCTTTCACTAGAGAGCTTTGAGTACAGTGCTCAGGGCTTGAGATCTGACGTGTTGTGGGCCCCACGGCTCCCCAGCTCCTGAAGATTCGGTCTCTTGGGCACACTTGAAGAATGACCTTCCCTGCCACAGAATGCTGCTGTGTCTGTCTTGCAGTGAACTTCTCTCTCCTGGAAAGTGCTGGCCCTGGGCCTGAAAGCAAAGAAGGGGAGTCCCACAAGCCACAAACACAGGCTGTGTAACTTTTGTGTCTGCTGGGTAATTTGGATATGAGGCCAAATTGGGTCTAAAACTGGATGATTTTAAACCACGTGATGTTTGTAGGGACAAGATTATTTATGTCCCACGTTTATTTTTGAGAGAGAGCGAGAGAGAGTGTGAGCACACACACACACCAGTGGAGAGGGGCAGAGAGAGGGGGACAGAGGATCTAACTTGGGACTTGGGCTCCGCGCTGACAGTATAGACCCAGATGCGTGGCTCAAACTCACTAACCGTGAGATCATGATTTGGGCTGAAGTCCGACTGAGGCACCCAGGCACCACTCTCCCACTCATTTTTTTTTAACGTTTATTTATTTTTGAGATAGGGGGAGACAGCATGAACTGGGGAGGGTCAGAGAGAGAGGGAGACACAGAATCTGAAACAGGCTCCAGGCTCTGAGCTGTCAGCACAGAGCCCGACGCGGGGCTCAAACTCACGGACCGTGAGATCATGACCTGAGCCGAAGTCAGATGCTCAACCGACTGAGCCACCCAGGCACCCGTCTCCCACTCGTTTCTAAAGATAGGAGGATATTGGTATTTATCAAAATAATCTTTCAGCCTTTAAATTGGTATAGTCAGTGTATAGACATTATGAGCCATTCTGGAATTCTCATCTCACACTTCCTTCCAAGCAAGAATTGTACCCACTATTTTCATAAAGAAAACTTTGTGGTGGACACTTAGAAAGTTAAAACCCAAAGAACTGTTGTGTTCTAGGAGAATCTAGGATGCCCATTTAATAGAAACATCTTGGTATCTGAAACTAAGCTAACTACAGGGTGCAGTGTAGCTTAAAGTACAGCTTAAAAAAGGAAAATTACGGCATATAGTATGTAATTTTCAAGATAAATTACTATTTCTAAATAATATAGGAATGAAGGAGTTATCAGAACAAAAGGATTTTGATAATTATGTTCTAGATACCTAAGTGCATATTGTTGAGTAATTTGAAAGACAATAAACCAAAGCAAGATCTTTCAAATCCATGATTTTAGATTGTTTGAAAATACCATTAATCTCTTTACAACCTTTTTTTATGAAAATATTTCTAAATCTATTTGAAATTTTGCTCTGAATAAAGCTTAAGCTATCTGCATAATCTTGGGTTAACTCACAAGTCCCCATTCATATTCATGTTCTTGCTAAAGATCTAGCAAATCCATTGCTTGCTTAGTATTTAGGAGACTACAAAACCAGCTTCCAAACTAAGCTTTATTTGATTATTCTCCCATGAGGATATTGCTTTTTATTGAATCATTTTTTTCTCCATAAGTTTCTCTTGAGCACCAAGGCAGAGTTAAAAATAGATCCGAGTTGGCTGGAATTATGTAGAACTGTAGTGTATATTTCTTATTTATGAACTATAGAAGAATTTCCCTTCTTTTTGGTCTCCCTTTTTGAATATCTACAAATAAAATGTACTTCACTGAAAGAAGACTTTGGTGTTACGGAGCATTTGATTTTTTTTTAACAGAAATTAGATAGTTTACTAGCATTCTCAAGCATTACAATGTCTCCTATTAAAAAATCTGCTTTCACACACCTGATAGAACATTCACGCGAAGCATCGTTCCCTCATTTGGTGTTTTGGGCCTAATGAACAGTCCCGTTTTCACTTGGGAAGGCCCAAGAATGAAAATGAATGGAAACAAGTCAAGCTTTGATTTCCATGTCCTTCAGGATGGGGCGAAGCAGCCCTTACTTCTCCAAATCTCACAGCCAGTGACTGCATTTGTGGCCAGGCATCCTTGTTGTCTAGATTGCCATGTGCTGCAAACACCCATCTGCCCAGATTAGCACAGTGCAAACCTGGCGTTTCTCTCCTCAAATATTTTCATCACCTCCATGATGTCAACACAGGCCTGCTGCCTCCTGTCCGAAGACCAAAGACCCAGTTGTGTCCCCTGAAGCCAAAGACAACAGCTTTGTTTGGCCCTAGCAGCCGCTGAGGCCACCTCACTGCTGGTGATGAGAAGCTTCCTAATGTCCCCACCAATCTCAGGGCAGATCAAGATTAGTTCAAAGAAATGCCTGCCACACCTGAGTTCATCCTATTCAGCAGGTGTGTCCATGCTTATTTCCTGTGTGGCCCACATTCCAGGCGGAAATGGCCCTCTTGCCTAATGTAGGCTCAGGATGGGGTGACAGGGTTTGGCATCAGTGTGTAGCTGGACATTTGGGACAGACTCCTCTGGGGACCCTGGCCCTTGTCACAAGTCCCTATCACCCGCCCTAGATCCTTCACCTCCTTTTTGGTGATTTTTGAGGGACCGTGATTCCCACTATAGTCTGGCTGTCCCTCTTCCTCCAATTACTTTGACTTTCTAAAATCTCCAAGCATGGGGGGATAACTCCTGAATGTATTTAATAAGAAACTTCATTTTTTTAAGTCAACTACTGTGAATAACAGCTCTTCATATCATTGGTTGCTGTGTTTCACTTGATAAACCCAAAGTGAGTATATAGATGAAAAGCTGGCAAATCAGTCTTCAAGAGCGTGGCTTTGAGGTGCTGAGAATAATCTGCGTGTTCCAGAAAGCCTCTGTGCATACAGCCCAAGGCAGGCTTGGCTTAATTTTACCACGATGTCTCCTTGATGGATGACGTTGTCATTTGACACCTAGTACATTTGCAGGAGTAACAATACATCCATTCTTTCTGAACCCTGGACAAGACGCCTCAGCTTAGAGACCAATTGTGAAAATGATATTGATTGATAAGTCCCCTGGGAGCTATTACATGTGATTCTCTTTGCTCTCTGTATGTATTCCCATACGGAATGTTTTTTTTTTTTAACTGATTCTGTTAATATTATTGTATTATCATGGTATTATTCTAGTTTATTTACTTTTCTAGAGAAATCTGTTTACCTCTACTTAGAAAAATGCATCTTGGTATCCAAGTCATAAACTGTTGCCATTATGACACCCTGGGGTACCTGTGAGGAGGACATTCATTATGCAAATGTTTATTGTGCATTTCTGTGTCCGCTGTTCTCCAAGTGCCAAGGGAAATATAAAGCATGAGGTCACCCTCTCTCCTTTAAGAGAATACGGTAACATTTAGAAGACAAATTTATATGAGATGTTAAATACAGTGACATTGTAGTTAGAAGAGTATCATCCAGTGACAGAGTTCTTGGTGAGAAACTATAACGAATGGAACAAATAAAAATGTCCCGCAGCTGCCTACTGAAGTGTTGTAGGAAGAGATGTTGGGGGAAAGGCCATTAACTCCATCGGTGCTGCTTTTGATCTTAAGTGAAACATGCAAGAAATAAGAAAGGTGATCTTTAGAACCCAGAGGTTTAGGGGATTAGCTGAAGTAAGGCAAGTTCAGAGAGACTTGGAGGTGGGTGGGAGGGAGGGCGAGAGCCAAGGGCATACTTGCAGGTGTCCTTGTCAAGGTCTCGTCAAGGCTGGGCAGGCGAGCCAGTGTAATTGTGGTCAGCCACACTGTGCCTCGTGCAAGTCTCTGTTCATTCCTACAGCCCGCACTGATGGCGGACGTGGTGGGTCTGTGTGAGTCCTACAGGTTCATAGCTAAGAACGTGGCCTCTGGCCCCTGACTGTCTGAGCTCTAGACCACGCTCTGCCATTCACAGGATCAGTGGTTTGGAGCCTAAGTTCCACTTCTTGGCACCTTGGTTTTCTGCTTTCTTTTATTTTGGTAAAATAGACATAACATAGGGGAGCCTAAGTGGCTCAGTCAGTTGAGCATCCAACTTCGGCTCAGGTCCTGATGTTGCAGCTGGTGAGTTCGAGCCCTGCCTCGTGCTTACTGCTATCAGTGTGAAGCCCGTTTCAGATCCCCTGTCCCCCTCTCTCTCAGCACCTCCCCACTGGTGCTCTCTCTCCAAAATAAATAAACATTAAATATATATAAAACTTAAAATTTGCCATCTTAATCATGCTTAAGCGTACAATTCAGTTTCAGTAAGTATATTCACACTGTTGTGCAGCCATCACCACTGTCTATTTCTAGAACATCTTCATCTTCTAAAACTGCAGCTCTGTGCCCATTAAATAATAACTCCCCATGTCCTTCACCCCCAGCCCCAGGTATTCTCTATCCTACCTTCTATCTCTATGAATTGGACTCCTCTGGGTACCTCAGGTAAATGGAATCATACAATATTTGTCCTTCCGTGTCTGACTTATTTCACCTTGCACAATGTCTTCAAGATTCATCCATGGACCACATTTGTTTACCCATCCACCTGTTGGTGGATGTTTGGGTTGTTTCTACCTTATTAGAATAACCCTTATTGGGTTGTTTCCACCATTATTGTGAATAATGTTACTGTGAACATGGAGGTACAAGTAAGAGTCCTTGGTGGTGTTGTTGTTGTTGTTGTTGTTGTTGTTGTTGTTGTTGTTGTTTTGGTGTACCTGGAATGGAAATTTCTGGTTCAAATGGTACTTCTGTGTTTAACTTTGTACCTTCATTTTCTTATGTATGAAACAGGGACAGTGATGGTTCCTGATGAGCAGGGCTGTTTTAAAGATTGAAGGCTAGTGTATTTGAAATCTTCAGACCTGTTTCAGAGCGTATGGAATATGAAGAGTTATGGATAAGCGCTGGCTGCTTGATTTTACCTGAAGGCACAGCCCTGTGCAGGCTGCATGGTGGCATGAGGGGGTGCGGTCTGAACACCGGCACGTCTCCCAACAAGGCCAATGCAGCCGTGAGTAGCGTTGGACACATCTTCGGATTCACATGAAGCTCATGACAGTACTGTTCTCCCTCTAGCTTTTGAGGTTTCTGGTACCTCACGGGTAGGCGATAGAATTCTGGGTCTCCTTTTCTACAAAGCCCGGGATCTTAAGTCAGAATTTTTGAGTTGCGCCTCCTCCTGAATTCTTTGGGAAAATCAAATACGAGCATATGTTTTTAATTTGAAAATGTTATTCGTAGTGCATAAAGACAGTGTGTCCTTTTGTGCAGTCTGTAAACTTAGCTCTGAAATATCACATGTGTTGCCAGGGGCCACCTCGTGAAGTTGGGTCTCCAGAGAGGCACTTTCTAGTCGATAACTCAGCAATTACTGAGAACTGATAATCCAGTAACCAGTTCGTACTGGTAATTGTGCTCTAAGTGCTCCAAGTTGGGCTGCGTTGAAAAATCTCCTTTGATACAAAATTCTATCTTGGATGTGTGACTGTAACTAAAAAGCACTGAAGCCCTCACTAACGTTATCTCTCATGAGGAGGGTAGGACCATAGATATGTTCCTTGGTTTCACAGGGAAAAGGTCATTTTATAATAAACATAAAAACCACTTTCAGGGGCTCCTGGGTGGCTCAGTTGGTTTAGCATCCAACTTCGGCTCAAGTCATGATCTCGTGGTTGGCGGGTTCAAACCCCGTGTCGGGCCTGGAGCCTGCTTCGGATTCTGTGTCCTCCCCTACCCCCCGCCCCTGCTTCTCCCCTGCTCACGCTCTGTCTCCCTCTGTCTCTCAATAATAAATAAATGTTAAAAAATGTAAAAAAAAAAACACACACTTTCAGGGGGGCCCAGGTGTCTCAGTCAGTTAAGCCAACTTCAGCTCAGGTCATGACCTCAAGGGGTTAGTGAGTTCGAGCCCTGCATCAGGCTCTGTGCTGACAGCTCAGAGCCTGGAGCCTGCTTCAGATTCTGTGTCTCCTCTCTCTCTGCCATTCCCCTGCTCGTACTCTTTCTCTCAAAAACTAAATAAACATTAAAAAAAAAACCACTTTCAACTTCTTTAGACACCCTGCTTTCCTAACTTAGGTAACCTTAAATATTCTGTTTAAATTCCGTGTCAAATAATATCATTCAAAGAATTCTGAGAATTGTGAGCCATGGATCAATGAACACAGCATAGAAAGGATTCAGGTGAAAGGACACCACTGTAGTCTTGTTTGTTTGCTTCCTTCACAGGATGGGAAACAGAGATAGGTTTGCAAAGTGAATTCATTCTACATTTACAATTTGCTGTACGATACGAGTGCTGGTGAGTATCGCCAGCATAAAACATCTATACGACATTTATTATGTTATGGGCGGTACTTTTGTCGAAGCGTGTGGGTTACTTTATTGAGGAAACAAAAGGTGGCCTTTTTAGGGAGAGAAATTTGTTGAGAAAGCTGCCCCCCCGCCATGGTCGTCTCTAGTACCCATCTGTGAATTGCCTCAAATCCTCTGGAGAGGGCTTTGTCGGGGAAAGACCTTTGTGCACAGGGTTCTCCGTGCATGCCAGGTCACCGTTCGCTCCCTCCCGTGAAAACAGCCAGAACTGGAGTCTCCTTTCAGCTGGTCCTTCTAGACCCAGAACAACAATAAAAATCCTGTGTTTGCTGATGCTTGAAATTCTGTGAGCCAAAGAACAAAAGCTTTTCATTCCACAACTTGCAACCAGAATACATTTGGTTTAATGCTTTAGTGTGATTATGTCGAACTCAGAGGGGTCATAAGTCAAGAAAACCATTCAAATGAGCGGGTTTTGTTAGGAGGTCAGAGGGCAGGCGTTGTGACCAAGTGCCTGAAATGGAGGGGGGTCAGGCAGAGGGAGCGTGAGAAGATGGAGACCAGGAGTGGGGTACGGGAGGGGTGGGGGTTTGGGGCAGGGGAAGGGTTAGAGATTCCAGCGGGGGCTTTCCAGCTTCCCCTGTCTGCAATCCTACCTTTATCTGAGGTATTTACGAAAGAAGCTGGCCCTTCAGGGATTTAAAATTTCTGCCCGTCATGATTTATGAGGATCACTTTTTAAACATGGTTGAACTTGTAGAACCAGGGGATTAATTCGCTGAAGAATCACTGTGACAATAACATAGATAAAGCACCAGGACCCAGGGCCAGAGGTGCGGGTGGAGGCCTGGCCTGCGCTTACATGGTGCCAGGTGAAAAGCAGGCAAGGAGAGGTCAGTGCGTGCTGGCCTTGTCCGAGGAGGGTGGATCTGGAGCCCAGGTCAGTAGGCTATCTGTGAAACAAGGGTGGACAGAGTTGGGAAATGTGAAGAGGAAGCATTCCAGCCAGATACTTCAGAGACATGGAGGGGGAGAGACACTGGCAGGTAGACAGGAGAAAGAAAGGGAGAAAGGACAGACAGACACACACACACACACACACACACACACACACACACACAGAAGTCGCAGATGCAGGACACCTTCCCTGCACTGGATCTTTTCAGATACCAGTGAAGGGACCAGTCCATTATCTCATTGTATCCACTTGGTGATGACCTGGGATTGTCACGGGTTCCTCTCTCAAGAGATGTGGACTCCAGCCTGTGGTCCTCTGCACCTGAACCTCTAACCCTGTGGGTACCTGAGCAATACCACTTGGTATAAAGTGCTAAAACATAAATAGAGGATCGAAGTGTCCTGTTCTGGGTGCTGACACTCGGGACCATTGATTGTTGAGGGATCGGTGGTTCTGGAATTGCACCTCCATTACTTATCCTCTGTACCTTTATGTCTCCTGGGAAGTTATTCTTCCAAGGCATAGAAACCATAAATAAGCACCTTAAAAATTAATCTTATGTGATTTGAAAATAACACTTCAGCTACTGTGGAATGATTTGCTTTAGGGCTGACACACGTCTTGGAGAAAACGTAGCTGTTATCCTTCATAATTGCATTATGTATTTAGTTTTGAACAGAGCCACTATTTGTGGATTCGGTGGGAAATTAGTATCAGCTGTGGATTTTTTTAATCTCAATATTCAGTAGCAAGTAACGTGGGGAAGCAAGGTCAACGCATACCATCATGCCACATAGAGCCACTGTCACTCTTCAATATCAGAAGGATTGGACAGTATGAATTGAAAATGTCCTCGGGGCGCCTGGGTGGCTTGGTCGGTTAAGCATCCGACTTTGGCTCAGGTCATGATCTCACGGTCCGTGAGTTCGAGCCCCGCGTCGGGCTCTGTGCTGACAGCTCAGAGCCTGGAGCCTGTTTCAGATTCTGTGTCTCCCTCTCTCTCTGCCCCTCCCCTGTTCATGCTCTGTCTCTCTCTGTCTCAAAAATAAATAAACGTTAAAAAAATTTAAAAAAAAAAGAAAATGTCCTCATTTTCCCACAGAACGTTGATTTTTAAAAGTATTAAAAATGTGTGTGTGTTTCTCTACAAAACTATACGTGTGTAAGTAGTTTATAGAGACAGCATTTATCGTATTGAATTTTTCTGATGTCCAGAAATTTCCATCTGCACCTTTATCATCAGAATGCTGCCTGTGTCTGTGGACTAACAGGATTTAATTAGTCCTGAAGAATGCAATGTGATATCCTGCTCTGGCCCCGTCTGCCATCTTGTCATGAGTAGGTGATGATGAGAATGAGTGGGAAATACTGGTTTATGGTGTCTTTGGACATTAGAGTCTCATTCACATGGAGAAGGAACTGGCTGGCTGCAGCAAATCCTCATTGTGAGTGCTGATTTGATATTATCTCCCCGCAGATAGAGTCTGGGTAGAATGGTGAATTCTAAGATGGAAAATACAGTCGACTGTAGTCTGTGACAGTGCTTCCAGAGGGGTGACACTAACAAAACACCAGATTGTAATGATGGGATTATTATTGGCAACTTGGAGTTTTACAACTGGAAGGTAACCCTACAGGTCTCAGAAGAAAACAAATAAATTCCTGTATATATGAGGTTTGTCCAAAATCATGAAGTCAAGACTGTGCAGCTGGATTCTAGGACTCCCAGGGCCCCTTTCCCGCAAACCACATAGTTCGGAGATTGAGGAATAAACTATAGCTTCATCAATCTGTCATGCAAATTTTACTTTCTCTCCTCCAACACACACAGAATCAAAAACCTGTTTGAGTGACAATATTAAAGAGATTACTCTTTCTGTAACATTTACCCATCTATTTAATGTTTAATTTTTTTTTTTCATTTTCACACTCTTGTTGCCGGAATTACTAGCCATCCGTCACTCAGCGTGCCTGCTTGATTTGAGATGGAGGGCTTCTTCGCTGTGCTTTAACGTTGCCGGATGAAGCTCATCTCAAACACCTGGACGGACTACGGGTTACAGCAGCGTTCTTTGTAAATGTAATCAGTTATCAGTAAAGGGCAAGAAAGGACACCTTATAAATTATTCTTATTGGGGGTGTGTCCAGTGTCACTTGTCGTTGTAATGGAATATGTAGCTTTCTGCATCATTTCCTAATGGATGTTTTACATCGAGATCCATTGTGTTTGCTGCCCTTGACACTATGCCCAGCCTCAGAAGGGCTGCAACATGACCGTCTCCACAGTGGAACTGCACAAGAGGATAAAATCATGACTAACGCTCTTTATACATTTACTAGATACCTAATTTCTGCCGTATACTGTCTTAGGACTAGAAGACTAATAATGTGTGGCAGACTATTTTGAAGAATGCTAAGGAAGTTCACAGTAATGTTGATTAAGTATGTGTTGAACGGTAATGGTAGTGGGTTTGATGATGACAGACATGTATTGAATATTTACTATGATTTAAGCATTGTGCTAATTATCTTACCTGGGTTATAGAGCAACCCTTATTCCTCTGTAAGAATGACAAGGAAGAAACAGAGGCTTAGACAGATTAAATAAATTGCTCAAGAATAATCAAGGAAGGCTCACTTAGAAGAGTCCTCTGATATGCACCTTGATGTTAAGATAGAATTTATTTGACATTGCAGTTGCTGGGGGGAGGAAGTAAAATTAAAAGGTAACTAACACTAGAAAATGCATGGCCGGGGCACCTGGGTGGCTCAGTCGGTTAAGCGTCCGACTTCGGCTCAGGTCACGATCTCACTGTCTTGAGTTCAAGCCCCGCGTCGGGCTCTGTGCTGACTGCTCAGAGCCTGGAGCCTGTTTCAGATTCTGTGTCTCCCTCTCTCTCTGACCCTCCCCCGTTCATGCTCTGTCTCTCTCTGTCTCAAAAATAAATAAACGTTAAAAAAAAATTTTTTAAATAAAAAAATAAAATGCATGGCCATATTAGGTTTGAAAAAAGCCTTTGGCTGTGTCATTTTTCTGGTATGCCCAATTTTCCTTTGGTATAAATATTTATTGTATTTCAAAGTGGTAATAAGTACATCATCTGCTTGCACGTCCAAAGGAGAATACCTCTACTTCTCCCTAAATTGAAATAGAACATACAGAAAATAGGAAAATGCTGAAAATTACATTAAGCAAACTATAAACCAAGTAGCACAAAGCTATAGTTCCTTTTCATTTATTTCTTCGGGTTTATAGAATCACAGAGTTCCATGGTGAAACATACATCATTGTCATCATTAGCATTTCTCCTAAACAGAAATCCTGACTATATTCAGTCTATTTATCGCAAACTGGTAGGTGCTGAGCTCTGGTATATGGTAGATGAAATAACACAGCTTCCCTACAAAGCTGCTGAGATCAGGGCTGCCCATCTGACTAGGGAAAGCAGGGGGCACCATGGTTGATGAGTTGGCATTGGATGAAGCCAGTCAAAAGTAGAGGGGCCACAATTTCAGGTCAGGCTAGATGGCATCAGTCAGAACCCAAAGGAAACTACATAAGGCCTTGGAGAGACTTCTGGGTGACAAGTTGCTGTGACTGAAATCAAGGCCCAATGCTATGCCGTAGGCTGCTCAGAAACACCTGTAAAAGGGATCCTGCTACTATACCCTTGCTTGCGGCCTAGTGAACACTTCACTCTGCCTCTGTGAATTTTGGCATCCCTGCTTCATGAGTGGTTCAGTCCAGCATGATTTAGTTCTCCTGTGGAGGATTTATACTCATAGCAAACATCACAGAGTAACCTGGTTCTTCTGTTTAATTTAGGTTAATCCTGGGATCCAGTAGGGGCAGGGCCATGGTAATACGAGGGAGTCAACAATGCTGATGCAGATGGGCCTACCTAGTAGAATGCAGTGAAATGCTAAGTGTAGAGAGCGACCCAAGCTTTGTCAGAAAAGGGAGCCCTGAAGTAGAGGTAGTCCAAGGTCAGTCCTTCCCCTGTCAGGTCACAGTTTTCCTAGGAAGAGGGGATTAAAGTTTATGCCTGAACTACACTCTCTTCCTTCCTTTTTTCCTCCCTGCCTTCCATTCATCCTTTCATCCACCCATCCATCCATCCAGAAAACACTTATTCGATACTTTCTTTGTGACTCATGGTGCTTATGTACTGGTGTGGGGAGACGATAAGCCAGTAAACAAGGAAATAAAATCCAGATAACTTCAAACAGTGTCTTGTGTCTACCCCTGAAAGTGAGGATGCAGAGGCCCAGGGCCAATGGTCAAGGACTGTAGCCCTCTATTACTTAGCAGTTGAGCAGAAGGAAGGAGCCCACAAAAGAGAATGAAAAGTAAACCATAAGAGCCTTTAAGTCACAACTGCCAAGAAGAAAGGATTCCAAGAAGGAAGCTGTCCGGCGTGTTCAATACTGCTTTGAAGATGTGTAAGATAAATCAAGACTAGTAACTGTTGGATATGCTAACGTGGAAGTCATTAGTGACCTGGGCAAGACCAATGTCAGTGAAATGGGGAGCTTGAAAGTCCAAGAATGGTACTCAAAGTAGTGGAGCCCTTTTGAAAAGTTTTGCTGTAAAAAGGAGCAGTAAATGGTTGCTGTTAAGAATGGACTAATCGTGTGTGGTCTATAAAATTATGCTGAGCTGAATTCTGGCTCCACTGTTTGCCAGCTATATTGTAATGGGCTGGTGCCTAGCCCTACCAAGCCTCAGTTACTTCATCCATACAGTGATTTTATTTTTTAAATGCTTATTTATTTTGAGAGAGAGAGAGAGAGAGAGAGAGAGAGAGAGAGAGTGTGTGTTGGGGGGCAACAGGGAGAGAAGGAGAAAGAATCCCAAGCAGGATCCACACTGTCAGTGTGGAGCCCCATATGGAGCTTGATCTCTTGACTGAAAGATCATGTCCTGAGCCAGTATCAAGAGTCGGATGCTCAGCCATTTGAAGCACCCATGTGTCCCCATACAATGATTTTTATAGGGCCTATTAAGGAAGGATGCATAGGGCTAAATGTTTTCTCTCTCTATCTCTCTTTTTTTTTTTAAATTACCCTTGTATGTGTGTTTGGAGGTAGAGAAAGGGCCCAGAAAAAAAAAAAAGAAAGAAAGAAAACAAAGCAAGAAGCAAAACCATAGACAATTTGGGGGTGAAATTATATTATCTTAAAATTATTTAAGTAACACATAATTAGTGTTACCCTGTCATAGAGAGAAGACTTTAGACATCTTGAGAATTACCTTAACTTGATTTTATATGCAAGTATTTTCATTCAGTAAGGATGATGTAAAGGCGTGACTTGTTTATATTCTTCTTAGATTTGTTAGTTACATATATATCTTAGTTAAAGTAGATGTAAAATTGCCGAAGATCAAATTAAGCCAGTGATTTAAGGGATAAGAGAATAATTACATGATTTAAGCATATTTTGTGTTGGGTACTTAGCAGTGTTCATTTTGCAGATCTCATCTGGAAATTACACATATTGTAAAACGTAAAATGAAACTAGACCTTGCTGCTACTTGGAATATTGAAATTCTTTTTGCTATTGGAAAGTAATTACGGTAATATACTTGCCCAAGAAATATATATTTCATGTGGAAGATTAATTCTAGGTAGTAGGAACAATGTAAACATGGGCCACTGCATAGTTACTATCATTAATAACCAAAGTTACTATGTTGATGTAGGAATGCCATGCCAATTGGGGCACCTGGGTGGCTCAGTCGGTTAAGCGTCCGACTTCGGCTCAGGTCATGATCTCGCAGTTTGTGAGTTCGAGCCCCGCGTCAGGCTCTGTGCTGACAGCTCAGAGCCTGGAGCCTGCTTGGGATTCTGTGTCTCCCTCTCTCTCTGCCCCTCACCCACTCACACTCTGTCTCCCTCTCCTTCAAAAATAAGTAAACATTTTTTTAAAAAAATCAAATAAATAAATAAATAAATAAATAAATAAATAAAAGGGTGCCATGCCAATAAGTAGATCTTGTTTTAAATTCATACCATCTCTTTGAGGTAGGAAGGGTAAAAGAAAATCCCCACTTTTCACATGGCAAGATTAGGTTAGTTAATGTGATCGTTTGGTAGTAGGTATGATTAAAAGCAAGTCGCTTTGACGATCATCATGGTACTTTCGTCTCTAGTGAGGCATCAGCATAATTAGATTGATACTTTGCAAGCAAGAAAATGTCAAACACAGCTCACAACATTGTGCAAGTAGTTAGTTTTCATTCTAAATGCTTTCTAATGGCAGCCAAAACATCTCTAGCTCAATTTATACAGTTTTTCAGTGAACACAAAATGAGTATTCTAGCTGTAGCCATTACTCCATGCCGCAGACAAAGTGGGTCTGTGGCTGTGAAGATGATTTTGTAATAACAGCTTTGTTGAGGTTAAGCTCATATGCCATAAAATCCACGCTTTAAAATGTACGTTTCAGTGAGCTTTAGTATATTCACACAGTTGTGTAATTATCACCACTAATATTAGAACATTTTCATCAATCCCCAAAGAAATCCTGTACCTGTTCCCTATCACTCCTCATTCTCTTTTCTTCCCACCCTTGGCACCCACTGACCTGTTTGTCTATGTATTTGCCTCTTCTGGACCTTTCATACAAATAGAACATACAATATGTGATCTTTTGTAACTGGCCTCTTAAGTTAGCATAATGTTTTCAAAGTTGACTTATTTTGTACATATCTGGGTACTTTATTCCTGTTGCTGGCTGAATAATATTCCATGGTGTGGCTATACCACATATTTTTATTCGTTCATGAGTTGATGGCCATTGGGTTTGTTTCCACTTTTTGACTATTATTATTATGAGTAATGCGATTGAACATTCATGTGCAAGTGTTTATGTGGAGGTATGCTTTCATTTATCATGGACTAAGCTTAGGAGTGGAATTGTCGGGTCCTGTGGTAACTCTATACCTAATCATTTGAGGAACCGCAAGCAATTTTTCAAAGTGCGAGCACCATTTCTATGGCAAGCAGCAATGTGGGAGGGTTCTGATTTCTCAAAATTCTTGCCGACACTTGTTAGTGTCTATCTTTTTTATTTGATTTCAGCATTTTAGTAGGTGTGAAGTGGTATCTTATTGTGGTTTTGATTTGCATTTCCTGAATGACTAACAGCGTGGAGAACCTTTTCATTTGCGTATTGGCCATTTGTGTATCTTTTCTGTAGAAATGCCTACTCAGATCCTATGTCCAATTTTTAATTGGTTTATCTTTATATTGTTGAGTTGCAAGTGTTTCCTTCCACTCTGTGGTTTGTTATTTTGCATTCTTAATGGAATCAGTTGAGGCACAAATATTTTTAATTTTGGTGAAGTCCAGTTTATTGAATTTAGTTTTTGTTGCTCATGTGTTTGATGTCATATCTAAGAAACCATTTCCTAGCCCAAGGTAATGAAGATTTATCCCTGCAGTTTCTTCTAAAATTTATATCGTTTTAGCTGGCACAGGTAGGTGTATGATTTATTGAGAGCTAATTTTTGTGTGGTGTGAGGTTAGAGGTCCAACTTCATTTTTTTGCATGTGGCTATCCAGTTGTCCAAAGACTCTTATTTTCCCATTTATTGACACATCTACCCTTTTATCAGTATGTCATTGTTATGATTACTGCGGCTTTTTAGAAATTTAGAAATTGGAAAATGTGAATCCTCCACATTTTCTTTTTCATGGCTATTTGACTATTCTGTGTCCTTGCTTTTTCATTGTGAATTTTAGGATCAGCTTATGGATTTCTGCCAAAAAGAAAAAAAAAACAGCTGAGATTTTGATAGAAATTGTGTTATATCTGCCGAGGAATTTTGGGAGTATTGCCATCCTCACAATATTAAACATTCCAATCTGTAAACACGGAGTATCTTTGCATTTATTTATATCTTTTTTGATTTCCTCCAACAATGTTTTTTTCATTTTCAGTTTTGCATTTCTTTTGCTATCTTCATTTGTAAATATTTTATTTTTTGAAGCTATTATAAGTGGGATTTTGTCCTTAACTTCATTTTCAAATGGTCCATTGCTAGTGTGTAGAAATGCAAATGATTTTTTGTATATTAGTCATGTGTCCTGCAACCTTGCTGGACTTGATTATCAGTTCTAAAAGTTGTTTTGCAGATTCTTAGGATTTCCTTTATGCAAGACCATATCATCTGTGAACAGCGATAGTCTTGTTTCCTTCCTTTCTCATCTAGATGCCTTTTATTTCTTTCCTTGTCTAATTTCCCTAGCCATGACCTTCATTACCATGATGAGTAGAAGCGGCAATAGTGGACATCCTTGTCCATCATCCCTATTTTTGATTTTAGGGACGATTTAAGATGTGATTACTTATAATGAAATATATCGGTGGAGACTCTGAAAATTCAGTTCTCTTGCCCACTTTCTTGTTTAATAATAATGAGATTATTGTACTTAAAAAGTTAAGTAAATATTTTTGACTTGAACTATTAACAAATTTTCTGGAAAGTATACTAAAGAGTCTGTTACAGATTCTGTAACTATTTTACAGCCTTTTAACTGAAAATTTTATCTTTGTTTAGATTTTCCATGTAATTAACACATACACTTCTGCTGAAATTCAAACATTGAGTGTTTTTTGAAAGCCTAATGGGGTGCTGTGTTCATAAAAAGACATATTTTGTAGTGTTGTAAAAATTATGTAATTACGTATTTGTGTTTTGCTTTTATGTCCAGGATTACAAGATCAAAGAAAATCAAAGCTATGTTATGGTTATAGAATATAGTAGAACTCCACTTAGTTTGTCCGTTGATAATCTTGAAACTTCTTAGCCAGCAACTAAATAACTCCGTATCCTTCTGTGTGCCTACCTAGTGAAGTGGGGACCCTGCTGGTTAAAATGCATCATAAACTGAATTTCCATCTCAGACTCTTTCTTCCTCTCTCTTCTAATTTTTCGAATCGCGTTACTATGGTTGTGTCAGCAGAAAGAGGATAGGAGCTTCATGTTGTCTGCAAGGTTTCACGTCATTAACCTTCTGGTGTCACTTTTATTATACGAGGAAAATTAATGGACTAATATTTGAGGGAAAGCGTTGCAGTGAGAAAAACACACTTTCAGAGCATGATGGCCGTGATCCTTCTGCACAGAAAAGCAGCCCCCTTTCATTAGGGCATTGATGCTGTGGGTGTGAATTAATGAGATGCACAATTTTGTTTCTATGTTTGTTTCCCTGCTTTTAAGGAAAGTTGACTGATTTCTTTTCATATTCTTATCATATGGCACAGACATTAGAAAACATTCTTCTCCACACTGCAATGCAAAAAGTATTTGAATGAATTCTGTAGAAATATCATTGCCTGTAATTTTCTGAGGCGTGTGTGCGTACACATTTGCATCTCATGCGGGAGGAAGGTCAGAGTCTAAGCAAATGGGTACTTTAGAGGTTTGTCTTAATATTTCCTGTGCATATGCCTAAAATGCCAACTTCTGTGTGTAGCTGTCACTGCACATTCATGCAGCATTGCTTTTTGAGGTCACACTGTGACATTTAAAGATGAGGAAATTTTTATATTGTAGACAGTTGAAAGGACACAGTAAAATAAGCTTGACAGCTGATCATCCCCAAAATGTGTTATGAAGTTACATAGAGAGAAGACGATTTTTAAATATTTGTATTGTATTCATACTCTTAAACATGTTAGTAACTCAAAATCCCTCACGTGACTACAGCCAGCTGTCTGGGAGAGAACATAGCTAACTTCTTTCCAGAAAAAGATATATTTATGCGACATCATTTTTAAAGGCTGAATTATCTTGCATGGATAGCCGTGTGGTAGGCTATATTTCAAGTCTTTTCAAATGTATCAATCAAAACTGTTGCAGTTAAATACTGTTTCATTCCCCGAGTTATTTCTTTATTATCAGTACATGGCAAATGGAATTACTGGGTCAACATGTTTGTCTTTAGTACGTTTGATACCTAGACATACTTTCTTTTTTTTTTTTCTTAAGTTTATTTATTTATTTTTGAGAGAGAGACAGAGAGAGTGAGCAGGGAAGGGGCAGAGTGGGAGGGGAAGAGAGAGAATCCCAAGCAGGCTCTGCACTGTCCGCACAGAGCCTGACGCAGGGCTCGAACTCACAAACCGTGAGGTCATGACCTGAGCCGAAACCAAGAGGCAGACGCTTAACCGACTGAGCCACGCAGGTGCCTCAAGACTTTCTATTGTCTTACCATGTATTTGTGAATACATCTCTCCCCTTTTTAGATTATTGAGTTATGTGTCTCAGGACCAGGCCAAAGAGTACGGACTTAACAAGTGTCTGTCCAATGAATGCTTCAAATTAGGCACATTCAGAAATGAAGATGTGCCCGAAAAGATTTTAAAAACTGTAGAACTAAACTGCTGAAAGATCAAAGTCAAAAGGATATTTGCCTATTTGATGCTGTTCAATTACACATTTTTACCGATCTGCTATATTTTCTCTAATAGAGATGGTGTCTGGTTTAATTGTGAAAGTTATAATTGTTGAAGTGAAATGGTGAGATGCAGAAAAGTTGAGCGCAGTTAAGTATCTTCGCCAGGAACACAAGGATGTAGGCAAATGCTAATCCTTTCTGTATCACACCGACGAAACATCATGCAGCCTATCTTCCGAAATAGACGTGAGAAGATTCAGAAATAGCGGACACAGCCCCTGTTGTCAAGGATTTCAGTTTGTTATTAGTTGGGACTAGTTTGTAGAACAAACATGGTGACAGGCCATGAATTCAGCTGTGTGTGTTCAGGTGCCTGGATCCTTGCAGAGAGAAAGAGAAAAGAAAGAGAGGGCATTTTTGTGGACTGTTCAGACCTGCAGCCGTGGAAGGGAGGAGGTGGGTCAAGCACACAGCGGGAGCGTAATCTAGTGCACTAGAGTCTCCTGACACGGGTTTGCACGTGTCTTGTCTGCCCACCCGTGGATGCATCGCGGTCGGGGTTCCTGTGTAGACCAGCAGCTTTGTGAAGAAAAGCAGCCATGAAAATGAAGTGGACCATGCTTAGAAGTGCATGAGTTAGTGCAGCCTTCAGAGGGATCTGGAAAGAAGTATGCACGAGTTTTATGGTGCAGCGAAGGCATGAAGTCAATAAGGCAAAGACTTGGGAGCTATATGAAAAGACTAACTTTTTGCACTTGAGGGAACATGTGGTTTGGGAAGCGTATCTCTTTTTTTCTTCTGCTGCTTTGGGCGAAAGCCAGCGTTGTTAATGAGCTGAACGCCCCTGTCGTCTCACAGGTTCTCATCCTGCTGCCAGAAGAAACCAAGGACTGGAGAGACTTGTACTCCATCCCCCTGGGCCTTCTGTAGATTGGCTAGTGGTCACTTTCCATGCCAATACCGTTAACCCAGATGCGGGTTATGAGGGTGATGAAAGGCAAAGAAGGGCCATGCACCACAGCAGTAACACTGAATCTTGAAGCATGAGTGAAGTGTGTCACATACAGAAAGGAAGTGACTCCAAGTCCCTGTGATACTGACCCAAACGCGTGAAAGGCAGGGTGTCTAGAGGTAGAGATGCATGGGAATTTACGCTGGTGAATTAATGGCAGTCAAGGCCCAAAGACACTTCTTTCACCTGTACTCTTTGGGAAAGTGATAGCAGAATTTTAGATTTGTAAAAAAAATAATAAAGGAGATACTAACTGCATATATTTATTTGATTTAGGGAAATAATTCCAGCTGACATATGTAAGGACAGATTACAGAGAAACAGAGCTAATATAACTCACAGGGTCCAATTCACAATGAAAATGTGGTTCCTGTTGTTAAAAAATTATTAAGACTTTTCAGATGGCAACAGCAGAGCATTAAACCAAGCATAAGATTCTTCTAGGTGCAATATCCTATGCAACTGCATGGGTCATGGGCCCTTGAAGCCAGCCTTGGCTGGGGAATAAGTGAGAGGTGAGAGAAATCCAGGATACTTCTGTGTTTAGGTTTGAATGTAGGAAGGTGGCATTGTTCCATTAAAAGAGAGTTGAATTCAGGAAGAAAATTTGCTTCATGGGGATGTAAACTATATTTGCCTTGACGATTTTGAGCTGACTTCAGGAACATTCCTTGGTAATGTCCAGGGGCATTCAGAAGTGGGAGTCTGGAGCTCAGAAGTGAGATAAAAATTTTAAAATAAAGACCTGAGCGTTAGCCATACAGAAGTGATCCCTGATACCCTCATGAAAATGACAGGGACCAAGAATACATTGTGACCAAGGGCAGAAGCTTATGGGACACTGGAGGTCAAAACGGGGGGAAACGGGAGAGGATTGTTTGAGATGTCTTTTTTTCCCCCCGTATTCCAGCCTCAAGCTCACTTCTTAGTATGTAAGGGGGAAATTAATGGACAGGAAAAAAATGAAAGCTGAAATCATTCTTTGGGTCAAGATTCAGGTGTCCACTGCATTTCTAGAAATTAGATGATCCGTCCATTAAATGCCCCCAAATGGGCTTGTTCATCACCCCCTAAATTTGGAGGAAATTTAATTAAATGGGAAATCCTTGAAGCTGGGATTTTATCTTGCTCTGCACTCACATCCATCACTCACCTTTGCCAGCCTACACTTCCTCCTAAGATGACTTTCCTCTAATCTTCTCCCCAGACATGGCTCTGGCTCAATTATTCTAATTTCCTGACACATCCTGGGTTAAAACTTTGGTTTTGATCTTTGCCTACTACAGATAGAAACCAAATAGAATGATATGTCTGTGACTCATTAAATGTTAGATATTTTTTTCTTAAGAAAGTGAAATGACCTTTAACATTTTCTGAGAAAACATGACAGAAAAGCTGAGAGTAATGACTCCTTTAAAGTATAACTCCAATCAGCTCTCAGCAAGACAACGTGAAATGCCACAGGGCTTTCACTGTGCAAGGCCTTGTTATCATAAAGTTCAGATTCTTGGACATAGCACCACATTATCAAAGTTTCCTGTGTTCTCATGTAGAGACTCTGCTACGTGTTCCTCTTTCATGATATGATGATGAAAGCTGGAGACAGAATTTCTATTCAAATGCATTTTAATGTGAGTCTATTTACTGTTTCATTCCTTTGAATTCTGTTTCTTACATAGCTCTTAATGCCTGTCACAAGTGTGTACAATATAGAGAGTCCTAGTAATAATTAATGAAAGAAAAGTACAAATGAAGGTTATCCAATTACATAAACATAACCACAAGTAAAGTTGTCATAACCGATACCTAAACAAATACCGTTCATCTCTTAGAACAGTGATTTAGACTAGTGCTTTGTAAAGTCATGATCGTAGGAACCGAGGATCTTGCTATATGCAGATCCGGACTGACTGGTTTAGGGATGGAACCTGAGATTCAGCATTTTTAACAAGCTCTTTGGTGATTCCAGTGTTTGCATCAAAGACTGCACTGAAGTAGCAAAGATTCCAGTCTTAAGGCAAAATGCAGGGCTTTTTTTTTTTTTAATTCTCTTTTGTGTAACTTGTGAAGCTTTGATTCTGTTCCTAAAAATTACAATAAGCATTTCTGCTTTGGTAGGAAGGGGAATCCTCTCTAGAGAAGGTGAAAAATTTAAACACACTCCCCAGTAATGCCTCTTTGGAAGGATAGCTGTGTCTCTGCTAAAATTTAAATGGGTCTTTGCCGAAACAAGAGTGAAGGGATTATTAGATCTACTTTGATTTTTCCTGCTTCAGAGATTCTATATGTGTTGTACATTAAAAAAAATAAACAGAACACTGATTTCTTTTTTAATTTTTTTTTTTTTTACATTTATTTATTTTTGAGAGACAGAGACAGACAGAGCACAAGCGGGGGAGGGGCAGAGAGAGAGGGAGACACAGAATCCGAAGTAGGCTCCAGGCTCAGAGCTGTCAGCACAGAGCCAGACACGGGGCTCAAACCCAGGAACCGTGAGATCATGACCTGAGCTGAAGTCAGACACCTAACCGACTGAGCCACCGAGATGCCCCAGAGCACTGATTTCTTATGTTAGAAGATAAAGTTAGGCTTATTAAAAATTAAGGGTTTATTTGAGCAAAAATCCATTCAAATAGGGCAGCACAAAACCAGAAGTGGTTAGTAAGTAACACTCCTCTGACGGGAGCCAGTGGAAAATTAAGGGGGAAAAAGGAAATTATTGCTTGGCTGTAGCTTAAAGCCTGGGTGGCCATTTGTGATTGGTTGTCACTAGCGTTTTGATTTCATAATCTTGAGGCATTTACAGGCTTAGGTTTTGGTTGACTTATATAAGCCACTATGGCATTCAAGCCACCTCAGTCTAATGACCTCCTTGCTTCATTAATTTAACACTTATTTACCTTTTGTTTTACTTGGATATCTTTGCTTTTCCTTGTCTCTACTGCTCAATTTCTGCACCCTGTAATTATAAATATCCTCTTGCTTTCAAGCTCCTCTTACACGATTCATTCTTTAACCCTCACACTTTTCTCCCTTTTTTCCATTATTTACTTTCTTTTCTTTCTTTTCCCCAAAGTCAAATCTTAGATGGGAGAAACAGGGGAAAAAATAAAGCTGTTTTGAGCTAGATAAATGTTATAAAATATCCTATGGGATGGCTTTTTAAATAGTTTTGTTGTTGTGTTTTTTTTATAGTTCCACAATGTGTGTAATTTCTGGCATCCTCTGTCTGTTTTATAAGCACCTTTTATAAGTCTAAATGCCTGTATTTACAGAGAATTGTTCCCTTTAGCCAATAAAACTGAAATCTGTTCACCGATGCAATGCCTTAGGGAAACCAACTGAATTCTGGCCTTTTGGAGTTACTGGAAATGTGGTCTTTCTTATTAACACTTAGTTACTTGATCTCCATAGTACTCTTTTGTGTTTTAAATCAGCCAATTGGTTTTTGTCCTTTTTTTAACTTTTTAAAAATGTTTATTTATTTTGAGAGAGAGCACAAGCTGGTGGGGAGGGGAGGGAAAAAGAGAGAGGGAGAGAGAGAATCCCAAGCAGGCTCCACACTGTTAGCTTAGAACCCCATGGAGGGCTCAAACCCACGAACCATGAGATCATGATCTAAGCCAAAATCAAGAGTCATATGCTTAATCGATGAGCCATCCAGGCACCCCAGTTTTTGGCTTTAAAAGAAGTCAAAGGTATCAAAACGTTACCTATGTCAAAGGCCAAGGCCAATCATGTTAATGTCATGTTAAGGTCACCCCCAAAAATGGTATTTCTAGTGATTCTCTTCAAATCTAATAACATTACCTGTTCTGTAGTTTTGATTACAAGTTGGAAACCGTGCTGCATCCTGGGGAAATTTTTTGTGTACATTTATTTATTTATTTATTTATTTATTTATTTATTTATTTTTGTAACACAGTGGTTTTTGTTTTGTTTTGTTTTTTTCTGTATGAATATTAAAACTTTTTCAAAGTGCAACGTAAAAGACATTATTTCACTTGACAATGTGTTGATATATGGTGTTTGGGGCCATGTTAAAGAAAACCAGTGTTTTCTTCTGCGTTGTCATAGCAGAAGCAGGAGGGAAACACCTTCCTTTCCGGCTCTCTATCTGTGGTTTCAACCTGAAGTCCCAGGAACATGGGGATTGTTTGCTTACCAGACCATCAACAGAAGTGCAAGGAAAAAGTCAGAGCCTAAAGCTTTGCATTGAAATGCATATGTGGAAAAGAGAACCTTAACTACAAAACAGATGCCTAGTTTTGTCCCTAAGAAAAGAAAATGTTCACAAGCATAGTTTTTCTGGTCACAGAATCCAGCTGTTTCCAGTGGCTGAATTATTTCCCTAGAATAACTCCTCAGAGATAGCAGAATATTATTTCATATACTTAAAATAATTCTAAATCCTGACAGCCATGATATAAAATCGAGTACCTCAAGACAAAGCGATAGAGAAAAGAGTGTCACTGTCCTCAGTAGCTACTACCGACAGAGTGCAATTCCACTGTGTCATTTGTCCAAAGTGTCCAGGCGTAAGACTTACCTCTCCTTACTTGCTGGAGGTCAGCCCGCTCAGTGACCCTCGTGCTCCTGAGAATCGCACCTGGGACCTCCATGCCTGGGCTGTGCAATGTGTCCTCCAGTGCTGGTCCTTAGACTCCTCTTGGCCCCAGGCCTCTGTTGCTGCTGAAATGCCCAAGCGTGTGCCATCCGGGCCACTCCATGTTGTGGGCAGAACCCCTGCTCTCAAGCTCCCGCAGCACTGATGGTTGTCAAGTCTTGGGAAACCCCATGAGGAAAGGGTGTATGGCTGCTCTCAGACCAGGCTTCTCGGCAGCCTCATAGGGTGGGGGAGGGCGGAATGCACCATATGCCGCTTTGCCACACCCCTGAACCCATGTGGCACTGCCCTTGTGCCAACAAGGAAGGAGGAATCCCTTCCCCACTCAAAAACTCAGTTCCTTTTCTGCCCGTGATGGATGGAGGTAGGACATTCACTTCTCTGAGTGAATCCCCTGCCTACTCTGCAAGGTACACTCTGGACCCTGTAGCCTGAAGGAGAGTGTCTCAGTCCATTTGGGGCTGCTTCAGCAAAGCCACACAGTCTGTGTGACTTATCCAGAACAGAGATTCATTTCTCACAGTTCTGAAGGCTCAGAGTCCAAGAGCAGAGAGCCATCATGGTTGGGTTTTGGTGAGAGACCTCTTCCTGCTTCTTAGCTGGCCAACTTCTTGTTTCATTTGCGTGGCAAAGAGAGGGGGAATGAGCACCCTGGGGTCTCTTTATAAGAGACCTAATCCCGTTTAGGATGGCTCCACCCTCATGGTTTAATTCGCCTCTCAAAGGCCCCACCTCCTACTACCATCACACTGGGGATTGAGATTTCAACATATGAATCTGGGAGAGACATAAATATCCAGTCCTTGCAAAGACCATCGCAATACACAGAAGTATTTTCCATTTGGCTTATCTTTGGCTTAACCTCATGAAGCTCCTACCATCTAATGTAGGTTATGTGGACCAAACTCAGTCCAATTTCTAGTCATCGTTTAATTAGAGTTCAGGAGAGAGCCAGGCCCCCCCCCGGTACCTAATCACTGCCTACCCCAACCCAGATTTTTTGAGAACTGTTCAGAGCAATTGCGGACATCTCTTAAACACAGGCATAGAACATTTTCATCCTGTGCATAGGCATCATCCAACTAAAAACGCATCCAATTCATGTTACTAGACAACATGTAAAGTCTTGGGCTGGAGCACCTGCAGAGTTCCTACCTGCCTACCACCTGCATGACTGAAAGGGCTCCCCGCGGTGATGTCCCCTTCAAAAAGGGACACCCACCACAAGGTCAAATTCCATGCGTCAGTCAGTATGAAATGCAGGACCCACTTAAAACAGTGCCATTTTAGGTTCACATATCTGGAGACCCTTTCCCCAACAGAACCCCCGTGATGATCAGCTCGGGAGATTAGTCAGTCACAGAAGGAAAATGTCTGCAATTTCCAAAGGTGTTCCATGTGTGTCACTACGTGAATCAGATGTTTGGGGGTTCTGGAACGATTGCCAGGGTACAAAATAAGCAGCTCTATTCCAGCTCGAAATGCAGCTGTTTAGATGGAATCAAGCTCTTCATTTTTCAGGTAGTCGTTCCACAAACATTGGAGTGCTGACGAGTCTGTGCTGGGGATTTTAATAACAGGAAAAGATAATGCGTAATGAGGCGAAGAATATTGAAATAATGGTGTGCAACAAAGCATAGTGAGAGGAGCAGGAGGGTAGGAGAGTAGGAGAGCAGGAGGGTAGGGAGATGGCTTTAGAAGACTGTTGTGTGAAGTGAGTGTTGCAAAGTCACATTTCTCTGGCAGCACTAAGCGGACTTGATGGTATGTTGGTATCCAGAGAGAGAATGGCTAGACATGGAGAGTCTACACGTTATATACACATATGTGTGTATCCATCTACTTTCATCGTGTTGAATGTTTTCTGAACCCTAGACACAAATGATAGACCCTTCTTCTGCAAGGATCTCTTTTTAATGAGACTTTTGACACCACTTTTCTTCATGGCTTTTGGTAAACAAATAATCTAAGCATTGCTTTTTTTTTTCTTTTTTTTCTTTTTTCTTCTCAGAGTGGCTTTCTAACCTGATTGTCCTTGGTTGTATATGAAAGGGAGACTGTTCCCAAACACCAGGCTATTGATTTTCTCACCAGAGACTTCTATCAGGTTAACAGACTCCAGGCATCTGTTAGGGAAAGAATACCAAGTTCTGGGAGAGAATTTGGTCTCTGGAAACTTGGTCTGACATAGTTTGCTTGTTCTGTGAATGTGGAGGCAAAAGCGGCTACATCCAAAGGAAGAGTCAAATGAAACTGCCAGGTGCGCCATTTCTAGACTACGTACCCAAAGGGCTTACACGGAGAGAAAGAAACTATCACAAACCCGGTAGGACTGAGAGTCATAAGACAGCGGATGCTCCAAATAGAGAAATGGAGGGACGTGGAATAATTCTCTAGTCGGCACTGCTACAGGACGTTTGCCCATAACAGGAAAACATGAGTAATCTAGCACAAAGTGAGCCTAAGTCGAACGCATTGGAAGTGTGATCTTGATTTTTCAACAAAAGGTTTATTTAAATTATAATAAGTGTATAATACATAATAAATGAGCCAGTGTTGGCTAACAACCCTGGGGAGTATCTCCTGCCACACGTTTTACAACACATTTCAAAATACCATTCCTCATAATCACATTAATGTAGAGTAGAATACAGTCATCCATTTGTTCATTTATTTTTTGAACCCATCCACCACTGTGTTAAGTAAAATCAAGATAAGTATAATCTGCAATGAGCATGCAGTTTATTAGAAGATATAGATATATTTGTATAGCTATGTATGTCTTCATATAGATATTTTTATATATGAAGCAAAACATGCTTATTAAACATGGAAAAATACATGTTTTATGATAATTTTGAGGAAATGTCATGCATGGAAAGATGGAGAACAAAGCTCTTAATTCCAAAAAGGTTCTTAGGGAGAACATCAGGAATGTGATGCATCTTGAAATACAGGTAGGACTTTCATGGTCAGAAATGGAAGCAAAATCTATTCTGCACCAAGGGAATGCCATGACTGGAGTACCCGAAATGTGGGAAGGTGCCACATGCAGGGCCTCAAAGGTGCCTGTCTGCACCTGGGTGAGGTCAGATCTTTCAGCGCTCAGAAGCCTGGATGTGATTCCTCAGTGAGTAAAGAGCCACTGAAACTTTCTGAGCCATTTAAAGACATTATTATATAAGAACATAATTGGCAACCATTAAGGGTGTTTTAGAAGCAAAGAGAAACTATTACAGGCCAGTAGTCTACGAGGCAGTCCTTGTACAATATCCCAGTGAGGGGTCAACCACAGAGGTACAGATGAAAGATGGTGAAGGGCCAAAGTAGGTCGGTGACTATGTGAAAATAAGGAACACAGCTTAGCTTTAAGATTTAGTTTTTAGATATTGGGCAGGAAGGTGGGAAGGATTTGGCAACTGATTGGAGGTGAGGATTGTTAAGGAAGTGGAAAATGACTCAGGAATTGATTGCTGGTCTCAGTAACTAAAGTGGTAATAATTTTGTTACTGAAGTAGGGTACAAAAGAGGAGAAATACTTTTTGAATTTAAGGTAATGGATTAAGTTGTGGACAAATTTGAAGTGACATCAGTAAGGTGGGATCTAACAAGCAGTTAAACAGAGCTACCATTTATGGAGGATGTACTTTTGTCCTGGGCATTTTGCTAAGCCCTTGACATGCATCGTATTATTTATAACCTATTGTTTTTCATTTTTTCCCATCTCTGATATTTTATTATCACTTCTGGATCCTAGATAATGGAAAAGGGTCTTAGTTGACTCTTGCCCTGAGCCATACAACTTGCTAACGTTGGAGCCACTCTATTGGCCACTGCCCTATGCTAGCCCCAAGTATGTGGATTTGGAGCCTAGGGAGAAGTCAGGGCTAACAGCGTAGAATTGGAAGTTAACCATTTACTCACAGCCTTTGTTGAACCCCTGCAAGTGGCCATCTGTGGTGCTCTGAGCTGGGCACACCCAGATACCACTGGGGCAGCCCTAGAAGTGTGAGTTGAAGTAACAGGCATGAATCAAAGACTTGTGAGCAAGAGGAAGAGAAGAGGATAAAGCAAAGGATCCTAGTAAGTTGGGCAATGAAGACATCACTGAAGAAGAGGGAAAATAGATAGTAAAGAAAATAAGAGGAAAACCCAATACAGAAAGCACAGGCAGCAAGGGAAACTGGTGGGTGTCTGTTAGTACTCCAGAAAATAATCTGATGAAAGAAGATTGTGAGAAGCTGTTGAGTGTTAATTTTGGGGGTGTTCATGCTCATGGACTCCAGCCTAGAGTGACTTTTTTGAGGGGCTGTGAAGTGCAAATGTGGAGACGTAGTAGACTAATATACTTAAGAATTTGAGGCTTGAACAACAAGAAAACAGGTACAGGAGGATGGCTAAAGGAAGAAATCAAATTGAGAAGAGGATTTTGTTTTGTTTTCTGCCTCAGGCTTTTGTTTTGTTTTGTTTTGTTTTGCTTTTGTTTTCCGACTCTGCAACCTGAGGGAAGGAGACAGTAGGGCAAGGGAAGCACTCTATTCTTACAAAGTCAGCGATGGGGGGTAGATGGCCAGGCAATTGAAAAAGCTAGTTCACACAGAAAATCCTAAAGATGACACATGCAAACGTTAAACATTTTATTTTAACTAAACCATGTAAATGTTGATTTCTTGGCCAACTTTTTGCTGAGAAACTGGACCTTCACTTCACATGTGGGCCTGCTTTGCATTTCTTCACCACGCATCCTGTAGAAATTGCACCTCTAATACAGCATCTGCCCCTCCAGTTCTGCTTTCTTTAAAGAGAAGGAGACTTAGAGTTATTACTTGAACACAGAGACTTTCTTGATTGTTTTTTTTTTTTTTTAATTATTTCCACCTGCCATTTTCTTTCTCATAAGTAATTCAACAGATTTTGGTAAGACTCTTCCAGAGCATTAGACCCAGTTTTTACTAAAACATTAACTCCCCTGCAGAAGAGTTAATGCTTATTCTTCTCAAGATATTCCAAAAAATAGAAGAGGAATAAAAACACCCAAATTCATTCTATGAGACCAGTACCACCCTGATACCAAAACCAGATAAAGACACCACAAAAAAAGAGAAGTATCACTATCTCTGATAAACTAGATGCAAAAATCCTCAACAAAATACTAGCAAACTGAATCCAGCAATACATTTGAAAAAGTCAATTACCGCAATCAAGTGGGATTTATTCCCAGAGTTGTTCAGTATTCCCAAATCAGTCGAAGTGATACATCACATCCATAAGAGAAAGGATAAAAACTATATGATCATTTCAATAGATGTGGGAAAAGCACTTGACAAAGTAAAACATCATGATAAACATCATTGATAATGATGATAAAATATCATTCATGATAAAAACCTTGACAAAGTAGATTTGGAGGAAACATACCCTAACATAATAAAAGACATATGAAAACCATACAATGAACGTCATACTGAATGGTGAAAAACTGAGAGCTTTTCCCCTAAGGTCAGGAATGAGACAAGGATGTCCACTCTCACCACTTCTATTCAACATAATATTGGAAGTCATAGTCACAGCAGTCAGACAACAAAAAAGAAATACAAGGCATCCAGATTGGTAAAGAAGAAGTAAAACTTTCATTATTTGCAGGTGACATGATACTATATATAGAAAACTCGGAAGATTCCACCAAAAAACTGCTAGAACCGATATGTGGATTCAGTTAAGTCTCGACACAGAATCAGTGCACACAGGAATATGTTTCACTTCTACACACTAATTATGAAGCATCAGAAAGAAAACTTAAGGAAACAATTCCATTTATGACTGCACCAAAAACGATAGTGTACCTAGAAATAAAATTAACCTAAGAGGTGAAAGACCTGTACTCTGAAAACTACAAAATGTGGATGGAAGAAATTGAAGGAAAACAAACAAACAAACAAACAAATTGGTAGTAAAATATCTATACTACCAGGGTGCCTAGGGGATCAATTAGTTAAGCATCTAGTTCTTGATTTTAGCTCGGGTCAGGATCTCATCATTTCTGAGTTTGAGCCCCATATCAAGCTCTGTTGACAGCATGGAGCCTGCTTGGACTTCTCTCTCCTCCTGTCTCTCTGTCTCTCTGTCTCTGTCTCTCAAAAACAAATAAACTTTAGAAATAAATAAATAAATAAAATGTCTCTACTACCAAAAGCAATCTACACATTTAATGCAATTTCTATCAAAATACCAACAGCATTTTTCACAGAACTATAACAAACAATCCTAAAATGTGTATGGAACCACAAAAGGCCCCAAATAGCCAAAGCAATTTTGAAAAACAAAACTGGAGGTATCACAATTCCAGACTTCAAGTTATACTACAAAGCTGTAGTAATCAAAACAGTATGGTTTGGGCACAAAAATAGACACACAGATCAATAGAACAGAATAGAAAACCTAGAAATAAACCTACAGTTATATGGCCAATTAATTCTTGACAAAGTAGGTAAAAATATACAACGGGAAAAAGTCTTGTCAATGAATGATGTTGGGAAAACTGGACAGCAGCATACAGAAGAGTGAAAGTGGACCACTTTCTTACACCATCCATAAAAATAAGTTCAAAATGAATTAAAGAACTAAATGTGATACCTGAAACCACAAAACTCCTAGAAGAGAGCACAGGCAGTGGTGTTCCTGACACCAACCATAGCAACATTTTTCTAGATATTGGGACTACATCAAAATAAAAACCTATCCATGGTGAAAGAAACAATCAACAAAGCTAAAAGGACCCTGGGACCGGGGAGAAGATATTTGCAAATGACCTATTCAATAAAGGGTTAGTATCCAAAATACAGAAAGAACTAATGCAACTCAACACCCAAAAACCAAATAATCCAAATAAAAAATGGGCAGAAGACTTGAACAGACATTTTTCCAAAGAAGACATCCAGATGGCCAACCATTAAAAGATATCCAACATCCCTCATCATTAGGGAAAAATCAAAACTAGAATGAGATATCACCTCACACTGCTTAGAATGGCTAAAATAAAACACACAAGAAACAGGAAGTATTGGTGAGGATGTAGAGAAATAGCAACCTCACACACTGTTGGTGGGAATGCAAACTGGTGCAGCCACTGTGGAAAATGGTATGGAGTTTTCCTCAAAAAGTTAAAAATAGAACTATCCTATGATCCAGTAATTATACTACTGGGTATTTTTCCAAAAATAATACAAAAACACTAATTCAGAGGGATACATGCAACCCTATGTTTATTGCAGCATTGGTTACAATAGCCAAATTATGAAAGCAGCCCAAATATCCATCAATAAATAAATGGATAAAGAAGATGTGGTATTTATATTCAATGGAATATCACTCAGCCATAAAAAATAACGAAATCTTGCCATTTGCAATGCCATGGATGGAGTTAGTGAGCATAATGTTAAACAAAACAAGTCAGTCAGAGAAAGATAAATACCGTATGATTTCACTCATATGTGAAATTTAAGAAACAAAACAAATGAGCAAAGGGAAAAAAAAAACAAAACAGAGAGGAAAGTAAACCAAGAAACAGACTCTTAAGTATAGAGGACAAACTGATGGTTGCTAGAGGGGCCAAGGGTCAGGGGTGGGGTGGGGAACGGGTGAAATGGGTGATGGAGATTAAGAGTACACTTATCATGATGAGCGCTGAGTAATGTATAGAATTGTTGTATTACTATGTTGTACACCTAAAACTAATAGAACACTGTATGTTAACCAGGCAAAATTAAAAAATGAATTAAAAAATAAATAACATGTAAAGGGAAAAAATGGCTATATTTGACTCTGTTATGAGGACAGTGAGAGAGTCCACAGGATAGAAGTAGCAGTCTGGTACTGGAAAGGTATCCAGAGCTCCTGTCTGGAAAATTCGTAAGAAATTACCTTCTTGCAAGTCAGTGGGGGATGAACAATGTAGGGGAGGAGGGTCTGCAGCAACAACAAAGACAACAGAGAAAGCACAGTGCTTCCTGATGAAGTTCCAGGACCAGAACCTTGACCAAAGTACTCCAGAGCAAGGGCAATCGGGAGAAAATAACGCCTGATGATTTCAGGAGAAGAGAGCTACCAGGTCACCAGTATGTAAAAACAAGGGTGGGCACATTGATGGGCACGACAAAGATGACAAAGAGGCTGAGGACATGGGCCAGGAGGGTGATGATGGGAACTGATCTCATGGCGGCCTCAGAAGGAGCAGTCACAAATAGGTACAATGTCACCCAACTTGCCAGTCACCATCTTTGGCCCCATCAGACCCAACAATACCAAAAGGGAGTTCAGTAGTCAGAAACAGTTGATAAATGACACATTCAGGAAAATCCGTTATGAATCATAGTTCCTAGTGATTTTCAAAGTTCAACCCAAACTGTGATGACGATATTTCGAATAACATCATTGCACAAGGTCTCCTCTTCTATCAAAAATAGAGTTTAATGTGGATGAAAGCTGATATTGGGGTGGCGAACTTAAAGGTTTTTTGGGTTGTTTTTTTAAGTTATCTGAATTATTCAGAGCAAACAAATCAGTCATGGATGACACTGGTAGTTGTCTCTCTTCTTGTTGACAAATCTAGATTTTCTTCAGATGTTTACCCATCCAGATGCTCATGGAAAGTAGTAAACCCCAATGGGTTTATGGGTTTAATACAATTATAGTAGTTCTATTTCTCCTTAACATGTGACCCGATCCTCATCTCTGGGGTGGGAAGGAGTTTTGGAAAGAGTGTTCTTGTTAATACCAAGAAGATCACTAGAGGACAGTCTCTTCATTGTCCAAACATTGTGTATCTACATGAAGATGCCTGCCACTGAGGCAGCCATCTGGTAAACAAGAGAATAGAGGCCTAAAAACCAAGTTTATAGACGCAACATAACATGCTAAAATCCCATCTTTTAGAGCCTGGACCCTGAATGATGGTATTTGTGAGATGGAGAATCCTTCTGGAACTGTCTCAGCTTTAATAATATTAATAACACAATTATATTCTTATTGTCTTGGTCATCATTATAATTGTCTCAGGTAATAAAAGAGCAAAACACTGAAAAAAACTCAACTCCCTTTACTAAGAAATATTCCACCAGTTTATAGGATGACTCAAGCCTGAGGCAGGAAACAGGCTAAGGAGCTCATGGTGGCAGAGTGGAGGGAGATGGGAGAGAAGGTGTTCTTTGGACTACAGGGTGAAAAGAAGATGTGGACCCTGAGGAGGAGAGCTGGGTCATTTTGAAAGGACTAGAGAGACCTGCCAGGAGCTGGACACCTCAGTGAAGATGGCTTCAGGGACACTGTCAGATGCTAATGCTGGGCTCGGGGTGGATCTTAGTGGGGGAACAGCAGGGAGATGTTGCCCAGGTCCTGCGTCCAGGCAGTGGCCATCCGATGTCCCTGGGGAACACCTCTCCCTCACTCAGAGTCAGCTGCCAACAGCCATCCCCCTAGGAGAGCATCAAGAAGGAGTGTCATACTACTCCTCAAGTCAGAGCCTCCCCTCTGCAGCTCACCCCCTTCCCACCCTCATGGACCCCGAAGGGCTGGGAAGCCCCCAGTTTGAGGTGTGGAAGGAAAGAGATGCAAGGCAAAGACATCAAAGAGAAGTCAAATACAGCTCAGTTTACCGGAGTCTTCTCCCCAGCTGAAGCCGGGACTTGATGACGTTTGGTATATATGCGGGAATTTAGGCTCTTTAAAGAGACAGGACATTTTAACTAGTGAAATTATCTTGCCTTTATGATTAATAGTGACCAAAGGACTTCCAAAGTCATGATCTGTGTAATCAATGTAAGAATAATTAGAAGAGGAAGACGACAGAGGAGGAGGGATAAGGGGAAGAGGAGGAAGGGGAGGGGAAGGGGTGGGTGGGGGAAAGAGGTGTCCTGCCAAAGATTTCATCCAAGAAGTAGATAAGAGGGTAGGGGCGCAACGTGAAAGTCAAATGCTCCATTTGAACTCTTTGTAGTTATCTGACTCGCATGTAAAAGTTACAAATAGTACTGAAAATTTTAGCCCAGCTTCCAGAGACTATTATAAATATAATGGTTCTTTTGCATTGTCATTCATAGCTATTGTGCTTTGATAATTATCTTTTAGGATGAGGTAATAGTAAAGTCATTTAAATGGAAATACTGATGTAATTCAGGCAGTTTTTTTTTTTTTCTTTTTCTTTTTTTTTCCCCCTCAGTGAGTGATTTCCATGTTGCACTACTCTCAGTGGTAACTGCTTCCAAGATCAGAGACTGGAATAGGAGCTAAAGAGAGAATTACTTAGGTTTACATATTTTGTCTTCGCTCCTGTTCATTAGAACATCCTTATTTATCCCAAAACAGTCATGAAAAGACATGTACGAGGCATAGTGGAGGGTGCAAGCATTATTTCTCTTTCTGCTATTTTCTTTTCTGTTATTTTTCTTTCTGTAAACTGGCTTATCCACGCTTGCGCCCTCCAGAAAGGAAAAATAATGCCCAATCCAACTGCAGAATCCATTGTTTGAGATATGCAACTGTCTCTGGCTTGCCTAGAGTTTGGGTGAATGCTTTGTGTGTTTTCACCCTCATGACTACAACAGTCTTTGTGTGAGGCCAATAAATCTGCACAAACCTGTTGCTTTTGAATGCAAACAATATCATAAGTTGTAGGTATCTCCTTCTGCCATTTGAATCCCTAACAGAGATGTATTTTTATTTTCTTATTTTTGAAAGCATATTACCACATGGTTGATGACTTATGAAATTCACCAAAAATAAAAGCTGAGAGCAAAAATTTAAAGTAATAATATGAAAACCTCAAAGAAGTCACCCACGACGTTTGGGGCCACCTAGACAATTAATTGATCTTTCAACTGAGGCAGTATTCCCAAGCTAAGTGGAGTAATAGCCCAAAAGAAGTAAAGAGCTTATACTCACCTTTTATCAGAGTGGTAGATACCAAGAAACTGAGACCTGCAAGTCTTATTAAACAGGAAAATATGGTCTTACCTTGTTCAGACACTTGATAGCACAGGAGTTATGATAAATTATACCCATATGCATGTGCACGCTGTCTTTGTGTGATTGCTGGAGGGACAGATGGCAGTCTGAAGATGCTGAGGGGACAGATGCAAACTGACCCCCATGAAGTCATCAGTACTCCCTCGCTGCAATTTTAGCCGTATTTCTGCCGCTGTATACAGTTTCGTTCATTGATACTGGTTCTAATGTGAACAGAATAATCTAGCTGACAGATTTTCATACGGTGACAATGGACATTATGAAAGCTTCCAATAGAACTCAGATTTGATGTCAGAGTACAAAGCATACATTTAGGCCTTTGCATTTCAGTAGTCTCTTCATTTTATTTCCATGGTGTGAAATGCCCTTCGCCTCCATTTCTGACCATAAAATTTCTACCTGTATTTCAAGGTTCTCTCTTTCATGATGTTTTCTTTATCACACTTTTTTGGGGATTGGAGCTTTCTTCATTTTTCCATGAATATAGGGTGGAGGAGAACACAGTGGAAGGGTTTCAGGAGTTGGCAAGAGTGGAAGGCAGATTTAGTCAAGAGGTTGTACGAAGCCCTCCCTATGAGGATAAGGGTCTATTTGCTGATGGGGGCTCAGAGTTCCTGGGCTTTTTGTGCTGAATAATGTCAACGGGGAGGTTATCCTAAAGGGTTTTCGGGACAGATAGTGGTGGGGAGGCAGGCGGTGCTGGTGGGGAGGGTGTGGAAAGCAAGGATGGAAGTTCTTGTGTGTGGGTGTGTGTCTGTCTTATTATATACACACATAACTTATTTATACATTATGTCTCTTATTTATAAGTAATTCTCAGACACACATGGTTTTTGGCACTTAGCATGGAGCTAAGCAATTAGCCTAGTCATTGCTTAGACTTCACAACCAGCACAGCTGATATTAAGTCCCCACACCTGTCTTCCATCTCCCAACTCAAAGCAACCATCAGCTAGAGCTAATTGTGCATTATAGGTTTTATAGGATTCCGTTCCTTAGTTCCTTTGAAGAAAAATATCAGTTGGTTCAGCACCGAGAAGAGGAGAGGAGAGGAGAGGAGAGGAGAGGAGAGGAGAGGAGA